>NC_049181.1:17851235-18151241 GCF_009769625.2 Cygnus olor | reverse complement strand
ACTCAGGGACCCGCACTGTTTGGCAGCGCTATGCTACCGGAGTGTAATACCTTGGTTTTCAGTTAGGGTTTGAGCACTTCAGCGTATAAAACCTTGCTTCGGTAAGCCACTGATGACTGTGCAGGGCCTGTCTATGCTTCTACAGTCAAAGCAAGCCACTGAAGTCACACCTGATCTCCTCCCATCTCTTGGTACAGCTCCTCTTGCCCCATCGCTGGGGAAGGTACCCCGTTTCCTGGGGCAGGAATACTGAAATACATTCCCGGTGTCACCTGGGCAGTCTGTGTGTGGAGCAAGGAATCGAACCCATTCCCCACATCCCATGCCGAAGCTGTGACATGAGCCATTTTCTTCAGAGGTAGCGATGGTGATGGGACCGCAGTGTTTCCTTTCAGCAAAGTGCTGTTGCCTCAGGAGACCTGAGAACAGAAAGAAATGGCTTGTGCTCTTCCAGCTGTTTGCATCCAGCCTTGCTCTTCTAACCCCCCTGCAATTGCTGTGCAATAAATTAATATAGCGTGTGAACTGAGGCCCTGCAGAACACTGAACCTAAGGCAATAAGAAGGGGGCAGGCCCACCACGGCTCAGATCCTCCTTTCACCTCCAGAGGTACATCTGTGTAAAGATCACTGGGTGAGTAACGTCGCTCCCAGTGAAGGTGCTGGATGGAAGTGGAGTCTGACCTGAAGTCATCTGGATGCCTCCTGTCCAGGAAAAGAACAGAGGAGAGGAATGAAGCTCCAAGTGTTTCATATTAGTGGAGGAGAAAGAAAAGGATAAGGCTGCTGGAGTGGGGGGGGGGGGGGGAGGGGAGGGTGCTGTGAACAGATTTTTAATTCTGTATATAGTTTACACCAGATCTGCGTTGGTCCATAGGCATTCTGTGTGCACCTGGTAGGCAGAGCCCTGTGAAACAGAGGAGCCAAATGGTGAGGAATGAGCTGGGATGCTTGTCCCTGCAGGAGAGGCCTGGAAAGGACGAGTGCTGCTGTTGATGGAACGTTTTCTCTAATACCTTGTTTCACATACAGATTTGACTGTTGCTTTAAACTGAATTTGTTGACCCTTTAAATCTAATTTTCACTGCATTTGCTTGCAAATGATGAGGTAAGGAGAAGCCAGTGAGTGTTATCTACAGCAAAAAGTTAGGTGTGCTGAACAAAGATGACATCTAACTGGCAACCTTTATCCTGAAAATTAAAGCAACACCACCTTAGAGATAAAAGAAGGCAAAAAGCCTTTGCATTCATATGTGATATATTGCTGCTATCTTTATTGAGTGCCAAATGAAAATAATTCATCAATGAGCATTGTGTAGGGGGTTGCAGTACAGCTGAAAGGTGGCGGTTAATTATTTAATGAGGATGAATGCAACAGTGCAGGGGAAGAATTAGAAACATCCCAAGTACTCTGGATTTTAGTTAGGAGGAGCAGACCATCTTCCAGCTAAGCGAGGCTGCAAGGTAGAAGAAGAAAAATGAGGCAGGAGAAGCTTTCCTTTATAAGATAAAACACAACTTGGAAACTTGGAGTGGTTTGCTGCGGGGAGCCTTGCTGTCTGTGAGCAAAGGCAGATCCAGGATGCGAGGGGTGCTGGTGCATTGGGAGCTCAGCCCTTGGGTGAGGCACCTGGGGGAACTCATGAAGTGGGCAAATGTAATACTAAAATGCAGGCTAATTACGCGTCCATGAGCAGTGAAGGCTGATGTGACAGAAGATAGATTTTGCAAAGCTCTATCCTGGCTGATAGCAGTGTAGAAGGGGAAGCTTGTGATTGAGCTAGCAGCATTGTCTTCCTCCAGGTCTTTTTAATGTGCAGAGCAGGGCTGTCACTGGCACTGCATGGAGGGAATATCGAATATAAAGACGGGAACTGAGCAATTGCTCCTTTCCCTCCTGCTGATGTGTAACTGTGGCACACGTCGTCATTTTCCTGTTATTGTTAATAAATGGTAACGCAGTGGCATTTAGAGATCCTGATAGAGGGTCCCATCAAGACAAGCACAGTATAAACATCTTGTATAGCTCTGGGTCGCTCAGTTGTTAGCATAAAGTCGTACTACATCAGACCTACAGAACAAGCTGCTCAGGACCATAATGAGGATACCTAAAACAGGTATACATTAGATGAATAGGAAGGGTGGCAGAGGAAAGGTAGGATCCTGAGGTGCAGGGTGCTCAATTTAAAGATATAAGATGATGTCATTTTTAAAATTTTTTTTTTTGCATGCATCATGAGAGTTTCACGTGTCTTATTTCCTGAGTTTGCATTTCTAACTTTCCCATACTACAAGTGGACACTGTAATATTTGCTCCATTCTCGTCATTAGGATGTGATTTTGTCACTGAGATGACTAATGTGTTTGGTAGAACAGCAGCTTCCCACTCAGCTGTTACAGATACGCCCCTGGCACTAAAGAGGATCCTACAGATGCTCTGCACGGGATTGTTCAACCACATGGTGATCGCTCCTGGAGCGTGTGGGTGCTCCAGGGAAGCCAAATAATTCAAGTACTTGTCAGCAGAATGGGTATCTGAACGCAGGTTTATGCTACCTTCGTCTGTGTGTTTGGGAGTTTGCCAAACATTCTGCCTGTTTTCACAGGACTTTTAGGAACCTGGTTATCTTTAAAACCTCTCCTCTCTGAGTTGGCTGACTTTGACAGGTTCAGAGCATGGTGGAGAAGACACGCATGCAGACAGGCTCACACGTGCACGTCCTGGATACTTCTGCAGGAGCCCAGAGAGCAAAGTCAAACAGGAATTTAGTGGCTAGATATGAAAACTTATGGAGAAAATAACTGACAGTAGAAGTCATACTGGGTAGAGGTGGCATAAGGAAACTACTTCATGAACTTAAATTCCCTTGCTTTGGCAGCTGTGACACTGATTGGAAGAAAACCAAAATCAAATATCACCTTCTAGACCTTCTCAAAGCAGGGGCTGACATTCAGGCTGGTGTTGTATTAATTGTCAAGTAACCTTTGAACTGTTACCCAGTTTTAAAACCCTATTTGAGCGCAAACGATTGTGATAATTTTTGAATGAAAAGCTGTACAGAAAATAAGTGCATGTTAACATTTTGCCCCTAGCCAATAAGAAGAAAGAGAAGGAACGTCCGGAGATCTCTCTTCCTTCAGACTTTGAACACACGATTCACGTGGGGTTTGATGCCGTCACTGGAGAATTCACAGTAAGTAACTGCTGTGTTGCATGTTTACTAAAATTTCTGCTTTCTTGATGGTAAAATAGCTGCCTGTTGCCAGAAACTTCAGATGACAACAGCCAGGCTGTGAAGAAAGAGACCTTTATTTTTTGGGCTTAGGGTTTGGAGTGTTTTACTTCTGATTCAGGCTGCTTTTTTTTTCTCCAAGGATTATCAGCAGAGTGTCTGTGGAAAATGAAAAACTTAAGAAAAATGTAGGTGTATGCTTTTACCAGTCCCACAGGCTGGTTATTCAGTCTTTGGGAAAGCACTGAAAAACCCCACATATGCGCATAGCGTCTGTCTTGCTGTAGACAATTGGCCCCAAAGTGCAAAGTCCAGCTGCTCTGCAGACAGCTCTTGGAGATGCTCAGAAAGAACTTCAAAATGTTGAAGTCCATTCATTTTAATTCAGTAATCTTCAAACTATGCCTGTTAGGCTAGGTGATCAGCTTTTTTTACTTACATTACAAAGTATATGAAGCATTGGGAAAAATGAGTCTGATAGAAGCTCCTTGAAGTCTGCAGGGGACTTCAAATCATTTTCTCAGACTGCTGGCTAGGTGCTGAAACCATTACTCAGTGAAGCTGAGATGGCAGTAAGCTTACACTTGGTTGAACTGCAGAGGTGAGAGGAAACATTAGCAACTCTCCGTACCATCAGTAGTACCCTGTGAGCTAAGTGGTCAGACTGTGTTCTCACCGTATGTCAGACTGTAGCGTGTGCTGCATACACCAAACAGGATGGGACAAATCACTTGCTTGGACAAAGTCTGGTTGGTTTCTGAAATTTGAGCCCTAAATGTGGGTTCTTCATCACTTTTTTTACTTCTGTTGCTATTTTTGCTTCTCAAAAACATTTCAGGAGGCTGGAAACTTTCTGTACACTTCAACAGCAGCAGTAATAGTACTAGCAACAGGAAAAGGAAAAGGACACACATAATGATAGCGTGTCTTCAAAGAAGTAGTGAAACTGAAAAATTCTTAGTAATTAGGAAACACAGCTACATTTAAAATATGTAGACTAGTTAATTAGCTTTAGTTAAAAAAAAGATATAAAATCTTTCAAAATTATTTTTGTGCTGAACCCTAGTGCTTGATTAAATACTCATTTAAAGTACCCAGATGTGGTCATTTGCATTCAGAAACTTAGCGTAAAATTTTAAAATAGTGTTTTCCCTGCTACCCTGTTTTTTCTCTTTTTCCTCTCTGCCTCTCTCTGTAGCCACTTTATTGCTCGGGTTTCTCTTCAGCACCATTCTCTATCTTGTTACCACGTTATATGTTATGCTTTTGTTTTCTCCATTTTTGTGTTGGAGTTTCTTACTTCTTCCTTCCTTCCTTGTTTCACTGCTCTCCCCACTGAATGTTGAGCTATTCTTCCTTTCCTCTATTTATTCTTCCTTTCAACCTACTGCCTGTATTTCTGCCCTGTGCTTCAGACTTTCCTTCTGGCTCTACGCAAACGCGATGGGTCACTCACTACCTGTTCTCTCCTAGGCTGGCTGGCTGGCGGCGAGGATCCCAGTTAGTTGTGCATCCCTGCCAGCTGCAGCAAAAAGGAGGGAAGCAGAGGTTAACGCATTTGAGTTCTAAGTTCTCTATCTAATTCAGAGATGACGGTTTGAATCAGTGTGAATATTATTGCTATTATCCAGTGCGTCAAAACAGTCTGTAGCTTTGGAGTTTGTTGATTTTCATGTGAGATGCCACCAGCACGGGTCCTAGCCCTTCACAGGACAAAACCTGGCTAAATATATTCACTGTTACTGCTGTAGCACTACTTCTTTTTAATATCTTTTTTTCCCCTTTGAAAACAGCAGACATGAGACGGCTGCTGCTTCTCACAACATTTCTACAGCAATTCTTGTTCCTAAATTGCGCAAGTGCAGTGCTGCACATTGTGAAGGCTCCAACTGATTTAAAACAGACCAAAGAGAAAGGTGACTCCTCACTCCTCCCATGCAGCTTGCCAGCACAAGGCTTAACTCTGCTGTCCTTAGTGGAGCAAAATGTCAGTCAGCAAGGGAATTGTGCTATTAAGAACTACCTGTCAGCCCCCAGTGAGTCTCCAGATGCAAGCATTGCATTTCACGTCACATCTGACATGTTTGATTTGTCCCAGCCTGGGTCCAACTGGTGTATCAGCTGGGCAGTCCTTCTGCAGGGGCTGCCAGTAGCCATACCACGTACAAATATTCCCACTGTCTAGTGACAACACTGTCTGTCTCTTTCAAAAGTTTGGAAGTGCCATGGGAATGTGCAATACATGTACAAATATGGTTTCTTCGTATGTTTTTGTTTGTTGTTAAGTTTCAAATTATTCCAGTTGTCATGCCATTGGTGTTTCCTCTACTGGTTACGTGCAATGCATCGAACCATGTTTTAACACCTAATAGTCACCCCCTGGCTGCATCACCTGATTGCCCTTAGTTGCATCTCAAAGCAAAGTTGGGGACACCTGCATGGGCTCCTGAGTTTTGGCTTTCAGCCTTGAGTACCAAGCTGCATTGTTGCTCATGAACGTATTTTATATCTCCATTTCACTATGCTTGGAGCAACCCCACTTGCTAAGAATTAGGATTTAAAGCCCAAAATAAAATTGGCTCAAAACTGTTGGGTGGGAGCATGCTTCCAGAGCTTTATATTGATTGATTTTGAAGGAACAGTTGCATTTTCTGAATGGAGGAAGAAGTGTGGTTTGCAGGGCTTTGAGTGCATCTTGTGAGGCATGCATTTTTGGAACAGTTTCCTGATCCCCAGTCTAGAATAAGACACGGTCACCAACCAAACTTTTAAAGTTTCAAGATTACAGGATTTGCAAGTGGGAGAAAGGTGTGGCTAAAACTCCAAAGAAGTCGCACATTATTAGTTCAGTAAAGCCTTCTGAATTGCCCCAATTTTCAGTCTGGCACATGTAGGTTATTTGGATTATGACCACACACAACCTCCCAGTGTGAAATCTGAGTTTGACCAGCTGCTTTCTCCATTGCACTTTGTTGACTCATGCAGTGGCCAGTTGTGATCATGGGGCTGGGGAACCATTGGAAAATCCTGTGTAGAGCCATTCAAAATTGCTGACCCGGCTTTAAAAACTAGACAAACAGTAAAAGCCCAGATATTTCTCTTTTATCTTTATTTTTTTAATTAAAAAGAAAAAGAAACCATGAGTAATTTTTCTAGTCACTTGCCGTTAATCCTCAGTAATGCATTTTTAGAAGGGAGAGAAAAACTGGCTTAAAAAAAGCGAGGAGGGGGAATGATGCTTCCAAACTTTGGAACGGTCATGAGTTTTCTGTTTTCCTAAGCCTGCCTTCCTGTAGCCTGTCCGCCACCTATTTAGTACCTACCTCAGAGCTCCCATTTTAGATGGGACTTACCCCATTTTGGCCCATTGGTTTCACCTCCTACCACCTTCTAAGTTGTCCCACATTCTGTTTTAACTTTCTTTTCTTTCTTTATTTACGTCCATTACAGCCAGATCTCTATGGCTCACAGATGTGCACAGGGAAGCTCCCAGAGGTGCGTCACAGGCCCAAAGAAGCTTGCATCAAAGTGCTTCTTTGAGATGTCATAGCACTGCAGCAGCAGGTTGATGTGTGTGCAGTAGATTTGTTGCTTGGCTTATCCCACTTTTTTTTCATTAATCCCAAACTCTGGAGGCCCATGTCACACATTGTTTTGCAGAGAACTTCTTAGGAAGAAGCCATGTTAAAATGTGTATCTAGGTTGGGGTGGCACCAAGGGTAAGCGTAAATGCACTTCAGGTGTAGTTTTTCATTCAATAAGCCCTACAAATTCGCTGGTAGATGTTGGCTGTGCAGTAAATGGGGAAAATTATAGGCTCTCAAATTTAGGAAATTATACTGGATATTTAAAGCAATGTTTGTTAATACAATTCCAATGCAGAGTAGTGGCTTTCAGTGATTGGATCAATTCTCAAATGCCACCCTTCCTCGTTAGATGTTTGAGAATTCATACAAGGCATTGGCACTCTCAGCCTGTTTTCTGAGTCCTGAATTTCTGCAGTTTTACAGTCGAGAACATACAGAGCTGCAGGAGCTCAGAAAAGAGACATCCTTAACAGCAGTAGCTGTGGTACAACTCAGTGTTACAATTTTGACAATTTAAACGCAGATGCTTAACCCCTCCGTGTTCCCTGATAATGCTGCAAATTGTCCTATCAGGGTGGGGTTTACCTTTTAATCAGACAGCAGTGATCATTTCACCAATGTGTTTGCATTATTAAGCATTAAAAATCCAGTGTAAAGCTCCTAAAATACACTGTGTTGTCCACAAATATAGAATAGTCTTGTCATGTCTGCACTGAATCACCAGGAAAACGAGCTAAGCCTTAAATCATTATTCCATGGAAGAGCAGAATTGATTTAAAGATGAGTTTCATGCACTTTTTTTCCTGTCACGATCATAACTTTCTTTTCTTTTTAAAGTTGGATCCTGGTTTTATCTCTGTATTTTGTTAGAGAAGAGAATGATTGCATCTACTGTTTAAGCTTCTCATTTTAATGTAAGGTATCAATCAAAATTTCTGAAAGTAATCTTACAGGTAGCATGGGATCTTGGTAAAGATCTGTACAGCTGCAGCTGTTAAATACTCTAAATTAACATTCTTTCCACTTGGCATCTACAGGGCATTCCAGAGCAGTGGGCCAGGCTACTACAGACCTCCAACATAACAAAACTAGAGCAGAAGAAGAACCCACAAGCAGTTCTTGACGTCCTCAAATTTTATGATTCCAAAGAAACAGTTAACAACCAGAAATATATGAGCTTTACATCAGGAGGTAAGTTACCATCTCACTGCAAAAAAAGGGATGTCAGGCACCTAAGTGGGTCAAACTGAAGCTCAAGAATGCTCAGTGGTCAAGAAGCAACCTTAGAAAATTACTCTTAGTGGGATACTCCTGAAATGAGTTAATTTCCCCTTTTGTCCACGAATGTCATTGAAACTAACTTTTCTTTGTCTTGTTTTCGGAACTAAATAAGGTGCTAGACAGTCACTGTCATTTTTATTCAGAAGCATCAGCAGCCAGAGATCGTGTTTACTTCTATTTTATATCTTTGCATTCTTGTTACTTCGCAGTGTTCAGGGGTACAGGGCACACCCATTTAGTTCATCTTATGAATTACTGTTGGATCCTAGGAGCAATAGATTATGGACTACGAGGAATTTTTGTGGTATTTTATGAAGAGAAGAATTTTCAAGGATTTTCTGTATGAGCTGTAGAGAAGTCCCAAAGCAGTAATGTCCAGAGCCATCTCTGTGGCATTCCAGGAAGATCCTCATGATTTAGGCATTACCATGCCAAAGCCTGAAAACGTGATGGTGGTGTCATTTCTCTCATGGTTGTGTACAGTCTGCAAAATTGTAGTCTAGAGTTGCAAAAATGAGAAAGCAAGTCTGTGCTGTAGTTTGCCTTTTTTTTTCCTTTGGCCTATCTTTTTTTCTCATTTCACTAATCAAGCCCCGGCTTGTGACAGATCTAGCAAGAAAGCAGTGGTGTTTCTAGATGCAGCACATCTGGCTTTTATATTGATGTGTTCTTCTGCTATTTCTTAATAACTGAGATGCATTTAAAACAGAAATACCAGTAAGATGCATTTGTTTTGGTAAAGCTTGTGTCAACAGCTTCAGCTGATGAGGGGGTGTCTGTGTCCAACAGGGTGTGGAAAGCATTTTGTAACTTAGCCTGCAGTGGTTCAGTTCCTACACGTGATAGTCTGTGGTGCTGGAGTCTGTAATTTCCTCAGTTTGCTGGTTCAACCAATACAACTCCTAAAATGCAGGCTGGGGCAGCTTCTCAGAGGACCTTCTAAAAACCATGCAGTTATTTCCAGAAAGTATTAACATTTGTCTTCTTTTTTAAGGGAAAGCATCATTTAATGTCTGTTAAAATAGCGAGTACTTCTGTGATGAAATGCAAAATTCTAAACAGTTAGTGTATGCTCCTGAGCTCAGTACTACCGAAAGTTAGAAGGATGGATGTATTCCTGTCCAGCATTAAAAGAAGGATCTAGCATCTTAATTAGCTGTTACTGGGCTGTGTCAGAACAGAACCCACCTAGCTAAGGCGGATTCTGAAGCTTTTATGGGGACACATGTGCAGCAAGCTAGAGAGAATCAATGCATGCAATTTATTTTAAAAACAAACAAACAAGAAACAATAACTGCTTTAGCTCTTTTGGGCAGTGGAAGCATTGGATGTTGAAGAAAAATTTGTATTTGTAGAAAAACAATACCCTAGTATATTGTCCTGCTTCTTGCTTTCTGTGTAAAATAACTCTTGTTACTGGAGGGACGTTGTGAAAGAAAAATGATTTCAATTTGGATTTGCTTGTTCTGTGGGATTCCCCACAATGGATGCCGTTTTATAACGATGTTAATTTTCCCTTGCACATTGCAGATAAAAGCGCCCATGGATACATAGAAGCCCATCCTTCGGTGAGTGTGAAAGTAACCTTTGCTTTCAAAGCATGTGATTGTGGAGCAAACTGTGAGCTTTGACTTTCCTGATAGAGTGCCAGCCTTATAGGCTGAAAGGAAGTACGTTAATGTCTTTGCAGCAGCACCAAAAGGATTACTGGCTATTTTCTAGTTCCCTTTAAGAACTTCTCTACAGATTTTATACTGTCTGGTTTTGCAGACAGAAGATTGCGTACTGTTGTTAGCCGTGGTGGAATATATAATTCACAACAATATGCAGTACTGTCTAATTAGCCCATTTCATATAGTTTTAACAACTTGGAAACCATTTCTATTAAATTTTATGATTTATCCTTAGTACAGCTGGATATGTAGCTGAATATAAATAAGGCTATAATTGATATGTAACTCACTGGAACCATAGAAAGAAAGTTTTAAGTAATGATTCACTCTAATTAATACTGAATTGCTGTAGCAATCCCAAAGATGTTCTCATGACATTCACATTAATATTGACCAGATTTATTAGTGTTAATCTTAGTGCATTAAATAGCAAATGATTGAGTAGGGATTTGGCCTTTATTTTCAAGTGTTAAGCAACATCGTTTTCGGTTTGTGATTACACAGCAGAGACTGTGTATAATGAAATGAAAATCATCTTTGAATATTCACACTTCTTTTTCAATAAATTTTCATTTGATACCACTTTCATTATCTTTCATAAAACATGAAACTTTTAAAAGGAAGTTTGGGTTTCATGGGAGCATACTAAAGCCTTCCAGACAGCTTTTCCAGTGGGTATGGACACACTGGCAGATGTTGTGCTATTTTGTTCTAGTAAACGTAGCCAGCAGTGAGACGTCAAGATGTCAGCTTTTGAAAGTTACCTGCTCATAGGATGCTGGTTGAATGTTATAGAGAAAACAACTCTGACAGGAGTGAGCAGTCATTGGAGTTTTTTTAAATTTCATTTCACTCCCTAATGGGAGTCTAGCATTAAATAATATGACTTTATGTTCTAGCTACACAATTTAGTGCTGTTAGACCAAACGTGGAGCCCGGTGGAAAAAAAAGTTATAAGAATTTAACAGAGCAGAAATGCGATTATTCCCTTCGTTATTTTTGCATTAATATCTTCTCTCCCCATGTAAGCAAAATGCTAGCGATGTATATAGAAAGCTATACACTGATTTAATACATGACAGAGTAATGTACACCTTCCCATTAGGGCACCCTTGATAGCATTGCCCCTTAAACTAGTGTTGAGGATATCTCCTGTATCATTCCCCCCTACTTTTGGCCATATTAATAGCCTATTAATAGCCATTTACCTTAGAAAGCTGGGTGATGGAACTGCATCTCACAGAAAATAGGATTCTCGCGTGTGTATTCCTGGCATATATGCCAGTGTGTTCACATCCAGGTGACCAAATGCAGCTGTGCAGCTATGCAGTACAGCACCGGTGCGAAGATGAATTAGTTCCCCCTGTTTCCTGTGGGCTTTTCGTTACTGCTATTTGCACTATACTAAATTGATACTGTTTTAAAGATAAGTGGGTTTCAACTCACTTAACTTTAAATATCTGCACTCTAAGCTTCTGTTTACATGTAGACATTTATCTGTGTCTAAACTGATCATCCAGACTTCCCTCGCCTGCCCTGTGTTTGTACTTCTGCCTGAAGGTCGACTGCGCCCTGGCAGTAGCTTTTTTCTCCGCTGCTGTAATGGGAGCCTGGGTAAGCAGTTGGGACGTCTGCCTGGCAGCCACCAAGAGGTCAGCAGGATGCACCGTGCCGCTGAGAGGCTGCATTCACTCTGGGTCACTGTCGCAATAAGAGAGAAATAGTGGAGAGATCAGTGTATTGCTTTATGATTAGATAAAGAGGAAGACGGTAGTGAAAAAGGAGCTGAACAGGGAAATTCAGCACTGTGGAAACATGTAATGTGACTACCCCAGGGGTAAAATAATAAAGCAACAAACAGCCTTTCTCTACAAAGCAAAATTCCCTGCAAGACAAATGCAGGAGACTTTGCACTTTGAAGTGTGCTAATTAACCTAGCCAGCAGACACCTGTTAACTTAATTAACTGGTACCATTTCTGCAAAAACAATGCCAAAGCAATTAACTAGCAACTAGATGTGATTTCTAGTGATAGATTCAAGCATTACTTACGTGAAATCAGACTTCGACAAAACATGGGAATTATTCAGTTGTTTTTGTTTAATTGATTACTCCAGTAATGTACACATGGCACAGTTCAGTAGCATATGTAATAGATTATTGTAAAAACTAAAAAGCAAAAATGAAAAACACCAAGACGAATTAACAAAACATTGTAATTTGTAACCTTTAAATTGTAGGGTAAGTGAGGTGTCTAGGGCTCACTATAGGCATGTATAGATTGGTTTCTGATAGCTAAGCAGAGTTGTATGTAATTATCAAACCTCCCAAATGCCAACATGGTGATTGTCAGTCATGCTACTGTCTGTCCACAGAGCACAAAACAGCATCAGAACCCCCGTTAGCGCCTTCTGTTTCTGAAGAAGAGGATGAAGAAGATGAGGAAGAGGAAGATGACAATGAACCTCCGCCTGTTATTGCACCACGGCCTGAACATACAAAATCAGTAGGTCCCAGCTTTAGTCAGCACTGCTTGTGGTGTAATGAATGTTTCTGATCAGACGGCACTTGGGGCACGTTGCTGAAGGGTCTGAAGGCTGGAGCCCTGTCATGGGGTATTGCTTCACCCAGGCTACTGACACCATGAAAATCTGATGGAACTTAATTATTTATTTAGTTAAGAGTTTCCTGTGATGCTGATTGGAACAATGAACTTTATCTTAGCATCAACTAAGAGGTAGCATTGTTTCTTTTAATGCTGCTAGTATAAAAGTGAACAACTTTGTCCAAAGTATCTGTGGACTTGCTGTGTCATCAAGTGGAGGGAGCAGTCACCAGATCCATTGAGCACCTGTGTAGGACATTTAGGAGAAACTAGTACCCTGGAGGTACCCATCCCTCTTCACTATATGAGGAGCTAAATGAATAACTTAGACTACACTATTAACTTGTATACGGCTGAAGTTTGGTGAGAATCCTACACAGCTGTGCAATGTGAAGAGAAAGTGGAAGTCTGAAAGACTGTAATGCAGGTCCTAATGGCCACTACTTAAAGCTTGAAACACTGACGAGAAGTCAGTTCAGCAGTTATGACCAGAAAAGGGAAATGCTTGTTGCTTCTATTCAGATACCTATCTAACTGATAAAACCAGTGTCCTAATGCTCATTATTTCTGTTGCAAAACTGTTGCCTTCAGCACTATATTGGTGCCATCTTTGGAACTGTTAGCAAAGTTCCAACTGCGAGTCATTTTGTTACCCATATAAACAGATGAGCAGCAAGGAACAAGGCCCTGGACATAGCCATTTCTCTGTTCTGGCAGCACAGTAAATTCATTGTTTCAGTCATCTTTCAGAAAATAAAATAGAAAATGAAACTGGCCGTGAACTTGTGTAAAACTAGCCTTCATTTATCCTTATTTGAGAAGTGGAAAGTGAAAAGGAACATTTTAAGAGCCCTGGGTATGGCAGACAGCATCTTCCTAAGTGTTTGTGTCACAGTCTTGGGGCAACTCTGCGATCCACCTTTTTGACACACAGTAATTTACTGTCACAGATCTACACTCGCTCTGTAATTGAACCTGTCGCTGCACCAGCACCGGCTAAAGAAGCCACAACTCCCCAGCCTGAAAACTCGAACACAAATACTCTGTACAGAAACACAGACCGGCAGCGGAAAAAAGTCCAAGATGACAGACGAGGAGATCCTAGAGAAACTGAGTACGTATTCTGTATTTCTTGTCTGATAAAGCAGTGTATTGTATGCATGTCTCAAGATTTTATGTACCAAATGATCAACCTTAGCTTAGTGACAAAGGGTCAATTACAACTCCTCACACAAACTGTTACTGTGCTTAGAGGAAGTGAAGGAGCACTCTGGATATTCCTTCTGCCTCTGAGGGCAGCTGTGACTGGCTTGGATTTGCCTGAGTTTCTGCCTGTGCTAAAGGCAAAAAAAGAGATTATTTCTGCTTGAGCAGAAGTCTGTGGCCTAGTGAATGACCTCGTGAACTCCAGTGTGCTGATGCCCAAATTTAGCTGAATGTTTGGCTTCCTAAATTCTCTTTAGATTCCTGACTTCTCACCAGTCATCGGAGCCAAAATACAGGAATCTTTCTCTTTTAACCTGTAGACAGCTACAGAACTAAGCCCATTCCTTCAGCATGAAGGGGGTCTCCTCCAACAGGATATTCTAGTGTTCTTACTGCTACCACTAATATCACAGCTTGTTTTTATAAGAATTCTCTGTTTTGACAGAGAACTCCTTTGAAAGGACATGAGTTGAGACCGTGGATAGAGAACACGTTTTCAGTGTGCCTCAAAATAAATAAATAAAAAATACTTTCATAGCAATCCTTATTTTATTTCTTAGCTTTATACTTATAAAGAGGCATCAACGAGACACAGCTATGTGACCTGATCAGATAAAACTGCACTGCAAGCGTTTCTCAGGAGCTAGCCTCCAGCACATTCACTGCATATTCCTCAGATAAATGACACCTTTGACATACCTGATTCCCAATCAGTTAATGCCATCAGAATCCAGACTGTTGGCCCCAAAGCCCTGCATGTATTGTACACTAGGCAAGCACATTAAGCCCTTTGTGGTTTTACAGCACAATAATCAGCTTCTTGCACGTTCTAGCTTTCAGTGCTGTGTTGTCAGATAACAAACCCTTGAGTTGATAAGGTACCCCAGTTCACTCTGTCTCCTGTTAACTGTTAGGACAATGAGTTAATTGATCTATGCCTCCTTGTGTTTGATCTCAAAGCCAATAATATGTGCCTTTAATGGATGGTAACCACTTGCAAAGAGCACAGTCTGTATGTGGCTTCTTCACGGTGGTTTGTCAGTGGCTCGTTCTTGTGCTGAACCAACCTTTGTCATTATGTCCCTGCCACCGATGGTGGCTGTGACTGCAGAAGCTGAAGCATTTCTTTGCTGCTTGTATCGTTTTCTGCACCCTTGACAGGTTGACAGGACCGTATAGAACTGCATCTCAGTGCCATTAGGGGGTACTGAAGGGATAAGTTCCCCGGCTTTAGCTGAGGAGATAATGAAATAATGTGTTTATTCCAGAGCAGGAAGTTTATCTGCAGGTATGTCAGGTTATAAAGGGAGAAATTATAACTCTTTCATCTGAGGCTAATGTTTGAGGCAGGCATCTACCATGAGATCTGCAGGTACCCTGCATGCTTGAACGTTAAGTATGCATATCATTTATTGAAGCTCGTGTAACCTAGATTAGGACTGAGCCCTTGAGTTATTGAGGGTTACACCTCTGAAATGTTTCATGCTTTCATGTTTTTACTTTCTTAAGAATTTGATACTCAGTGCAAGGTCTGAAGATCTGCCTAGGCAAACTGTGATGTGGACAATGAAAATCTTCCTGTACTTCCATGAAGCCATCTAAAAATGGGGGTGATGCTCTTCTGTTGTAGTCATGGGCTAATTAGATTTAAGCATGTGGGTTTGGGTGATTTTTGTTTGTTTGTTTTCAAACTCATATGACTTCTCCACCTTGCCTACTTTCTCTGCAGTTGGTTTTATTCTACTCTTATGAAGATGTCCCTTGCCCTCTTTTATCTTAAATTGCTTTCATAATTCTTCTCTGCTTGAAATAACTTGGGTTTTTTTAGAGACACATTCATTATTATACGTTTTACTAGGGAGTAAAGCCTGTAATACTGAGATAAGATCAAACAAAACTCTGTCTGTAATGAAATCATGAATATGTTCCACTGTAATTATGAAACAGAAGTGGCCCAATTCTGCTTTCTTATCCACTTAATTTAGGACTTGATAAAGGAAAGTGCTTAAAAAACACCAAAATAGCTGGTATGTTTATCTCTGGTCCAGAATAGGGAGTGCTCCTCTGAGCTGGAGCTGCACATCAGCCCGTTTGTTGATTTCAGTGCTATCATACTTGAAAAGCAGTGGCTTAATTACAGGATACCAGACATAAACAAGTAACTTGCAAAAGCACCTCCTCAAGATATTAGGAAGGACTATAAAATCTGAGTCAGTAGCAAATTGGGAAAAATTTTATTCAAAGTATTTGTTCTCCGGTCTCTCTTTTCTGTACTGCTTTCTAACATGAACGTCTGTGAACTTCTGGTGTCTGTCCCAGTAGATATGCATTTCCATTTAGTAGCTGAGAACAGCACCAAGCTGGACAACACCAACGCAGTATTTTTCCTGTTACCCAGCCCAGCACAAGGTTACAGCAGTGCTTGGTTTGGTACTGCAGAGATTCATGGGGATCCCGGTCTGGTGGGGGGTGGTCAAGTTCAGCAGTGCAAGCTTCCTCCTGGACGAGCAGGAGAGAATGCTTTCTCTTGATTATGTCCCTTCTTTCAGCCCATTAAAAAGGGAGTTCCAGAGTCCTCTGGTCATAATCCTCTTGGCTGAAGAGTTGTTTTACAGCGAAGACCCATTCTAGTGAATAAGAATAAAAGCTTCATCTCAGGTTGCGTGTTTCAGTGAGTTCTCACTTTGGCTGGGAAGCTGTCCTTGTTCTGCTCCAGGATCCCACTGCAGGAGTTCAGCAACAGCCGTCTTCAGGGCGTCCAATTTTAGCTATGGATTTTGAAGTGTAGCTGAAAATGGTGTGTCCTCTGCTTTGCATGGAGCTGGGCAGCGTTGGCATTCTGACCAGAGGAAATACAAAAGTTAACCAGGGTCATCTATGTCCTTGGCTTTGACTCCAGGCAAGACAATTGCAGTATCTCTCGCAGGCAGCGACAGCAGGGCAGGATCACTTCAGGCTACTTGGGACTATGTCAGCATCTTCAGCCAGCTAGTGCTTGCAGTGCCATCAGCAGCGGGCACTGGCTGGCATTCCTGGAGTGCTGGGAGAGGGGAGTGAGTACTGTGGCACAAAGGAAACCTCTTCCCCTGCAGCTCCTTTTAGTGATCTTGCCAGGACCAGGAAAATTGTTTAAGCAAGGAGTGTAGCAGATGGTGTCG
Source organism: Cygnus olor (assembly GCF_009769625.2). Lineage (NCBI taxonomy): Eukaryota > Metazoa > Chordata > Aves > Anseriformes > Anatidae > Cygnus > Cygnus olor. The sequence continues at coordinate 18,134,500 of NC_049181.1, read as the reverse complement.
ATGCCCCGTCTCCTTGCCGTGCTGGCTGGCAGGATCACTGGCTGGGCATCCAGCTTTTAAAGCCCTCTGCCCTGGAGAACCGGCCTGGAGAGCGGGAGAGGTGTTTGCTACGTCACTACTTACAGTGAATGGCATGCCACCTCATTTTGCTTGGACCGGAGGTGAATAAGTACGTATTTGTATTGGTGATGCAGGAATATTGTCAGATCAGTCAAAGTATTCTGCAAAATGTGGGCAATCTTTCCTCCTGAGCTAATCTCCTCCAAGCATTTCAGTGATGTACATTCACACTTAAATTTTTCAAAGTCATTTGGATTGCCATTTAACCATCAACTTAGACACTGTTGTTTGTGTTTTATGTAGGCAACTGCTGGACCGGAAAAAAAACAATGTTGTTTTTGAATAACTCCTTTGGATTTGTTTGAATTTAGCAGATTTTGGCTCTTTCACTCGATATAAACTTAGTATACTGATTGCTGCTTTCTTTCCTTCCCATTCAGACTGCCTACATCTCTGAGTGGGCAAGAAACCATCAAGCTGTGCGTGCTCTAATTCTAGCTTTCACTGGCACGTGCTCCAAAATTGCTTGGGACCTGGATGTCCCATGCCTGGGCCAAACGGGCTGGCCCTGCCTTCCCTCTGCTGCAGCCAGGAGCTGCCAGGAGGTGGCAGCACCCCATCTGGCCTGCTTTGTGCATCACATCACCTGCACTCATGGACTTACCAGCATCTCCTTGTGCAGCTGTCTTTGTTGCTAGCTATGCTGGTTCCGGAGGAATGCTGCTGTTGTTGTTCTGCATCACGGTTCTTAACTGTGAGGATCTCCCTGCTGAGAGTCAAATGCTTGTTACTGGTCCAGGTCAGGGTGAAGGCAAGCAAGGCAGTTCTTAAAATGGCACAAGCACAGTCTCCTTTGTAAATAATTGTGAGATAATCAGTTGTGAGGGTCATAGTTTTTAAACAACCATAATTATTTATTATAACATGAGATGTTCTTCTTTAAAAGGATGAAAACATTATTTTGGCAAACTACTGAAAGATTGAGAAGATCCCTTCTTATAAACATTTTGCTATGGTCTTCCTGTTCTGAAATGGCATCTGTCATAAAAATTGATTCTAGAACCCGAGGTGCATTTCATCTTTGAAAGTATTAAAACTTGTGTAGAATCATACAGAGTATTTATTGTGAATGAAGAAAAAAAAAAAGGTGTTATTCCAGGTCTCATTAATGTTTGTAGACAACAGACATGCACTTGCATGGACATTTGTTCATTTCTGATATCCGTGTCCTATCAATATATGTACACGTTGCCAGTTCCCTGTCAAGGTCCAGAGACACAGGTAACCTCCAAGGACTGTTTAAAAAAAAAAAAGCCTTTATGGAGTCCAGCTGTGCTATAGAGCTGCCTGTATTGTTGTTGATCATTATTATTACCCACCTGACTACGTGCAACTCACAACCCCATACAGCATGTCTGATCTCTCATAAGGTGGTATCTCCATTTTGAAGTGAGCGTCTTTAATTTTGTTTCTTTCAGGGAGCATAGTGAGTGTGGGAGACCCTAAGAAGAAATATACCCGATTTGAAAAAATTGGTCAAGGGTAAGTCCAATCATAGTTATCTATACAAAAACAAGGGCTGGGTGTTTTTGCTGGTAAAATATCAAGTGTGAGTCTGGGCAAGTTCCAGACACACTCAGACGCTGCATTTAGATTCTCCTGTCTCTCACTTCTCATCAGTATTTTAGCTGTGGCCAGAAGGAATCATTAAAGACACCTTGCTGCTGGCAATGTCTTATCTGCAGCAAGGAGCAGACCCTGGACAATCTGCTGTCCCTCCAGTGTGCAGCATTTATTTTCTTAGAAGAAATCATTTTTATGTGTCTCAAAATAATATAGCCACACTAAAGAAAGAAGAAGAAAAAAATTCTGTCTCAAAGAGCAACTTGCCAAATGATAGTTGTCATATAATAAAAGCTCTCAATAGCATTTCTTTCAAACATTGTGCTAAAATATTTCAGTGATCAGGAATAAAAACACAGAGTTTAGAAACTTAAACACATGCAAAACAAAATAAATGAATAAATCAGTAATGAAGACAGTGTAGATGTGCAAAGCACTTAATGAGGAAATGCATTACCTGCCTGCTGGCAGACCACTCTGGGATCCTGCAGGTTTTATTTACTGAAAAATAATCTACCAGGCTATTCCCTTTTGAAATCCTACTTCACTTATTCTAATAGGAGTGATCTGAAATAATTCCTATGTGAGGAGACAAGAACAAGAGAAATTACATCAAAATGAGGTAGCGGACGTGCATTTTAAATAGACAGACTGCCTGCTCAGTCCAAGTTTCCTTGGCTATGTGTATATTCTGGGAGGGCTAATGCCATTTGTGTAAGAGCAGGGTCGGTGCTGCTGCTTGTGTATGCAGAAAGCTGTTTACTGACATCAGGAGATGGTTTTCTGCCTTAACTGTCTGTGAGGTTTGAAGCCAGGGTAGCATGTTGCTGACCAAGAACTGATAAATACTGAAGAAAAACAGACACACTCATGCTCTTTCTCTAGCAGGCTTTATAGTAGATATATCTTACTTGATAAGACACTAGTGGGGAGGTGTTTCTTCTCCATTCGTTGTAGACAACCCTTTCTCAGATTCCAGCTTGCTTTCTACCTGCAGCTTTGGTTCTTACTGTCACTTGTATGTCAGTGGACACTCAGAGCTGTGTCAGTCTCTCAAAAGATAAGTGTCAGCTGAAGGCGTGAGATTCAGATTAAACGTGTGTGAACAGATTCTTGCTGTCACTGTCAGAAAATGACCATCATCCTCACTCTTTTATTTTGACACTGCTGGGAGTGAGGTTGTACAAAGGTACCGCAACAACTGGTGGAAAACAAGTGGCTAATACCTGCCCTAAAGGGTACCTAAGTAGATGTCCTTCAGCCAGAAGATTGTGTGCCCTTCTTACAGAGGAGCAGGTGGGTTGCTGTAACCACCTCATGGCTGTAATGCCGCAGGTTGATTTAGAGAGCTGAGGAAACATATTTTTTTCCTTAGTATGGTTATAGCTAGACCCTGCATTGGATGTCTTGCAGATCTGCATTGCTATTGCAGTGAACAGCTGAATGTGAGACTGTTTTGACACCTGTTTTTTGGACTCTAACTACATGCAAAGCCATTTGTTTAAGGCTTGCTGTAGCTTTTATCATGTAAATTAGAGTAATTCTTCTCAAATACTAAAACAGGGAGTGTGCTCAATAATGCACTTCAGATTATTTCATCCTGCAGTATGTAAAGGAGGTGCTTAGGCTCTCAGTATAACACTGGGGAGACGCGAGGAGTATTTTCAGTGCAGCTAATGAGTGGAAGGCAGGAGACGTGGCTGCTCAGCGAAGAGCAGGTAGCAACTTTTTACGTAAGGAGGAGTGAATCGACCAGACAGTAGCACCTCGTGGCTCCATACAGTTGGTAAGTTAATAAACAGTGTGATGCTTTCACAGCCACTTCGCAATGAACAGTAGTTAGCAGGCCTGTGCTGAAGCATGGGCCAGCTTACGAGCTGAGTCTGTGGTTTGTAATTTATCTCTGGTTTCGGACTGAAAACGCTGCTGACACTGGAGGAAACTTCGTTAACTAGGGCTTGGCAAAGAGGCTGCTCAAGCTGTGCTGAGCTCTTGCTAAAAAGACAAAGCAGTATGGAGCCATGAGCAGCATGGGTTCAGGGCTTCTATTTTTTCTTTCTTGTTTTTTTTTTAAACTTGTGTTGCACTGCATCATAGTGACACAGATTTAATTGTTGGTCCTGGTACTTGCCTAACTGCATTAAAACGAAGATGTTACAGAAGAGTTTGAAAGTTAGATACAGATCAGAAATTATAGCTGCTTAGAAGTAAAAGTCCCTAATGCAGAATCACAGAGCCCTTGCAATTAATTCACAGCTTTACTTAAATTACTCACCTTTATCTAAACTCTTCACAGATGGCCTGAGGCATAGCAAAATGCGTCCTCATTTAAATGGTTGTTTTAAAATAAATCTTGACAGGACTTTACTCAGGAGGTGTAGCACAGTGTTAGCAAATCTGAATAAATTGTGTTGGCTTTTTATGAAAACAAATTGGATTAATCTCAACAATTAGTCATAGGCAAACGCATTTGCATTTATATTAAAAGAATACATAGCATGCCCAATAATAACATTATTCTCAACACTGGTATGCAATCTCTGATGCCTGTTGAAGTAAAATTTCTCAGAAATGTTTCAGCCTGCAGGTACACAGAAACAAACTGGGTGATCATGCAAAAATGAGCAAAAGGATTTTGTATTTTCAATCCATGGGGCGCTTGCCAGGTGCGCGTTCCCACGTCTCAGAATCCCCACACTGGCTCTCCCGTGGCTCACTGTCCATGCAAACACAGGCTTCATAAACGATGGCGGTGTAAGCCTGTGGCTTAGCACAGAAGGAAGTCCCAGTAGGGTTTATAAGCCCACAGTTGCTTTTAAACCCGAAGGGATTTCCTCTGATCATGGCCCTTCTGGCCCTTCACAGCCTTGCAGGGGAAGAATGGCTTTTAAAGAGAGGCGGATGGCAGGCAGAACCCCTCACTCGGATTTTGGTAGCCCTACACTAACACCTATGTCTGCTGAATGGCTCTTGACAAAAAGAAGCTGTCTTGGGTTCTTCTGTTCTGAGTCATTCTCAAAACCAACAACACAAAACCTGAGAATATTTTCCAGGGTTTTCTGGGGGGAAAAAAAATATGTAGAAGCAACTCCCTCCATAAGTTTTGAACTAAAATAATGTAGGGTGTACATTTGAGATTTACACCAGCCCTTTCTTTTCACGATGGACATGAGCTGGTTATCTTAGATTCCCTGCACAGCAGAGGGCTGGCAGGTGGCTGTGCCATGCTGCCATGAATGAACGCAGGCGGTTTGCAAACACTACAGGCAGCAGAGATAGCCTATCTGGGCTTGTTTTCACTCGAAGGCACTAAAACACTTTTAATTTGTTGGCTGCTGTTTTGTTTCTAGGGCATCAGGAACTGTTTATACAGCAATAGATATCGCCACAGGACAAGAGGTAAGTGCCGTCAGTCCCAGCTGACTTTGCAGGTATTCAGTGCTTTCCCCTCTGGCAGGAATTGTGGATGGGGTTTTCAGCTTGCCAGCAGATGGGTAGCGCAGAGGCTGTTCCTCCTAAGCGTGGACTGGTGTCAGCCTGCAAAATGCATCGCCTGCTATCTTCAGCTCCTTGGTGAAAGTTCTTTAAGGCCAATGTGATTCTGTGCCTCTGTAACTAAACACTTACTGGGCCATCCATTTTCCAGCAGCTGTTGCACTGAGGTGTTGATTTATGCCTGAAAAGGTGCCTCTGAATTCCTGAGCAGGGGATCCCGGTCCCCCTGAAATCAGTAAGAACCTCGGTGCTCTCTGTGCTTAGACTGATGCTTCACCCTTAGCTTTTAGGGCCAGTTGTACGAGATGTGTTTTCTCATACTCCGTCTTCTGAACACGTCTTTGCTCTCCACAGTATTGCTGGTCCATCCTGGTACCATGTTACGGCTGTCATCCCTGAATGGGCATTTTAATAGAGAGAAATCTATAAAGAAATGCCAGCAAGCCTGATTTTAAAAAAAAAAAAAAAAAAGTATTTTTTATTGCTAGTGTAAATGTATTGCTTTAGAAATTCTTATCCCTGCTCCCAAGTGTGGATGAAGTTGTGCTATTATAGAGAATATTGGTCTGAGTGTAATTTAACTCCATGTGTTTCCAGCATAAAAACTGTCTGGGGGCCTGGCCCAAGTTGTAAAACCTAAAGATCTGTAACCATAGGCCTTGGGGAACCCTCAGGATGGTCACAGCTTCCCCTATTGCTGTGAGGAATAAATAGCTTTGTTACATTACTTGCTTTTGGACAGCCCTCGTCCTTACTAAGAACTACCAGAAGTAACAGAAGGAGGGGAAGTGCCATCCTTCAAAGAAGGACGCGCTCGGTCTGAATTGCCAAATATATGAATGCAACCAGCTGATGGTCACTGCCATCACTCAGTCCCAATTTATGTTAATCACCAATTCAGACAGCAATACTGTTTAGCATTTTTTCCATCATGTTTCTCATCTTCAAAGGATAATACAAGAACTAATTAAGGAGAGATCGTGTTCAGGATGCAGTTCTGTGTTTCAGTCGTTCTGAAGCTGGTTGGCACTCACTAAAATGGGAAGACTTGTATCCAGGGCAAAGATTTCTCCTAAAAGCTACACTCGTGTTTAGCTCTGGTGTTGGTGACAGCTCACGATGCTAAAAGGCAATGTCAGGCTCACCCTGGCAAGAACTGGTTGCAGGGAAGTGGGAGCGAAGGGCTTGAGAAACAAGTCTTGAAGAAAAGCACTCTTAATTCTGACAGTCCCAGCAGTGGCTGATTTAAAGTGGCATCTTACCAATCGTTTCCTTTTTCAGGTTGAGGCAGAGGCAGGGTAGGTACGACGGTTTAGAGCAGATGTTGGTGTCTTAGGCCCTTTGCTCTTTAGGGGTACAGTTTAAGATTTCTGATTTATCATTTTTGCTTGTTAGCAGATACATCTTACTGGTAGCGTGAGATTCCAGTGATTCCACCCGCCTCCAGTGATGCTCTGTACAGGAGGACACTTTATAACTAAGAATGTAAAAGCCCTGAGCCCTGCTCATAACCCTGAGTGTGTCCATAAAATACCACAGAATGGATTCTTTTCTTTAAAGCCAGATTATTGCAAATCTAAACTGTGTTAAAGATAAGAATTACCAGCTGTTTTTATATATTTTCACAGTAACAGAATCACTTGTTGCTTGCAAAACATGCATAAATAATAATGGTGGTAATAAATAAGGCTATCTTAAAAGAATGTAGGTCCAGAGAGTGCTATTAGAGATTTTTGGTTGATCATTTTTACAGATTTTATAAGGCAAGATACATATGACCATGTGTAACTAGCACGCAAGCAAGTAGAGAAATAGGGTGTTGTAATGCAAGTTACCGAGCTCTAATGTCTAATAACAAGACTGTTTGGCACAGCTCTGATAGATCGTTCCAAAAACACTGTGTTCGCTCTGATCTTGTGCAACAGACTATTCAAGTTAATGCATTGTTTTCACTGTTGTTTTAGGTGGCCATAAAGCAAATGAATCTCCAACAGCAGCCCAAAAAGGAACTAATTATTAATGAAATCCTGGTCATGAGGGAAAATAAGAATCCCAATATTGTTAACTATTTAGACAGGTAAGTACTTCTGGTGTTGTCACATGAATGTTCATTTACATATTGAAACTCAAAGATTAAGAAAAGCCTTTGGTTACTCACAGAAAACAACTCTTTTTTTATTCATGTATATTTACGTGTATTTATATATTTATGTGTATATATGCATAAAAATATATGGGAGGAGACTGGTCTTTATGTGCATTAATCTTTTCTGGCGTATCAGAGCATCACAGAATGGTTTGCAGTAGGCAGGGACCTCTGGGCCCATCTGGTCCATCCCCTGCTCCAGCAGGGCCACCCTGAACAGGGTGCTCAGAAGCTTTTGAAGTTCTCCAAGGGGGAGACTCCACAGCCTCTCTGGGCAACCTCTGCCAGTCATCCACAGAGTAAAGAGGTGCTTCCTAATGTTTAGACGGAGTATGGAGTTCAGAGAGTCTTTTCAAAGACCTCGATCAACCACATCTTACTAAAAGCAACTGCCTGTAGCTCCACCTCCTCCCTGTTTTTAAGTTGGTCATGTTTTCTGCATATTATCATAAATGCAGATATATCACTCTATAAATTATTTCTCTTTGGCTGTTCCAACCATTTTCCATTGCTGTGGATTCCAGAAAGAGTAGGGTCTTGTTTCCAGACGCACATAATTCGTCAGGTTTTAAACTGTTTTCCCTGTTTCTGAATGTATTTGTATAAGGTTTTCCAAGCTGTTGACCAATTCCTATCTGTGGCACACACTCTCCCACTGCCACAGACAACTATGAAAGTTGTCATCTTGTTCCTGGAGTTAATCAAGATACTTATGTATACCTTAAGATGATGAACCAGATGATCTGATATGTTCCGGTTCAACATTCATCTTTGCCTTTACTGAATCGCATTTTTCACTTGCTTGCCATCTAAGACATCTGATTTTTCACTTAGGTGCATTTCTCATTCGGACTGCACAGTTTCCACGTGCTCTATAGCCTAGAAGGAATGTCCATTCATTTCATTCTGTCTTCATTTAAAAATGAACAGGAAACAAAACCGACTGTTGTAATTTTCATAAGACAATTTAGCAACACACATTTATCTCAACACCATTGTTTTCTTGTTTCAGCTACCTAGTAGGCGACGAACTCTGGGTGGTTATGGAATACTTGGCTGGAGGCTCTTTAACCGATGTTGTTACAGAGACGTGTATGGATGAAGGACAGATAGCAGCTGTATGTAGGGAGGTAAGGGATCCTGTGTGCACTTCTGATTACTTGGACAGAATGGTACTTTGAAGCAGGTGCAAAGAACATGAGTGGTTTCATGTCCAGATCTTTGCTTCTGTGTTGCTTTTTTAATATGGGAGAAGAAAGAGCATCTTAAATGAACTGCCTGCCAGAATCACTACACTTACTATACTCTGTTATTGTACTGTTAGTGTATTCTCTCTTTTTTTGTGTTTTACTATTCTCAACTTTGCCTATTTAAACATTTGCCTGGAGCATGTCCATACTGCGGTCCTTGCCTGTAAAAGCAAACACGTTGGTGGCAGAATTTTAAAATAATAGCAAAGAAAAATAGAGACTCATTTATCACGGTCTTCAGCTTAAAAGGGTAGCATTTCACCCAAAGTGGTATTTGCTTCTGAAAAATGACTAGCATGTTATTTCCAAATCTGCTGTAGAACCTAACAATAAAATCTTTGTCATGCAAACTTCCACCTAAAAGGGATCCACTTCATACTGAAGAAAGTGACTTTTTCTTTTGGCAAATAATAGTTTGTCATATGGATGGAGATGGCACATTCATTTTAACAGCAGTCATTCAGTCTGTGCTTTCAGGGGATAGTCTGTAACAATAATTGACATTTCTTTTTCAAAAGCTCATATGCCTCATTTAGAAAGTTATTATTCTAGTAGTGTTGAAGCAGCAAGCTATACCTCTTGAAAACAGAATGTTCTGCCATTACTCTCAACTCATCTAGAAATTAAATCTTTTAGAACTATTTCTTTTCTTGTGTGATGAAATCGGGTCATTAATTTTTACCCTTATGTTCCTTTTTTTTTTTATCAGTGCCTGCAAGCACTGGATTTCCTTCATTCAAACCAAGTGATTCACAGAGACATCAAAAGCGACAATATTCTTCTCGGAATGGATGGATCTGTCAAATTGAGTAGGTATTCTTGGTCAGGCACAGCTTTCCCAGGATGGGGTGTGGGGCTGCTTCTGACTGCCTGCCAGTTACCCAGTGGTGCCTATGATGGTGTACTGACCGCTGCTTAAAGCTAAGGGCTTTTCCATTGCTTATTCCAACACACAGAGAAGTACAGAAAGAAGAAAGATGCAAGAAAAAATACTGCCTTTTATTTGTGCATGCCCCTTCCAGAGACCAGAGTTATGGTCTAAAGCCCCAAGTGCACAATAGTCACTGCAGAGCAAACAGACATTGCCGCTTTTCTAGCTAGATTCAACAACATCACGTTCTTAGGTATAAACCAGGGATTTTAACTTGGTTTCATAATTTTAAATGGCTTTAACAATACTTTTTTTTTTTTTTTCTCTTCAGCTGATTTTGGCTTCTGTGCTCAGATCACCCCTGAACAGAGTAAAAGGAGCACAATGGTCGGGACTCCTTACTGGATGGCACCAGAAGTGGTGACACGAAAAGCATACGGTCCCAAAGTTGACATCTGGTCGCTCGGGATCATGGCAATAGAAATGGTGGAAGGAGAACCACCTTACCTTAATGAAAATCCTCTCAGGGTAAGGTGCCAATAGAATCAGACACCACTGTCTTTTTAAGCTCTCCTATGTTTAGACATAAAATCCCAGTCACGTCAGCTTGGACTAATTCCAGCAAAGGCTGCTTCTAAAAATGTCACTGGAGTGTATCAGCACAGACTCTGGCTTTGGGTACGTAAATGGGAGAACCTCAAAAGACAAGTAAGACGGAGCCAGTTCAGAAATTTGTCATTTTTGTCTTCAGTGATTCTTAAAATTTCTTGGGCGTTGTTTGAAATCTGTTTTAGCTGTACCTCTGATGCCAGGGATTTTTCAGTGGCAAGTTTCTCCAGCGGATGAATTTTTCTGAAATGAGCTTCAACTATACCTGCAGGCAGAAGTATTTTCAAACTCAGATCAGTGTAGATCAGTTACCTGATCCTTTCAGGAAGTGTCATTGGTTAGAGTAATGCCATAATTATTGATTTCTAAATTATTAATTTCTAAAATGCACAGATACTTGCAGTAAACTAATGCATTGTTATTTTGAAGTTTTCGTTTGTCCAAACTCTTAAAATGAACAGCCAATTCTTATTCAAGTGTGCAATAGAGGAGGAAGGTATATCAAGGAAAAAACTCATGGCTGATAGCTGAAACAGTTAAATGCTACACAGTTTATTCCTAATGGGAGGCAGGAATCTGTGAGGAACTTAGTTTTGTACCCATGTACTTACATACGTAATTTTTGTTAAGGCTAGAACTAAAACACAGCATGACCTTTAGCTTTTCTCATAGTGGTGAGGCTGTAATTCCTCTGGCAGCCCAGGCTGTGTGCTGCAGACTGAACAAACAGCACAACCTGGCCATGCTATTTAAGAAAGGAACATGACAAATATACAATCTTTTGTCTTCTACTTTTTATGAAAAAAGTTTTTTGTGTCTTTATGGAAGACCTGTTTTGGTTTGGCAGGTGCCCTGGGGTTTTGGGCTCCAGTGCACTCGTGTATGTGCTGTGCCACCATGTGAAAGGGTGTAAGAAATGGGTTTGGGTTTAGACTGATGTCAAACAAGCAGAGTGCACCATAGCTGGTAGGCAGTAGGCCTGTCACTGCAGACCAATTTTACCTAGAAAGCTTTTGCACATCACCAGTTCTTCAGTCTCCTGCAAAGAGAAGGCCCTACATTCCACGTGCTTCCAGGGGGAACCCTTGCAAAAAAAAAACATACCTTGTATAAGGCAGCAAAAACATAAAGATAATTAGCGTTACTGGTTTGGATGCTGAAAACTCCTTGCTTCCTTAAACTTAGATGTTAAGTAGGGCTCCTCAGGATGCGTCAGGTCAGCTGTTAAAAAGGTAACTGGATTTCTGACCACATTCACATTCAGTTATTCTTGGTATTGCCCAGACTAAATTGGAGATGCTGTTTTTCTCCATACATGCCTGATCTCCTGCTGGAGTTCAGATCAATGTGGACACTTACAGGTCCAAGGCATCTTCAGGTGTGCATTCAAATCGGGTGTTCAAATCAGGTGTTCAAATCGGGCATCTGAAGTTGGTACCATCTGCATCAGCTTTCCTGGCTTCTTTGCAGAGGTTGTTGCCCCTGAGCAAGGAATAGTGAACAGCTATTGATGGAGTGAGTGCAGTTCCCCAGTTACCAGCTAGTTCTATTAAGGTAAATCCATCCCAAACGGGACAGGATCTGACCTGCTGTTGTATGTGGAGTCAGAGACTCCAGAGGTTGCATCCAAGCAGGAGAGGTTATAGGCAAGACCTGTTTTTAGAGCTAAGTTTTTAGCGGATGACACACAGTAGTTGTTGCATTTAATAATCTCATTGTGACCACATTCAGGGAATTCTGCAAAGCCTGGAAGCAAAAGGCTGCTCTTTTATTTTTATGAATGATTGTTTTAATAACGTAAGGCATGCAGGTGCTTCAGTTACTGGCACTAATTTAAATTCATCAATAAATTATAAGGGCACTAAAGGATCATTAATCATAGATTTAATAGCAGTTTTAGTGTAGTCACATTTGTTGTTTTCCAGACATGGAGCAAACATTGCTCAGGTCCCTTCCAGCCTTTGCAGAACTCACAGGCAGGAACCATTTTCCAGCCATGACAGTCCTGGATATTCCTGTGATGGTGTATTTCTTTTCTCTCTCTGTGATTTCCTGCCATCAGGAGTATTCCTAGGCCCTGAGGGACAATGCAGTAAATATCCTTCAAAATGCAGATTGGCCTCCCCAGCTTTAATTAAAAAAGAAGAAAAAAAAAAGGCATTTCTGTTTGCTTTCTCATTTATTAACTGCAGTACTTAACTTTCCTAAAAACTGCAGTGTGTGTTCCAAATGCTATGGATCTTCTACAGTTTCAGGCTTCCAAGTCATCTGTATATTGTTCCTGCAGTGTATTTCTGATAACTTTGAGGTACTATTTTCAGAGACTGCAGCTAAAATTGTATGATGAGTCTTTTCTTATTTTTTGGTAAGCTAACAAATCTATGAGCTTACTGCTCCTTTGCAGCTACTGCAAACATTCATTTCCTTTGACTGTACTTGTTTTTCTTTACTGGCTGCATCACAGGAAACCAAAAGGTACATAATTAGAAGGTACTGCAGATTCCCATAGACCTTTTCTGTTCTTGTAGAAATAATTAAAATATACAATACTAGAAATATTTAAAAGGTAAAATAATAGCTAAGGATGACTTTCTCATGACTCATACATTGTGAAGAAATGAGCAAACAGAAGAGCTTCGTTCATCCTGACACTCCTGTTTCACAGTCAGCTGAATGTAGCTGGAATAAAAATTTCAAGTTTGACATCAGTGCTGTATTCCTTTACTGTTGGAGAATTAAATCCCTTGGGTTCCACAGCTAAACACAGTGAGGACAGGCACTCCAGCTCACCACTGTGCCACGTGGCTGAGGTCAGCTGCAGACAAGCAGGATAGGACTGATTTTGTGATACTTCTGTTGTGGGGAAAGTAAAGAAACTTACTTTTATAGTTTTTACTCTAGGATGGTTCATTTGCTTTTCTAGGCCTGGAATTTTTTCCTCAGTACATAAGAGGAGAACAAAGTCAATTTGGTCATGGTCTGTTTGAATGCCAGTGGTGTGGAGCTGTTGTTAGCATGGCAGACCTGTTTATCAGAGGCCTAGGCCTATTCTTATTATTGCTGTACATTTTTGGACATATTCTACATGTCCAAGTCTGAGTAGTTCAGAATATTTTACATTTCTAAGTAATATCTTCCAACAGCAGAATTAACTCATCTCTATCTTCTGAGCATGTTAAAAGTGAACTGTATTCCATTATGTTTACCGTATGTTTTGCAAAATTAATTATAATTCCTTGGCCTGAAGATTGGAAAAAGAGTACCAGGAAGACTTCCTGAGCTGCATGAATACTGTTAGCTGTGAAGTGTCCTTTAATTTGCCTGAGAAAATTAAGCCTAGCTTATGCTAGATGCCACTGAGGAGAAGGCCTGGAATTTTCAAGTGTTTGGAGGGGCCAGTGCACAGTGACTGCGCATGCAGACAGGCATTTATACACATGGAAGAGAATTCACAGAGGACTCAAACCTTACCACAAACACTCCCAGTTCTCAGGTTAAACACTGTTTTCTGAGTTGTTTCTACCTCTTCTATGTGTGATGATGAAATGTGAAACAAGTGTAAGAAATTTAAAGTTCTCTTTACTTAAAAAAAAAAAAAAAAAAAAAGCTTTTCTAAAATCCCATCTCCATTCTTCTCAATGGGGTGCTTGCCTGAAACATGAGGATTATAGTTTAAATGAATATAGTCTGTTCTGCTTCTCATCCATTTTTGCTGAAGGGCTTGGTGAACATACTTATTTCTTAACTGAAGCCAATTTCTCCATGTCACCAAGCATGAGCTTTCAATAACCCATCTGCCAAAACCTCCCATTTCTTCCCTGGCAATTTCTGGGATGGGACATCATTAGTCCATTTACTTGAGTATCAAAATTAGCATAAGGTTACCATAGGGATGGAATTGCTCTTGGCATTGTTACATTGGCAGTTCAATGGCGTTGAGATTGTTTTGAGATGTAATTGCAGGTGGCTCGTCTGCCCAGTTATGCATTTTCTTCTTAATATAACTGTTCATGCAACTTACGCTGTGTTGAAAATATGTTCCAAATATTTCCTGTTCCTTTTTTCATCCAGTTACCATATTTATCAAAAACAGAACTAAAAATTTGGCTACTTTGGTTTTATGGAAGCTGTGCTTTAGTGAGCACAGCAGAAATGTGTTTTATGTAATAATCCTTTGAAATAATATAGTTAGACCCAGTTCACTCTTAAAATAGCTTGTAAAGCTAGTGTCAGTACTTACAGAAGCAAAATATGCTTCTGCTGGTGCAATCCATACTAACTAGGTCAGCCAATGAAATCAGCTGTCAAGGCAAAATCATACTGATGTTGGAATAGCTGTGTCTGCATCAGGGTTTCTGTTTTTGTTGGGATAGCAAAATTGTCTCTAATCCTCTGCCAGGGAGGAAACTGCCGGTGGAGACAGGACCTTAAAAACAGGGTCCGTGTGAGCAGCTAAGGAGCTGAAAGAAACAGGTGGAGTCTCGTGTTTCCCTTTCCTCCAGGCGCTGTATCTGATAGCTACAAATGGGACACCGGAGCTGCAGAACCCTGAGCGACTCTCTGCCGTGTTTCGCGACTTTCTGAACTGCTGCCTGGAGATGGATGTGGACAGGCGAGGGTCTGCCAAGGAGCTTTTGCAGGTAAAATGGAAATGGCTGCAAGTGAAATGGCTGCAATATATAGTGATGTTCTCATCAGCTAAATGTGAAGGCATCAGACTAATCCCCCCCATATTAGTCTCCAGACTTGATGATGCTTAAACAAAAAATAGTATTTTGATCTATATTCAGTTCTACGCAGTAACAAAATAACTGAATTGGAGTGGCCCCAGCTTCAGAGGCAGAAATGGTGTTGCTAACTTTTGCATACAGGAACCCAAGGAAATCAGCCACAGCTGAATGGTCAAAGATTTGGCTGTGGGAAGGGAAGGGGCTTTGGGGTGCTCCCTGTGAGCATCAGAGGGGTCAGCAGAGGGAATGCCCCAGTTTATCTGTCCTGCCCCTGTTGAAGGTTTCTGCTGCTGAAGTAGGGACGGCTGAATGAGACTTGTCACAGCACCATTTGCTGCCTGGCATAGTTGAGTAATGAGAGCTGCTACTGGTTTACTGCCAGGTTTTGTGGTGGATGTTAACTGTGGTAGATACAGAGGTTTGTAGCATGTGCTCCTCGGCTGTCCCTGCTGTGAAAGTGCCAGTCAGCACAAGGAGGGGTAGGGGATGGAGGAAACAGCTCCCACTGCAACCCAGAGCCAGGTCCATCAGTGCTCTGTCCCTTGTCTCCCTGCTCCAATCTTAAAGCATTAAAAAAAAAAAAAAAGCCTAAAAGCCGGGACCTCAGTGGCCTTCAAAACACATGGGCCTAAATACCATTTGGGACAACCATTTCTAGAGGTATTGGAGTTCCCTTGGGAATAGCTTAAGCCTCTAGTCTTTATTTGACAACTAAAATAGCCTGTGTCTTTAGAAAACAGGAACCTAAGTATTTGAAGTTTCCTAAAAGAATCAAGGCTCTGGAGCAGCAAGAAGCATTCCCAGAGGGCTGGCAGGGCAAAAATCCCAGCAAGCTGAAGACACTTGGATAAATGGATTAATAAGATGATGTGCCATGTTTGCCCATGATAGCAAGGATACTGGACATGAAGATGCGGATTTCAGTCCTATTTCTGTGTACTCCTGGTAGCCAGAGGAATAATGTTTGAGTCTGTAACTGAGTTTGGAAAGTAATGGTTGGTTTCTTTCTTTCCTTTGGGCAGCATCCATTTTTAAAATTAGCCAAGCCTCTTTCCAGCCTGACTCCTCTGATCATTGCAGCAAAGGAAGCAATTAAGAACAGCAGCCGCTAGTGCTTCAGGCTGGCTTTCTCCCATGCCAGCTCCCTCCAGAGCAGGACTGAGAAAAAAAAAACTCTATAAAACCTCAACGCTTCTGCTGCAGGACGGATGGATGGATGGATGGACAGACCAACAGTCGCAGTCATGGTGGTAGGAGGGGAGAACAACTGTTCTCCAGTCCCTCAATGAGTAAAAACTTATCACGTGTCTTCTTCCTGCTTTCTGGCTCCTTAATTTATTTTAAAAATGAAACAGGGCTTAAGACAGAGAGGTAATGACAGAAAATGCTTTGCTGCTTCAGCCATTTCCAAGGTAAAGCAAATGCAGTTGGAAGATTCCCTTCCTTCTCTCCCTGTGAATAAGCTGTACATTCACTTTTAAATTGTCAATTGTTTCTCAAAGATGCAGAGTCCCTTTTATGTTATTTTTTTTATATGGTTTGGAATTGGAGAAGGGTCTTCTTCATTCATAACTCCAGACTGCACTGCCTTTTGAATACAGTCCACTCGCTGGTATTTGCCCAATCATAATACTTCTAGATGAGGAAGAAAGTGAAATTGCATTTCCAACCAAAACCGAATCAGGAGTGGAGCAGACAAAATATCCTGTTGAGATACAGGCTTTCAACTGTGAATATATAGTGTTTCTGTTCTTGGCAGTTTGATTTGTATAACTAGTTGTAATATGGGTGAGAGTCTTACTAAAACGAGAAAGCAGAAAGATTGGTGTGCTCAGAAAGGGCTTGTGTGATGCAAAGCTGTAAGAGATGTGAAGTGAGAGCAGGTCCAGCCTTGCTCAGCGCCGAGCCCCAGCAGATCCCTTTGCAGAGCACGGAGCAGTGTCTGCAGCCCCGGGCTGGAAGGAGGCGCTCATAGCAGCGAGCAGCAGCAGCCTGGCGCTGGGTGCTCCCCTTTTCCTGGGACCAGACTGATCGCCCCCAGTGTCAGAGCCAAACTGGCAGTGGGCTGCTTCTGAGGGTAACTGCAGCCATGCTTCCCAACGCGCAGACCGGTGGGATTAGCCCTCTTGGGTTTGTGCGGGAGCAAAGGAGGGAAAAACCGAGCTGGGCGTTGCTGTCACTTGTGAGGACGCCTGCTCCCCTGTCTTCTTGTAGCTCCTGGGAAAGGTCAGTAGCATCCGTGCCCCTCTTGGCAGAGGGGAAGGCAGCCAGACTGCTCTGCAGGCTCCGTGCAGGTGAGTGTCCTTTAGGTGCACGAGTGCTGTCACAGGAACTGCGACACTGATGCAAATGAGTGACGGCTTCCAGGGTTCGGTTCTGCCTGAGCCAGTGCCCCGGACAACTTGGGAAGAAAGTGCATTTAAACCTGAAGCCTCGCACTGAGCAAGAGCAAAGGTACGAAATGCAGAGTAGATTGCTGAAACATTTAGAGCCATAAAACCCACCTGCTTTCTGCTCTCCAGCATACAGCAGGCACTGCTGAATGCAGTTCTGAGTTGCTGAGGGAGAGTGAATCCTGAATGTGACTGAGGATTGCGCTCAACTAGTCAGCTAATTTGTAAGGGAGCAGAACAGTTGTAGTATGCCGTTTGTGTTTTATTTATTCTTTTCTGAAAGAAAGTAGGAGTGCAGCTTCACTCAGAAAAAGCACTTGTATGGGATATTTGTTGCTGTACTTTATTGGTACAACTAATCAAAGACCTCCAAAACAGCATTTAAATCAACACTTACCTAATGAGCAAAAAAATGAGTAAAACAGCTTTCTGCTGTAGTCTGTCATGTTTAGGCCTGGTCCTGCAAGGGGCTAAGCAGACTTTAAGGTACTAAAAACCTTCCTGTTTTGCCGGTACGAATGAAGGATGTTTGGGCTACTCTTGAATTAGGCTATTAGCTTGTTTGGTTTTGGCTTCTTATTTAGTCACAGTCTTTGTGTTGCAAATGTCGTTAATACTGCCTACTAACCCACCCTCACTCGCTCTGTCCATCCCAGTGTCTTTGCTGAGGCAACAGGGAGAGGCGATGCTCGTTAAGTTACCACAGCTAGGTACAAATTAGCTTCTGGTGTCCTGGGGAGTACAACAGGTTTGATTTTCAGATACCCAAATATTGAAAAGATTCTGCTGCTTTTGTGAGGCCGCATTTTTCTCTGTCAGCTCAAGCTATCTACCTGGGAGATAAGCTTCCTTGAGAAAAAAAGAGCGACTGGGACTTGAGAAGGGCTGCCCTCCATTTGTAAAGCATTAATCTGAATGAAACATGTTTGTATTCCATGTCAGAAGTGAAGAAACAAGTGACAGTTTCTCTTTCCAGTAATGCTTTTAGTTTATCCTACCCACAAAGGAACTGACAGCCGTCCTTTGAAAGGAAAGCACTTTTTTATGGTACACGTTTGCTGGACATACGAGATACTTACATTGACAGACTACACTACTTGATTGGTTTTTTTTTCCTATTTATTTTCTTTAACAATAAGTTTCTCAGCATCTCTACTTTCCAGAAAAACTTCACAAGGATAACAAATAAAAATAGGAAATTGGATATTAGTATTATTTTTCTGATCATTGTATGTTCCGGAATACAGAATACTGTTGACACTGGCTTTTTAAATACAACTGCTTTAATAAGAGGCCTTAGTTTTTATTTTATTAAATTCTATATTTATTTTTCTTTGCATCAGCAAATCCAGAGATTTTTCTGCTAAAAAAAAATTCTGTGAGGCAGAAAGGGTTCAACAGAAATCATCTCTGCCAGTGGTTCTTTTCTGCATGGACTGTAATTGCCCAGCTGAGAATGTTTTATGTACAGGGAAGCTCACCTCCAGCATCTGGAGGCACCAGGCTTTGTGCTTAAGACAGTCTCAGGCACTAAAATCTGAGTCACTAGATACTGAAGGGTGGCGGCTGCTTTTATCATTTCCCAACTCTGATAGGAAATGTGGCATATTAATATTAAAAAAAAAAAAATCTGTCCTGAGCTGGGTAGGTCTTGTACATTATTTACAGGTGCAAGAAGTAAGTTAGGATTGACAATAGTGTTGACCTTCCAGAAAGAGAAGAGGCTAATATTATAAAATCTCTGGAATTATCTCGGTTTTTTTTGGACTGCTATCTTCAGATTAAGCAATTAGTTTACATATATTTTTGAAAGTATTAGAAATAGGCTGTTTCTGTTGTTAAATGCATAGGTAAATGTTAAATACGTTTCAAACACTTTCATTCCAAGATTTTAAAAGACTGGTTATTTGTGTTTATTTTTAACTTCATTAAATGGTTAAAGAAAATGAAAACAAAAAAAAAAATCCAGAGTTTGACTATGATTCCCATCCCTGCAGTGTGTGAAAATGACCTGTTAGCTTGCTGTGGTTTTAATGAGTTCTGAGACAGAAGCATGACAGCAGTAAAGTCAGGGAAGCTTAAGAAGTACAGAAAATATTATTTATTTAACAAAAAAGAAAAAGGGGGGAAAAAAAGAAAACCAAAACCAATAATCATACAGAATTCCATACAGCTCCTGCACACACTCCTGGGAGCCTGCACAGGGGGGTGGATCTCACAGTGCTCTCGGGGTTTGTTCACAAACTCAGGCCAGGGTTGTGTTCCTACTTCTTGTGTCCAGCACTTCTGTAAATATGCATCTCTTTGCCATCTTTGGGTACTGTTTGGCCAACTCACGCTACACATAAATGAAGTATTCTTTTTAGCTGTTTGTGTTGGATTTCTTTGAGGCCAGTGGCTGTACCTCAGCAGGTCTTTCAGTCAGCCTCCCCCCCCATGTCCTGCCACCAAAAATGAAGCACATTCCAGTCACCACAAGAAGGAAAGTAAGTACTTATCTCTGTCATCTAAGTGTAGGAAATGTCACCGTATCCTATGATCTGTGGTTCCAGTATATACTCATTGGCTTGGCCACAGAGTATCCCTCACACTGAGCTTGTACATGTATGCATTTCTTTGCTTAATGGATTTGCTCTAACTGGATAAAGAGACGGAGCGAGAGCTCTGCTAGCACCTACTGTTAAAGACAGGAGCCAGTTGTTCTTTGCTTGACATCCAGGGCACGCACACTAATGCCAGCTTAGCCTTGCTAAGCATTATCAAGATAGCAGGCCTTCGTGGTGGACTGTTCCTACATGTGCAGGAACTTAAAGATGGGGTAAGCTGATGAAGATTCATAAATACAAACATTCAGCTTTTGTTTTTCAACTGAGTGGGTAAATACCTCTAATTTTAGTCCCCAGTTTTCAGGAAACATGCAAAGAACTACCATCCATGGTTTCCTTGGGTGCAGTCAGCAATTCAGGGGTCTTTAAAACTTTTCTTTGCTTGTGTCTGTCCTTGAGCTGACAGGGTGATTTCTTTTTCTGGCTGAAACTTGCAGCATCTTGCTTATACATGTGATTTAGAGCTGACTGCCATAATCCTGGGTATGTGTCATGTATATAAACGTTCACTTTCCTGAGCCTACAAATGGTTGCATGCATCTTTGGTGACAAGTCATCTCAAAAGAAAAAAAAATGATACAGGAAAGAGAATGAGGGATGCTTACGTGCTCTTTGTGGGTTCCTTTTGGTCTGCCATGAAGTTGGGAGCCTGCAAACTTTGTTCTCACTGTTTAACTATTCTTCCAAGCAAGTACTCATGTTCTGCTAGCATCTGACTCTGAGTGAGGAAACTAGGGAGCAATCTAACTTGTTAGAGCTGATAATATGGAAAAGTGCTAATTGTTTCAATAACCTCTGAGTACAGTAGCATTGTGTTGGACAGTTTCCAGCAGATCGCACATATGTTTCAGCATGAGTGTGCGTGGTGTCTTGCACTCTAATTGAGTGGCACTGCATTCACAGCTGCCTGGGGATTGTGCTTGGTTTCCGCGAGGCTCCCAAATCTTTGCCTTGCACAGCTAATGTGCCAGAGGGACTCAAAGCCCCAAGGACCACAGCTGGATGCAGTGGTCTGAGCTGGGAGCTGTTGTGAATGCAGGTCAGAAGAGCCACGTGCACATGCATTCAAATCACAGTTCTCTGAGGGAGGTAGCATATGACCTAAGAACATGAGTATCTGTGTGTCACCTCTCCTCTGGCCTTGGCTCCTTTCAGGGGCTTGAAACAGCCAAGTTTTCCTAAGGTGAGAAACTGAAAAGGTCTTTCACAGGTCTTGCTCTTTCTAGTCTCTATGTTTGACTGAACGTTGTTCCCCTTTCTGTGCCCTCTGTTCTTCCTGTGCTCAGTGACTGCTAACCAAGATTGTGTTACTGGCTCAGAGTGCTGGAAATCCTCATTTTTCTGCCCTTTGAACTGCCTGTTTACAGCAGCATTTTAACTCTATAAGCTTGGTAGGGATGCAGTGTTACCTACACTTTGTGCATAACCTCCAAGAGCCTGGGGCAAGCCAGCTCAAGTACGTGCTTGCATTGAGGCCTCCCAGATGCCACAGGCTGGCATACCACTATTTCAAACATGAGAAAAATAGCAGCAGATGGTTGTTTTTAAAGTCAGGTCCTTTTGCTGCTGGATATTCTGTATTTCATGTGTCCAGCCCAGCCATAGACTTAGAGATCAGATACAGGCACTGCTTCTACTCCCCCTGAAGCTGGTGATAATTTGGTTGTTGGCTTCCACGACAGCAGAACCTGTTGCTTAATAACTAGGTGCTGATAAAGCCCTCAGTACCGGGGGGGCCAGTGGTGTCCCATGGCCGAGTGAGCAGGTGGGTAGAAAGGAGCTGCTCATCATTCTTTCTCTCCATCATGCAAAGCTATTCATGTCAGAAGTGGGTCAATGTAGCAAATTTGAAGCATGCAATTCTCTTACATCCATGTCAGCTGTGACTTTTGACCTTTGAGGAGAAGCTGCACAGAGGCAATTGCTTTTTGTCACACTATTTATATTAGTGTTAAATAATGCTGCTAAACCAGTCTGTAGAACAGCAACAAGGAAAAAAAAAGCCTCTCAGCTCTTCAGGTGCAACACTCATAAGCTGCTGCTATCTGCTGTAGCAGGTGAACAAGTGGAAGGGGAGCTGCTCTAGTAGGTGGGAACCAGTAGCAAACACTGTGTAGCCTTCAGTGAAGAGAACAACCCCTTCTTGGGTACAGCCTGAATTCACTCTGGGAGCGCTACTCTTGTGCACTGGTGCTGCATCTGCACTGCAGACACTGTGCATACACAGACGTACATTTTAGGAAGATCTGCAAAAGAATTCTGCAACTCTTGACTGGATCAGGATATAACCTACTCTAAACTCCAGTTTAGTCTGAAGCAACCAGTGTACATCTACACTGGTGTCTGCTAGAATTTTTTTTTCTTCAGGGTATCCAGACAAAAGTAAACAGAGGAAGGAGCCTACATTTTCATTGTTTAACAGAAATGTATCTCATTTTGCTGTACATTCCTTTTTTAGGACATGTTATCTGTTTAAAAAAAGAAAAAGAAAAAAAAGAAAAGAAAAAACAAAAAAAAGAAAAAGATAAAAGATAAAAACAAATGTGTAGTGAAAAATCTTCTGTAACTTTGGATTAAGAGGTAATTATGATCTTTTTAAAAAGAGAACTAAGTTATTTACTTTGTAAATGTGCTGATGGCATGGATCCATCTTACTGACCTCAGCATCTTTTTTTTTTTTTTTTTTTAAGATTTTGGGTTTTGTTTCCAATATTAAGTTATTTTAAATTGTGGTTGAAGCAATAGAAAATTGAAATATGGATTGTGCATGACTGTGTCTTGAGTGTAAAAATATTGCAGTTTGAAACTTGGACCTAAAGTATTGCAAATAAAAGTTATAAATACCAGTGGACTGTGACTGCAGCTTTTCCTAACAAAACAGGCCTAGGGCTGGCTGAAGATACAACAGCCTCAATCATGTGCAGTCAGAAAGACTTCATCTGTTTGGCTGTTTGTGCTTTTAGCTTTCACCTGTGCCACCAGAGTATGATGTTATGGAACAGGACTTACCTTCTACAAGCCTGTATTTACCCTCTGCTGCTGAAGCTTCTTGTGTCCACGACAGCAGACAGTCTTTTTATTGCTCTCATTTGGAAAAAGCCACCGAGTGTTGTGACTTTTCAATGTGTTGTGTGTCTGTTGCCCCATGTTTACAAAAAAAAAAACACAAAAAAAACACCCCTTCCTCATGAATATGGAGAGTTACACATTAGCCACCTTGCCTGCCTCTACCAGCATCTCATAAATCTTTAAAACTGCTTACTGAACACCATTCACTTCAGCTGTTGTATGGCTGCTCAGAGAAAGCAGTCACAAACTCACCTGGCCAGATTTAAAGCAATGCCAGATTTAAAGGTGTATGAGCAACCTCAGCTCCCCTCCTGTGTGTACTGGGAGTCCCTTGTACTGCTGCATGGCTGTCTTGCATCCAGTAGCTGCTCTGTCTTAGAAGGGTTCACTGGTATTTGCTAATGGTGGAGGAAGGTGGGGAAGCAGAGGCCCCAGCCGTGCACTGTAGGGGCATGTTAGCTGGCCTTCTCCATCAGACCTCAGCCTGGCCTCTGTGCTAAGTTCCACCTCTCCACTTTGTGCTCGACGCACACCAGGATGTTGATGCTTGCTACTTGTTGCCACCAGTCCTGAGAGGAAGTCCCAGCTCTGCCAAGGCTGCACCTACCTCCAGGCCCACCTCAAAGGCCTTCTCCAGCCCTGCTGTGGCTCTCGCTCTCACAAGGCGTTGTGCTGGCTGCCTGCCTCACTCAGCCACAGTCCTGCAGCTCCAGCAACTCTTGCTCCCATGCTGCACATCAAGCGGCTTCCCTGATGCTGCTGTGGGTCACCTCGGCAAATGGGGGACAAGCGCAGCAGCGGTGGCACTCACTAAATGCCGGCAGCTCACCAGTCAGGCACACAGGAAACCCTCCCAACAGTACATGCAGCACGGCTGCACGTTGGTCTCGTAACACCACATGGCTATGAGCATGCATGCCAGTGCCTGCATGTGTGCACACAGACATGAGACCCTTATAAAAATTTCTAACACAAACAAAGCTAGCTTCGTGTGTGTGTAAAGAAGTATGCAGACCTCTCCCACAGACCCTTATGGGGTCTCTAGCAATTTACATGTATTTTACATGTATGTACACATGCAGGCTGTAGATATATTAAAAATAAAAAGGAAAGCCTTAGCTAGCTATATAACACAGCACGCCCTAGCTCTCACACACTATAATACATGTCTGCATAGGGAGCACGACAAACAACAGTTGTATCTCCAGTTAGTTATCTATACTATGTAATATACATGTATTTTATGAATAGGTATAAAAATGTGCACGCATACATATTTACTATTATGTAATGTATCTGTAGCTGACAAGAGCATTTTATATCGTTATATAAGGATCTCTATAGTGTGTGTATATACAATAGAAGTAGCTAGTGAGAGAGTGACAGACACACAGGCGGGGGGGAACGCTCTCTGTATGCACTTATAGTGCTACACATACATACGCTAAAACATATAGTTATAAAAGGCTCTCACAGAGTGAGCGCTATACCATATGTAACTCTCTGGCCTGCCACATATACAATATACACACATTAAATATATACACTTATTCTAGAGTTACACCAAGACAGAGCACACCGTATGTAAGTATATAACTCTCGCTAGCTCTTTACAGCTCTATATAGAACCACAGCGTGCTCTAGCTAGCTACATACACTGTAACATATATATATTAAAAAAATAAACACACACATATATAGAGAGCGAGCCCTTATGTAAGAGTCTCCCTAGGTGGCTTATATATCTATACCCGTATATTACAATGTGTACCTACATATGACAATATATGATACATGTGCTATATACTTACATAAATGCTCTGTGTATATATTATACAGTGTACTTTATATATAATATACCTACACATATAGAAACCATTATATAAATGTTATACTGTCCCCATTGACATATAGCACATGTATTTTATATATACACTGACATATAACTATATAACGGTATATATTATAGATAGAAAATAAATGCATATAGTTTGCTAAAAGGAGTTTAAAAAAAGCATTTGTGCATATGTGTATATACACAGATTATAAAATGTTCATCGCTATATGTATACAAGATACTATATAACATTTATAGATTATTAGAATATGTTACAGAATTTTATATATATATGTATCATAGTATCTCATATGTATATACACACATCAAGACAGATTAAGAAGGGGGTGTGTGTATGGCCAGACACAAAAAAAAAAAAGGGGGAGGTGGAGGGAACACAGAGCCCCCCCCCACGTGTATTGTCATATACATACATATTATGAGAAAGACAGACCGTTCTATAATCATGTAACACTGTGGCATTCACTATCCTGGTAGATAATATATAGTTCATATGTGCGCACACACACACACACACAAACACCCTGGACCCTTATATAACGAGGTTAACTCTTTTCATAGCTCTCTCTCCCTCTCAATATTTGTAGAAAATAGATTGATTATAGTTTATATATTTTATACATGTGCACACACCTCTACTCTTATGTAACTCAGCCATATATATGTGTATGCACATACACCCCATAAAATGTTCCCTCTCTCTAACCGTCTCTATGTAATATAGTACCTATCTTATACATTTTGTATACACAGAGACCCTTCTATAAATATACGACACTGTCTATATACACACATATTTACAGCGTATAATATATACTATAAACTAAATAGCATATATTGTTTATTTATATATATGTGTGTACCTGTATACACACAAGAGTGCCTCTCTGCTTACACCTACACACACACATTGGGGGGGGGGGGGGCACCCTTCTATAATTAATTATGTAACACACTCCGTGTGCATTCTGTAGGATATAGCGTGTATATTTGTGTGTATGGATGCATACATATGAATATACACATGCGCACATACAGACTATTTCTCTCTCTAGTCAGCTATATAGAGTGCTAATGTATATTTTATATATATGTGTCTGTGCATACAGAGCATTTTATATATAGGGGGCAGAAAAACAGCAAGTGTGTTCTATAACTAATACTCTCACAAGCCTTCCTTTTTTTTAAATACGGGTGTGCATATATAAATACATACAGATATTTCAAAACTTTTATATAAATATACGCGCACACACAGCTCTTTATATAACCACATAACACTATCTACCTTAATAGATACAGAGCCTTAAATAACTATGTAACTTGATATCCATATAGTATACATTTATATGTATGTTTTACATCTTCAGTGTAATGTATGTGTGTGTATCTATATACATAAATAGAAATGTATATTATATAACACAATAGCTGGAAAGAAGGGGACGTGCTATTTAGTTACAGAAGGGTCTCTGGCTCTCCAGCCATCTATATATATATGTATAGGGTATATGTGTGTGTATGTATACCTGTGTATATAAACGTGTATATATATATATATATATATATATATGCACACACACACATATATAAAACACACATATAGACATACATATAGAGACCTTTAAATAGCTGTGTAAAAGTCTTGCTATTGCTATATTATAGATGTATATGTATGCATATGTATGCACAGAACAACCCTTACAGAAGTCTCTAGATGTTGATTGTATAATACCTAATACAAACACATACAAAAGTGTAATATTCATAGGAATTGATATATAAATAAGGGTCTGTGCATTGTATCTAAAAAATATGTATGTCAATGGCTAGAGTGTGGCACAGTTGCAGACGGAGGGGGGGGGTCTCTCTCCCTCTCTCCCTCCCTCACCCACCTGTGTGTACATAAATATACATTTAAAAACTGTATGGACGTGCGGGGAACGTTTCGTTCTCAGCCTCCCTGTTCCTGCACAGCCCCCCTGACACCAGCAGCCCCGCGGGGGCCGCCCGCCCGTACCTGCCGCCACCTCCCCGCCTCACGGGGAGTCGCCCGCGATGCCTCCGCGAGCCCCCCGGGGCCGCAAGATGGCGGCCGCAGCGCCGCCTGCGGGGCCGTCGCGTAATGGCGGCGGCCCAGGCGTGAGGCGCGGGCGCCCCCCTGCGGCCGGTGGCGGGGCGGGCTCCAGCGGCGAGCCCGAGGCCGACCCACGGCCCCCCGCTGCTCTCGGGTCTCCTCGACCCGCCGGGCCCCGCCGTGGAGCGGGAGAGGCCTCCAGCACTGACTTGGAGCGGCCGCAGGGCCCGTCGCTTCCCTCGGGCGTCGCAGGAGAGCAGGCGGCCCTTACCGCTCGATCCCGCAGTCAGGGGTCGGTCCGGCGAGGACCTGAGGCAAACGGCGAGGTGCCGTGTCGGGGGCGCCTCTTCTAGCCCCAGCACGGCTGCTGCGGGGCCCCACGGCGGTCACCTCGGTCCCCTCCGAGGCGCTCGGCCCGGCCCAACAAGCCGCAGCTGTGAGACGAAGGGCGAGGGGGAAGGGGCAGAGGGGCCAGAGGTGTGTGCCTGGGGCAGGCAGGGGAGAGGTGCGCATTTCTCTTCCCTGGCAAGTTATAAACGGCGTGGGGGGGGGTTCTTTTTCTCTGAAAGTAAATGTTTCATTTCAGAAATTGACACATTTTTGTTTTGTTAACCTTTTATTTAAATCTCTTCATATTGAAAAATAAAGGTTGAAATGAAACATTTTCAGACTATATTTCCCTCCGTTTTAACTGAGGGGGAGGCAGGGGGGCAAAACCCTCTGCTGAAGGTGGCCCAAGTGTATAAAATGCAGCCACCACAAAAGCAAACACCTTCATTTTCCCACTGAAAAATAGTACCCAGTTCTGGTAACATTTGATCTTATATTCCCCTATCTGTCTGAAAAAGCAATTCTCTTATCTCAAACATACCTCGCTTACCTACCATGTACAGGAGAAGGAGCCCCTAGAGCCAGAGAAGGAGCCCCTAGAGCAGTGGGTGCTGGCCCCTGCCCAGCAGCAGCTCCCCTTTCAACCTGCTCCTGGCCTGGCCTCTCGGGATTGCTGCCATCTCCCACATGCTGGGGGAAAGGGAGCAGTAGATGCCTCTGGAAATCAACAATGCCAGTGCCCAAAGTGGATCAGCTCCTGCTGATGGGCAAATCCTGCCTGCTCCAACTACTTCCAAACATTAATAAATGTAGAAGTACAGAAAATCTTGGTCTCAGCATTGCTCAGGCGATCCACAGCTACAAGTCTGGGACTGCGCTACCTTCAGGCAAAGCCAAGTTAACAAAGCTCTTTTTCCAGCCTGAGCAGCAGTGGTGTTGTAAGGTCCTCTGCCCCTGTGCTACAGGGATGTCTTGAGCTGACATAATTATCAAGGTCTAAAAATATCCACCTCTACTCACTGCACTGTGACTTCCTGCCTTGTCATCAGCCATACACAACAAAGAATTGCTGGTCAGGCTCTGTCTCACTGATGCTGGGGACAGCTCTCACACATGTTGGGACAGGGTGGTGGTGCTGGGAGCCAGAGACCAGAGCTATGGGTCTTGCAACAAACAGCCAAGCGATCCCCCTCGAGCTAGGAGGTGAGATGGCTTTGTGCCCTCAATGAGCTCAGGCAAGCAGTCTCTCTCAGAGACTCCCTACTGCAGCAGGGAGGCATAAGCCTCTGGCTGACTTCAGGCTGAGTTGTTTCACAGAGGGGTAAGCAGCCTGGCCATGCTGGGTACTGGCTTTGACAGGAACCTTCTTCAGGCTGAACACTGACCCAAATCAATCAGCTTGTCAAGCCTCCTTACTGCACCCATCTCATAAGGAACTCTCCCTAGAAAAACGTCTGTCTGAAAAGGGGATTATACAGCATGATCAATTCTGCTCTGCCTTAGCGTGCTCTCCTGCTCACCCTGCTGCCCTATGATTCACTGCACGGGGCTTGAACCCTTCTGAACACCACAGCAAGGTGAGGCCCGCAACAGCTCTGCTGTCCTGGTGCAAGGTGTGTCTGATGGGCTGCAGTCACCCCTCACACCACGCTGCCCAGAGGAAGAGTTACCACGGAATAAAATAGTGTGTGAGGAAACGTGAGGTAAACAGGTCGTAATGCGGCGGTAGGACAGCCAGACTGAGTTGCAGCTCCCTGTGTGTCTTGCTCGAGGCCCGGTCTGTTTGAGAAACTTCATGCTTTTTTTTAAAGAAATGCACTTTACAATCGTATCTGAGAGTAAGCAACTCTAAAGCCAGGAGTTTACAGAGAATTACACTTGCCTGCGGGGCTGCCAACCACGTGTAGTTCCCAGCTGACAAATGCTCTGAGTGCAAAATGGCTTGAGCCCAAGCTATTTAAAAAGAGAGCTGGAATTAGGTACTTGGTACATGCAACTAAGCTGATGGTGGTATTATATCATTCATAGCCTTATATTCCAGCCCAAACATGTCAGACAAATCATTTTCCTCCCACAGCAATGATCCTTTTGGAGCCCTGAGGAGACTTCAAAACCTTTTGTGAAAACATTAACTCTACTGGGCGGCATTTTATAATTTATAAAAATGGCACAAAATGACTGAAGTGGTTATGAGGTACAGAGAAATCCAAGTTCCCTGGCTGTACAAAAGGCAGAATAGTCAGCTTCACTTTCAAGACCAAAATTTGCAACCATATAAAATCCATTTCTGAGAGGTCTGACACAGTGAGCCTCTTTATACTGCCACAATCACTGCACAGCCTGACAGCACAGAAACAGCTGCCCTGAAGAAACCCTACTGCCAGGCTATATGCAAAAGTTAAAAGGAAGTTTGTACCCGAACCATGCTTTGAAGAAAATCTGAACAATACCTGTCCTCCATCATATGCAAGTTAAGCTTTATCAAAGATGCCAGCTCTATTAGCAATAAACCTATGCAAAATTTCAAGAGAGAAAAACTAACACCTGCCACAGCATGGCATCTTTGTTTGACACACCCATCCTTGTCATGAGCTAATTTTGCCCTCTTTGTATCTGGTGCTACTAATCACATCTAATGAGGCAAAAGGAGTGTTATTCCATTTTAGCATTGTGTGGATTAAACACAGCCTCCTTAGCAAGGGGGCTCCCATTACTTAATTCGTCCTCTGGACAAAGCCACAGCTGAATTGTGAAATGCCCTTCTCTTGATTAAATATATCAATTCGTGAGTCGCCAGCTTGGGGTAGAGAATATTAAGAGAGCCTCTATGCAGACAAACATATCACTGCGAGACATGCCCCTCTATTTTAACGTTGCCGTGGCATGCCTGGTCTTAAGACCTAATGCCAGAACTCCTTGAGTAATGACATTTTAGCCAAGAAACAGAAATATCTGATCTGTAGCAATAACAGTGAAATTTATCAAAAAAAATCTCTCTCTATAAAGGGGAAAAATTTCCAATCAAAGCTCAAAAAAAATCCCCCTCCCAGGAGGAGTCTGGCAGTGAACAAGGACTGAGCCATGCGAGTCAACCTTGTGTTCAAAGCACACCAACCTGCTGGCACATGGCCACGGAGATGCAGCCATCCTGCCTCCAGTCCCTCTGCTGAGAGCAGATAGTGACGTGCTGGGAACCTGTGGGAACCATCACGTGTGCTTCCAGCTTACGTGTCACAAGCTCCTGAAGGATGCTGTTGGGAAAGATGGTCGTGAGCTCATGTCTTAATGAGCTCATCTGCTGACAGTTAGTTTGGCCCCTCTTTTATTGTGTTTGCTGTATCATGAACATGTATATGTATATGCGTAAATATATTTTTTTCCCTTTAAAAGCCTCTCTCCCCATTACCTGTGATAATGGAGAGTTTTAGAGGGCTATTTCTTTTTAAAGCGACTGTGATTATGTGCGACCTTTGCTTCCAAGTCATTCACACAGAAAGCACAGACAAGCCCCCCTGCTGTGAGGTGACAGCTCTGTCTGGTTCTGCAGGGCTCTGGTATTCATAGCTCTACGAGGTCATCGCTGGAAAAAACCTTGACGGTGATGTGACCTGGCACCTCGTCGGCTTCTTGGCTGCCTCTCCCTCGGAGCTGCAGAGTCTGGTCTTCTCTGGGGTCACTGGGTGAAGCTGCCAGCAGCGCCTGTCCAAGGAACTGGTCACACAAGATGTTGCTGTTCCACACCTAGAGACAAGGGGACAGAAATAACCCCAGCTGAAGCACTGCTTCTCTTTCACACTTCACTCAAAAGGGTTGTGCTGGAGGAAGGTCACTCTCATTAACCCCTTGGAAGAGAGTGAGGAGGGGGCGTAAATCTAAATTTAGCTAATTGTCTAGTAAGCATGTGGGAAATTCTGGATTTGCATGCTCATTTACATATGCTATGCAAATAAGGAGCTAAATGCAGCTTATTGCTTTCTAGGTCACAGCCTGCCTAGAAGAGGAATAAAAATTACTGGTTTGAACTCATCAGCAGCAAAAAACCTTTACAGTCTGCCTGTCTGTGCCACTCTGCCTGCTTGTGCTCACCTCTGCCGTGTCTACCGTGCTTTTCCTCTGTGTTAGAGCTAGGTCCACTCTGTCAGAGTGCTCCTTAAGTGTCATCAGTCACTGTTCTATGGAAAAGACCGGGGCTAGAGAATCAGTTGAGCAGCTAAACAGCATCAGGACAGTAAGGGGGGCAGTGGTTCTCACACTTTCATCCTGGTTAACCGTCATGTGAAGGAAGAATCTACACACATCACGCCATTCAGACCAGTGATGGTGTTGTGCTCCCCTGCCTGTCTCTGGCAGCCCGCCCCATGTGGTTTATCTCACCTGGACAATGATGGGACTGTCGATGTTCTTCCTGTAGAAAATCACTTGTGTGTTGAAGACGGCACTGGTAGTATCGTGCTGTACAGGGGACCGCACTTTTTGGTTCTCACACTTGATAAGCACATAGGGATCTGCTCCTAGAACACAGCAGCATGGCCATTAGGACACAGAATGGCAGCTGAGACCCCCAGAAACCCAGCAGGAGCAACGTCCTCCTGTGGCTGGCATCACTGCTAGTAAGCATGGGAACAGGACAGCAGAGCACATCACGTCCACACGGCTGGTTTCCTAACTGGCAGGGGTGAAATACGTCATTTACGTCAGTAACAACTGGATGCTCGGAGCTGGAAGCTGAGCACCGTTTACCAAGAAACCAGCTCACTTCTTGGTTGGGATTGCGATCTTCCCACATCCCCCTGCTGTACATCCTCCTGGCTCATCTAACAAAGTCTTCCAAGTGAAACTCCCTGACGCTGCTCAAGACATAAGAGCCAAAATGCATCTGCACATATGTAATCTCATTTGTAGTTTGGGCTCCTGGGTCAAAACAGAAGGTCAAAACTTTTTGTCATCCACAATTCCTAAGGAGGACAAGGACAGGAACTGCACAGAGCTGCTTTTA
The DNA here is from genome assembly GCF_009769625.2 of Cygnus olor. Lineage (NCBI taxonomy): Eukaryota > Metazoa > Chordata > Aves > Anseriformes > Anatidae > Cygnus > Cygnus olor. The sequence continues at coordinate 18,102,387 of NC_049181.1, read as the reverse complement.
GATCACTGAATACACATCTCAGTGCCTAGCTTGAAAATGCTGTCTACTGCATTCTGATATGAGCATTAATGTTAGGAGGTAATTTTCATGAAGCAGTTGCTCTTCCAAAAAAAATAAAATATTGTCAAAACCCATAGGAGTGCACTGGTTGCAACAACATTTTCTGTAGGAAACTGTCAAAGCGAGTCCTCCACAGTTTCTCATTTAATTCCCATGAACCTGATAAAATTTCTTTGGTTCTGTCATTTGGGTCTATGTTATTTTAAAGTTTAAATTACCATAATATATTTGTATCTATCATAGGTCCAGTTAATATTTTAAATTACACTTTAATCATATGTAACCCACTGAGAAAAGTCAACATTCTAGAAATTTCTAGAAAAAAAATCTAGAAATTCTTTGTTGTTTTTACATTGAACATTTCCAGTTTGTTATAAATGATGTTTTCTTTCCATTCCAATGGGGAGCAAGAACTGATCTGGAAGAAAACTTGCCTTTACCCTGGAATGGAACAGACCACTCCACTTTCTAATTAACTTTAATTAAACACAGGCACTACATTTTTTTTTTTTATTTCAACACAAGTATTTCTATCTATTCCTAGTGTTAACAACAGCATATCTATTTTTCCCACCCCTTTCTACTTTTGTGATATGGATTTTAAATAAAGTAACTGAGTGTGCGTAAGTGCAAGTCAGACTCGTGATTGTTTCTTACACACGTTTTATCCCCCATCTAGTTGAAAATGCCACCACTGGAATGATAGCCATACGGCAGCGTGATTTTAAGGCAGCTTTCATTTTTAAACAATTCATTCCCTGTATGATTTTCCTCAAATGCATCACTCATTTACAGGAACAGATACTAACATCTCACACAAGCACATAACACAACCACATAACAGCTACATCCAAAACAGAAGAAGCTCCTTCCACTGATGAGAAAGAAAAAGATTTTTCCATATGTTGCGCTGTGATTACACCTGGCCAGACACATGGAGGCCTGTTACCCTGACAACATATCACACTTCCTACAGCAGGTAGCGATGCATTGGCTTTTCTGATAGGCAATTACTTTCTGTGTCACTGAACGTGTGGATTTAGCTCTGGGGCACAAGGCAGCACCACGCTGTGTAATCAGTGATGGAAGAGCTCCACCCTTTGCAAAGAGATTTGGAAAATAGATCTGAATAAAATGGGGTCCTGCATGAGACAGCCACAGGCTAAGAGCAAAGCAACATCTGATTATTAACAGTAATCAAGAGACACAGAGGATAAGAAGTGGTGGGGAAAGTGGTGGGCTTTAAGAGCTAACAGGTGAATTTGCTGGACCGAGAAACTATTAATGAAGGGACTTATAAAGGAAAAGGAAAGATAATGTTTAAAAGAAACGTTTAAATTCTCAGAACAAGCTCGAAAAAAAGAGGGAGGTAGAAGAGGGAATGGTACACGAATGGTACCTGCACAGCATGCCCTCATGATCACATTGCTGAACGGCCAGTTGTATTAGGAGGACTGGCTTCAAGCCCAGAAGAAGAAGTGAGAAATGGGAGAGCTGCACATGTGGGATGGAACAAGAGGTGTTCTCAGCCACAGTTGGTTCAGTACTTTGCAGCTCCGTGCCTGGTTTATTTACAGGACGATGACAGTGCAGAAAGGGCTACTAATGTGGAAAAGCAATATCCTAGCATTCACCATAAGCTGAGCAGGGAAACAACTGGAGCTGCTACTCTGGCAACTATTCTGGCAGAGAAAGGAGGACTCGGTTCAGTTCTCAGTTACACGTGATTCAAGCTACGCCATGAGCACCACAAGGTGCATGAACAGCACCTGCATAAACAGCTGTTCCATCTTTCTCCTACGGCCACGATGCTGTATTGGGAAGTTGTAGGGAAGAACAGCACAAGAAAAAGCTGAAATCTGTGAAGACCAGAAACACATGAGCAGTAATGACAGCTGTCCTAACATTTCTAAGACTTAAAGAAATCTACGCACAGTTATCTAAGGCTAACATATTTTTTGGCAGGGAGGGAAGGGGAAGATTCGGACTAAAGATCTAACATCCACATCATTCAGCACTGTACGAAACACAAAAGGCTTTCTGGAGAAAAAGTTCTCATAGACGTTCCTGCTCTTCTCCAGACAGACTGCTCCTACGGGTATACCAAGCACGATGACAAACCCAGTCACTAGAAAAAGACGTGCGCCAAACACAGCAGACAGTGCTAAGACATGAGGGCTGCCTTGAAAATTACAACAGGTTGTTCTGCCTTCTGCAGCTGAGTCCTTTTTCAGGTGATGCCTTTTAGCTTCTCCTGCAGTACTGATAACAAATGAGAATATTTCCTCCGGTATCAGCAAATTCCCTCCCTCCTCCATTTTCTCTCCCTTTCCTTTCTTATGCTTTTGCTGAATATTTACCAGCTGCTTTTTGCCCTCTCCTTCCTTCTATTTCTCAGACTGTTCCCAGGGCAACTGCCACTAAAGGCACCAGATACTCCCTTTACCAGGAATGTTATTTACCAGGGATCACAATACCTAGTTTAGAAAAGAAATAGCGAAATGCAATTACACGTGTGAATTCAGCATGGAATTCCAGTGGAAAGACTTAATGCAAAAGACGATTTGTTCTGGAAGATAAACTGTTAGGAAAAGAGTGTGACAGACAGTAGCAAGAGCAATTTTTAAAACAGACTTGGGAATGTGAGAGAGAAGAAGTGCACAGCACTTCCCCATCTTCTTGCAAACCTGCCACCATACTTGGCTCGCAGATAGCTGGATCAACTTCAGCACAAGCTAACTCAGAGAGAGGTACTTCAAGAGAAGCAGCCAATATGCACTGATTCTAGACAGCTAGATTCGTCTGTTACTCTTGTCAACAGCAAGCCATCCGTTACTTTTTCCAGACGGCACAATGGATCACAGACAGCAGCAAGGAAGAACTTTCAAATAAACATTTAAAATAGAGATTAAACAGCCTTCCTGTGGCAGGGAGCAGGGTTCTGATGACAACCAGTTCATGAGCCAGGCTGGGTGTGTACTTGCTATGCAATCTTCATTCTCCTCCTGGAGTTGCTCAGAAAGTTGTGTGCAACTCTCAGATAACAGCGACGGGCTTATGTGATGAACAGTTCATTTAAGTCTAAGATCCCTCTATCCAAGATACACCAACAAAAGGTGTTCGGGTTCCTCTTACTTTGCACAGCCACATACACCGGTGTCAGAGTATAGAGATATCCTGGTGTTTTCAGGACAGTTTGTCACAGAAATGTAATGAGGTGTCTCAGCTCTCACATGCTCTGCAAAGAAACATACCTTCCTTCATTATCATCAAGTTCTGTCTTCTCTTTGTGCTAAGGGACGATAGCGATGCTTCACACAAATCAAGCAGGGAGCTGGACAAGGGGGAATACCGCTGACTGATGACAGACTGAGCAGAAGAAAAGCAGCAGCTTGAGAGCTGAGATGCTGCAGATCAGTAGATTGAGAAATCAAGAAACGCTTGTGAAAAGCACGGTGGGGATAATCTGATACAGCAGCTCACATGGAAACAAGTTGCTATCAACCTTTGCAGCCAGAAAATGAGTAACCTGTGTGTGAGGCCCTCTTCACAGCAAAGACTACCAGTTAATCTACCCATTTTCTACTTGAATAAACATTGACTGTGCCTAACCTGAAGGGAAATCTCTCCTTGTCGCTCCCAATGGGAGTTGCCATGTGGCCTTTTCCCTCATCTCACAGTACCAATTAGACAGGAGGCTGCTGCTGATTTTTAAGTCAAGTTCACATCAGGAAATGCTGCTGGTGGCAGGTAAAGCTGCAATTTGGTAACTACCCATGTGACTGAGGTCTAAACTCACTTGTGAGATAGCTGATTTGAGATCCCAATGCAAATAAGTCTTTTTTGAATACCTGGCTGCTATTTCTCCTTGAGATAAGCATGGGAAAGCGTCCAGACATGGATTCAGAAAAACCAGAGAGAAAGAAGCCAAGGAGATGAGAGATGACAATGAATTGAATTCTTTTGTGGCAGTATTAGGAAACAATCTCAGAATATGCGATATTTAACGTCACACATTAACACATCACTTCCTAGTATGTATTTACAACCCAGCCATAAAGTGTGCTTCGGTGAATTTCTATATACAATCTTTTTAATCTAAAATACAAACAAACAAACAACAACAACAAAAAACACCAAAGATGAGAAATGTGCCATATCCAGCTTTTCACATTACCAAAAAATGGACACTAGTATCAATCAGGAACTTTGCCAAGCTTCCCAGCAAGGCGCCCTTAGAAGGCAGAGTGCCAGCTATGGGTTGTTAGCCTTGTCACTGCACAGCTTGCTTTTATTGTGTAGCACAAATGTGCACATTTGGCTTCACGATTTTCTTATTTATGCTCTCTACCAACTCCATTTGTCTAAAGCTGCTATAAGAAGTGCCATTCTGTAAAACAATCTATGAATGTACCCTGTGAGACGGAGATACTTATAGAAAAAACAATGCTGGTAAGAAACATTCAGAAGAACTCAAGACAACAGGGAAGCTGCTGGAGTGAATCATCTCTGCTTTCCTTCAGTGCCTTATGAACAGATGAGATTTGGTACCACAGACTGAAAAGAAATAAAAAAGCTTTTACTAAAAGCTTTCCATTGACACAAAAGGAAAATATTTTAACTTTGCTGGTGAAGATTTACTCAAAGACAAACAATAAGATACATTTAGGTTTTGTGTTCAAATTTTGCTTATATTTAAAGAGAACATCCGTGAGTCCATTTCCTATGTACAGTTCTTCCCACAACAGGTTACCTGTTCAGTTTTGTCAGGGTAATTATAAGTCCAGCACTGGGTGCTGAAGATGCTTCTGCTCAACCTGAACATGTGTGGTAGCACTGAGTCCTAAAGGTATTTGGGTGTGTGCTGTACTTTAGAGTATCTCTTACACGTTGTTTTTAAGTTTCATTTATATATTCCTGAGCTCTGTGTCACAATGCACCTGATCCAACAATGTTCTCCGGGACAAAGCTTGCTCTTTGGCAGCTGTAGGCAATCATTTTGAATGATCTTGTCAAGATTGTAATTGTGCTAAGGATTGCGAAATGCTAAGGGAGGAGAATTGGCTTTTATTGCTTGATTGCAGGGAATGTTAGAGAAAAATGTTCAAGGAATTTTAAACAGAGAAAAAAAAATCCTTAAAAATGAAAATGTCCTTCTCAGGGCAAGAACAAGAACACACTGCCTCTTTTCAAAGCACTGCTCTGCTATTTCCTTCACGGATAGCCCCTTCAGTCTCATCCACCCATCCTGACTTTCTGAGAATGTGGAATTACAGGGCTTATTTAATTGAGGTGTTTGTATCTCATATTTTTCAAGAGAAGTAACTAGAAAAATGAACTGAAGCAATTCCTACGTCTCTTCCCTCTAACATTCCTGTCCCCTGAAGAGACAAACAGAGTTAACATAAAGGGTCTTGCACAGTGAAAAGTGGATTCACTCACTCTTTGGTTGGTGCAAAGAACAACTATGAAAATGAAACTGCAACCAAATCGTAGCCATCTGGTAGGAGAAATTTTACAGCTGCTTCACGAGACTGAAGATGAACAGTACTACAGGTCTAAGTCTAATGACTTCTCTACAAGGAGTTAACGAAACTGAGTTCCACATCTTAAAGTAAAGAGAGATGAATAGTTATCTAGAGCAAACACAGCCAATGTTCCAGCAAACTCTTCGGTTTCCTATTCCAAGTTTACTGTAGTATCTCTGCCCCTTTGCTTTCCCTCCTATCAATCACTTACTGCTGGATGTGTCTGGCTTTTTCTATTCCACCGGTCATGGAAAGTGAAGGATGACATACGGAGAGAGTGGGAGTAGAAAATGAGGAAGCAAATAACAACTGGACAAGTTTCCAAATTAACTGTCAACATCAAGTGCCATAAAGACATTTTAGTGTTCTTATTTCAGGATATTTCCTTTGACATGTAGACAGACAGTCCAGCACATGTTATTTAACCTCTCCCTCTCTTAGTTTACCTAACTGGAAAGGGTTATTTGAATACCATAATTTCTTCCCTGAAGTGCTATTATGCCTACGGTAATGAAGAGCAAAGTGCTCTGAAGGCCATGAAATACACCATAAGAGTCTGCGCTATTCAGCTGTCTCCCTGCATGTTTTAAACTTAGAAAACAGATGTCCCTGAAAGGCCAATTTCTTACCAACCTCTACAAAAAGCTTCTCACAAGATTCTCGCGACTATTATTGCTCTTGACCAGCACAGATGACACATGACTCTTGCTGTTTTACATCATCTTATTAATCCAAGCTCTCCTTTTGAGAAGATTTTACAACGAGTTGCAAAAAAATCCCACAAACCTTCAGTTTGTTTGGATAACTTCTAAGTGCTTACATATCGATTTAGGTCAGCTTTGTAGGACTGAAGAAGCCCTTTCCACTCTAGACTCGCTTTACACTTACCACCTGATCTATCTTGCTTCTGTAAACCTTCTGCAGAGTGAATTTTGATTTGGGTGATTCTCCGTGGATAGCCACAAAGAAGACTCCAACATGTCATTTTAGGTTTATCTGCTGTCAGCTCTCTGAAAAATCAAAGCAAAGCAATTGAAGCAATGAATGTCAAGCAAACTATCAATGGTTGCATAATTTTGGCCTTTTCAGAACCTGAGATTTGTTCGAGTTTGTTATACAGAAATAACACAAAAATAAAATCAAAGTAAACCAAATGTATAGCATCCCTTGCATAACAGCTCCACAAAAGTAGCAGGAAAAAAAAATCTGAAACATGGTAAAAAATATCAAAGCAAGACAGATGTTCAGTGGGCCTGATTTCAGCAAGCAGTAGTTCTGCCTTCACAAATAACCCCTAGTTTCAAATGAGATTGGTTAAAGACAAATAGTATCAACTGTACCAACAACAACCAGTGCTCAGGGTTCTGATCTAGAACTTGAGGCAACTACAGAAACCCAACTAAAAGGTCAGAAGTCCCAGACTCAGTTGTCCTTGGGTCTCTAAGCAAAAATGTCCTGAGCACACACAAATCCCAGTGAGCCATCTGGAGATTCTTGGAGGTGACCCTGACCATCTCAAAGGCCTACTTCTGGAGTTGCGCAGTGATACCCGCTAGTGAGTCAAGGACATTTGAGGGCAACCAGGCAGCCATTTCCAAGGAGGTGCAGCCAATATAGGCGAAGGAAGATCTCACACAGCTGTGAGTGCAAAGTACCTGAGTTTTGACGGCACATCTGTGAAGAGTCTCAGGATAAACTTGGTAGTGATGCCAGGAAGATATGTAGTTGGGATAAGGATGTAGCGGCCTTGCTTAAGGATCCTTTTCAAGAACACGGTGCGTGTGTTGATATATGGAGATGTGGCCACTCTCTCCTGCACGGTCAGCTTGTGTAGTCGATAGCTTCTGTTATCCTCTACCTACAGCCACAGAGCAGTAAAGGGATTGATTGAAGGAGGGATTATCAAGAGACAGCAGGCAGGATTTTCCTTGCATAGCACACAGCCTTTTATGGGCAGAAAAGACAATGTACCATAAAGGCAAATCGTTTAACCACTGAAGCTGTCACATGGACATGGTCCTGATGGGCAACCGAGTGCTCCAACTGCTAGCCCACACAGGCTCCCAAGCAGTGCTTTTCTGCACTTCACCATATTGGTGTATACATGTATATACCTAAGTGGAGCTGAGAGTTTGGGACAGGCAAAGACATACACCCACTAGCAGAGACATAATGCTACTGCAGAGTTTTGAATATTTGCAGAGATGCACACACACTCCAAAGACTCCATCTGCTAAGCTACACTGCCATCTTAGAGGAGGATGAGATTCATCCGCCTACTTTCTCTAGCTTGTAGTACTCCACATGTGAGACAGAGCATTCCAGCCCTACATAGCAGGCTCTTAATCTAGAGCATCTGAACTGATGCACACAGCCATATTTTCACCCTCTATTAACACCCTCTTCAGGCAACTAATGTTTGCCACAGCACAGTTAAAACATGAACCTATTCTCCTGTGAGCAATGGCCACCCTATATTCTTTTGCGGTATTTTGTCTTCTGATTATTTAGGCCATGGTCTTATGAAGACCCTTAGCCATGCTAATGAGTCTGGTGGTTTAGAACTTTTCTGAAATAGCAAATTATTGAACAGAAATAAAAGATAGAGTACTGACATTTTTCCAAAGATGCAATTTCTTTTCTAAGCCTTCCTAGTAATTAGATAGAAGGCTAGACATGACAAAGGCATAGGTAGATTATTCTACTTTCTGTATCAACATTTATCAATATTATCTGCTTAACAGGTGATTGTCAAACATGTGAGTGTGGTACAGATGTCAACAGCTCCAACTGACTTTAAAAATTACTGTTTTCTGACGTAGGGCCATAATCTCAGTGCAACCCCACTAGTTAGAGAAAAAGGTTACAAAACAATCCCACTCCACAATGAAAAAGCAGACACATGGCAGTTTCTCTTGCTTTCCTGCTTCTTTTGGTTCTTGTGTTTTCATTTTACACAATTTGCCCTGTGAGTGCAATTAAATTAGTGTTTGGGATCCCTTTGGCTCCCTTTCACATATGCTCATTTCCTACTCACCACTCCAGCTTCTGAAATCACTCTTGATTCTTTTGGCCTTTCTGAGTCAGAAAAGAAAAACTGCAGACTTTTAAAACTCATTCACTTGGCTGTATTTGCTGATGAAATTCAGGCAGGAGCCTCCAGCCAGAGGAGAAATAAAACCCCCGTGTATCGAGAGTTAATATTTTTTATGAAAATACGGTCTGTCTCCTCAAAGCTTGGAATAAGGAAAAGCACTTAAAATTCTTTTGCAATAGGGAACAATGATTTATGTTCCTTTAGTTCAAATACAGTTTGAATTAAACTAAATTTAATATAGTTCAGATAGTCTGTCTAATGTCAGCTCTGGTGACAACGCAGTATACATGCAAAGCCCATGTGGAGAGGAGAGCCAGACCCTTCCGTGATAATCATGCCTCTATCTGCCAAATACCTCATTTGCCAGAATGAAGCCAGATTGCTGAGCAAACTCTGAACCAGTACTGCAGATGGCTGCCTACCTTGAATATTTCAAAGCCAATTATGATGTTTTCTCCTTTCCCTTCTTTCTTGTACCTGCGCCGATCCTCCTGTTGTAATGAGACCAACAGTTTGTCCTCCGTCTTCTTAACATCAAAGATGTACTAGTACCAGAGAGAAGAGGGTAAGCTGTTAATTCCTTAGGAGACTAAAAATAAAGCCATCACCAAGGAAATATATACGTACAAAGGAAGCAACTGAAAATACATTTGTGGGTGGGAGGAAAGTTCTGCATAAAAGATATTTTCAGCAATTCGCAGCTGAAAATTAATACTATAATAATAATAATAATAAATAATTAAAAAACAACAAAGGAAAAAAACAGGTAAATCGCCTAACAGGACAGCATGAGACAATATTACAAAATAACTGTTGAGGCAGCAGAAGAGAACAGCTGCTGTGAAAGCAAAAGACTATCTTTTATTTAGATATACATAAATCAGAAGTTAGATAAAAAATTAAATCGACAGACTCCAGATAGGGTCTTCGATCATTCTGGATTCTTCTTTCAACTTGAATATCTAACCAGGGCCAGTGACTTTCAAATATCGTCCTTATGAGTGACCTGCAAACGTAGGAGTCTTCCAAATACTAGTAATTTTTTTCCCTGAATCTACTCTATCTAAGAATTAAACATGCAAATTCACTTACTCTTAGAGACTCATTTGGATTTTACTTCTTTCTTGCGTACAGGGGGGCAAATCGAAGTTGTTAGAAGCAGTGGAAGGGAAGAGGGTGGTATTTATGCCAAATATAGGCAGATGCTGTTCAATCTAACTAAATTTCCATTCTCAAATACTTTTGAATGTGATGCAAATAAATAAAAGCATAAAACTGCAGTGGTGCACACCTGGGTACTACGTACACCGCACACCCTGATTTTTTAAGCTGAAATTCTCTGACTAGCGTGGAGAGAAATCTCATCAGTGGTTCAACTCCCTGGTCCTCCAAGAGCTGCTGAAATCCTCTCTGAGCTCTGCTCTGAGATAGGTACTGAGATTGCCTTGGTTACTGTTGTGGAATGATCCCCTGTAATGACTTCACATCCCTCTGTGGTTAGAGCTCTGCAGAATAAGGCGCCATCCTTCCCATTTCTCACCACTAACCCTCATCATCTCAGGCAGTTTCACACACACACACAGAGGAAGCACTGTCCTCTGCCAGCATGGGCTGAAGCACAGCCATTTTGGAAAGAAAATCAATACCTTCCCAAGCCTCTGGGCTTCATTAATTGTTCCTAGGATGTACAGTCCAGATCAGCCTCTTATACACCTACTGCCTGCTATTGTGAGCTGGCTGTTACATGGTGCAAACTCAATGCTTGTACACTTATTTGTGTGCTGTATTAACACTGAGGCAGAGAAAGCACAGGACCCTGTAAGAGGAAGTCCTAGGGGCTGTAAAGAGCCTCTGCAGCACGAATCTAAAAATTCAGATAAAAACATGCAGCAACATACAGTACATTTTTATTCTTGTCCCTTGTTGAACTGTATGCAGTGTTATCTTGTTAGACAGCCCAGGATGTCCCAGAGCAAATGGAGGTGTGGAAATGGAGATGTGATAGTGCAAGAGAGCTCTCTTGGTCAGATGAGAGGTGTGCAACTGTGATTATCTTTCATCTGATGACATTTCAGCTGTCCTAAGGGATAGCAACCTGAAAATCAACAGGTGGCTGTAGGAATACATTTATACTTGGCTTAAATTCTCTTATTTTAATAGGAATGGAAGTGTCACAGTTTCTCTCGGTACAGATGAACTTCAAGGAGGCTTCAATGTCAGTCAGGGAGAGGGAGAACAGATAGATGTGAGACCATCAAAAAGTGCTCCCAACGGAAGCCTTTGGGTACACCTGAACTCCCTTGGGGAGCCTTTACGCAACCCCACACACAACAGGACTCTGAGCCTTCTCTCTTTCCCAACAACCCTAAACATAACCCTAACTGTAACACTAAGCCTAACCTTAGGGTGCCTTACATTTGCCATAGTTATTTATAATGGCCCCAAGGTAACACAAGTGTGTTCCAGCACTGCTATTAAGAGCCTTTTAATCAACCAGCCTGAAGACAACTGGAATAAAAACTTCCATTGCATCAGGCACTGTACTCAGCCATAACATGTATATTTTGTTCTCTGTGGCAGCTAAACACTTACAAATGAGACCCAGACAAGCACCTGAAATACGTCCAGAATCATACATGGGAATATCTGAACAAAATCACCTTCTGGAAAGGAGGCACTGACATAAGACAGAGGAGTAAATAACTGCTTCTCCATCTACACGAAAATGACAGGATGAGTTTGGAGTCTGAGATTGCTCCCAGTCTAAACAGCAAAGGCTGCAGTTCTCCAATATCCTGCTATGAAAATTCAGGGGTGCTGACAGAAACTTCCCATAAGTGCAGAGAAGCAGACAAAGGAACATCTTTAATGAATCTAAGATATGTAGTGAGTTACGAGAGAACAGAAAGGTCAATTTTCAAAATAATAACTAAGCAGTAGGTGCCGGATCTCACTGACAGCCAGGGTTTTATGTCTGAATTTCCATGCACTGAGTTGAAAATATACCCCCACTGAGAGGGGAAGGAAAGTGAGAAATTACATAAGAATGGATGAAGAGAGAACCTGAATAGCTTAAAAGTTACAGGTAGGATGAGACAAAGAAAGGGTTTTTTTGTAATATTGGTGAGAGGGTGAGCTTGGCGAAGAAACTAGGTATTTTGAGAAACTTAGATGAATCCAAAGGAATACTAACTAGCTATAGTGGATGAAATCATCGAGATGTTTAAGGATGTTAAGGGGATGGAGTTCTGTCAGTAGAAAAATAGACCCTGCTATCTAGAACTGGGAAACAAAGAAGTCCAGGCAGGACTTCACTAATTCTGGCATGCCTGACTCATCAGTCCTAAACAAGTACCTAAACTTCTGAAAGGTTTCACAGAACTCACTGAAACACACAGGGAGCTAGCATACTCCCAGAGAACAGACACTTGCAATGAGGCTTCTGGTAAGTAGCCATTGCTGACTCCTGAATGGGGTGGATCATTCAAGAACCCTAGTTAAAGTGCATATACTTCAATACTGTACAAAATAGAGACTCCCACCTGGGGATTCTGAAGGAAGGTCTTGTTATCAAAGCATCCACCACAGCGATTTAGCAGGGGCTCTGAATTCTTTGCCCAAGCCCCGTGCATCATTTTCTTCTCCCAGGTCTTGTGGATACTAAAGTAGGAAGTATTCACAATTCGGCAGATGTCCACATCAGTGAAATTCTTACACCAGTCCTCAAACGTCATCCTATTCCACAGGACACCAAGAAAATCATGTTTTGTTTTGTGTGTTTTTGTTTTTTTAATAATCAATGCTATTCACCCAAAGAGCCAAAATAACACATGAAATCCTATGGTAATTTAAAAGTAGGCATTGCTCGACTTTCCAGTGGGCAAACTGATTCACTAGAAACCTCTCCATGTGGAAATATTTGTGAAGCCACAATCACACTACTTTAGAACTGAATTAAAAAAACTGTCACCTCAGGGTGTTTGGTCAGCTCTGGATTTGTTCAGTTGCAGGACCTGAGCCTAAAGGAAAGGTTGTATCTAGCAGTCTGGATTTGATAGCTTACATCTTGCAATGGCAGAAGAGATCACCTGCAACCAAAGCACAATCCACTCCTCAAGAACATTATTACAGTCCTTCTTGTTACACCTGTCTCTGAACATGACTCAAATGTGAGTACTCTGGACATAGTTTTTATTTAGCACCATCTCAATGCTATAGCCTGTGCCTGCCATGGTAACAGACCAGGCTACAAGTAAAAAAACATTTGCTCCCTCTTTGTAAAAGAGAACAGCTTGGTATCTGTGGACTACTATAGTTTCCTGGCTTATTAATGGCCCAGGACCAAACCCTACAGGTGGCTTCTGGTTGCTGGTTCTGACAAAGCCAAGGAAACTGAAGACTTTCCACACTGCGCCTGACTAGCAGTTCTGCTGAAGACGTTGCTGGAATGCCTTGTTGGATCCAAGCACGGTGGAAACAGAGTTCTAGAATTTCTGTAGAAAATGAACACACCTTTTCCACATGCTGGAAAACACTGACAAACACCGAAATTCACTTGCTGCAATTGTATTTACAGATACCTCAGTCATGGTTGCCCTAGAAATCCTACACAGCAGTCAGTAAACAGAATTGATAACGTGTTCAATATTTGGCGTTCTGTCTGTAAATCAGCACGTGTTATTTTGGATTATGAGTGACTGTCATAAATATATATAACAGATTTTGAAGGTGTTCAAAACTCACATTTACTGAGAACAACTCATTTTATTCATCTAGTTTTTAATCCGTTTTTTTTCCTGTTCTTCTCTGTCATCATTTGAGAGCTTAAAAGAAATAGACCTCCTGCCGGGACTGGATAATGCATTATCCATTTGGAAAAGTTGTTTTTGAAGCTGATAAATCACAGAGGTAATGACAATTTCTCATTGTAGCCATTATCTGCAAATTCTCCACGACTCCCACTCACCAGAACTCCCCATCATTCTCAACAGTGAGTCCCAAGCTCTTACGTTCTGCATTGCTGACTTTCTTCCATTCTTCAGAGCTAGAAGGCAAAACCAAAACAAACAACAACAACAACAAAGATGTAGTGAACGAAAGTAAATACTCTCATCTGAAAGAATAATCGCAAGTAGAATTCTCTCATGGCCTCTTTTTATAAAGGTAACGTTGGAATATTAAAAGGGTAGATGATATTCAGGAAAAAAAAAAAAAGGTGTGTGGCTTACATAAGGAGTTTAAAAACATTAATTGATTTGAAAGCTACTTTAAAAAAGGAGGTGAATGGCAATTGGCACAACTAGAGCAGAACTTTATCGATTTCTTTTGTCACACTCTCCCTTAGGACCATTAAACAGCTGGTTTGGAAGGTCATATGAGATTGACTCCATTTCCTAAAGGCCCTTCAAAGAAACCTGGATTCCCTCCTCAGGAGCTTACTGAACGCTTCACTTAAACCAGATTATCATCTTTGTCTTTCAATCTCTTTAAGAAAAAGAGGCATGAGGGCTTCCTAGATTTCCCCAGAGAGCCTTTGAGAAGAAATTGTCGCAGTACATGCCTCGTGTCCAGTTTCCAGAGTAACAGTACAGCGCACAGACACTTCATTGCCTGTATTAGGATGTATTTACATGCTCTACGTTGCTCCCCAGAGGGACATGCCTCTCTCCCCAAACTGCAGGGAGCAGAGGATCCTAAATGTAAGTGTTCTGATGCTTAGATCAGACAACATGATAGAATACGACACGAGCTCTTTGTCTTATGTGTTACAGGAAAGAAAAATGGAGCCACAAGTCCTCATTCCCTTTCTATAAGTACTTGGAGGATAAAGGTGAAGGTGTTTGGCAGGAGGCAAGTGAGGTTGCCTGCCATAACAGACATTTTCTTTAACAATTTAGAAATTCTCAGTTTTATTCTGTTAGGCCAAAAATCATGGTCCAGCATCAGAGTCCTCAGTGCTTCCACTGGAATGAGTGGCAGCTGTGCAAGACAAGAGCTTGGGCTTAAGTTAAACAAGACACACCAACTCTTCTTTGCATTTTGTCAGCTCAGTATTTCATCTGAATCAAAATCCTTTTTGAAAGTAATAGATTTTTTCTAGCTGCAGTATGGAAGATAGGAACTTAATATGCTGTTAAGAGCATTGCATTATTAAATACTAAAAGCGGCTGGTAAGCACACCGTTGAACTCTAACATCCTAATTAAATGTTTTTCATGAGTTAATTGTCAGCAATGGAATACAACCCCTTCAGCAATCATTTCCAACTCTGTAGGGCTGCCTGCTAAGCTCATGGCCCACATTAAAACTCAACATAAAATAATTCAAGAAGTTATAAATATGGCAATTTTACAGCATTTTTCACCAGTCACTTCAATTAGCTAAGAATGAAAGACTCATACCCTCCCCAATAGCTACCAAAACAGATGAGAAACTGAGTCACAGACAAACCCAGTGGTGAAGCTAGGAACAAACCTCATATTCTTGACTCATCACCTTAATTGTAGGCTATTTTTCTACTCATCATACAGTGGGCCAGAAGAATGATGTATACTAAGGTCCAGAAAGTCATAATCTCTTTGGCTGCTCCCAGATGCATTCATCTGCTCACAGAATGCTATGCTTGGGAAGAGGCAGCACAACATTTCAGACATCTCTGAGTACTGCAGGCTGATGTTTCATCTCAGCGTTTAATCATGCATTTAACTTCTGGTGGCCCTAAACACAGTTTTGTTCCGTTGACATTGGATTTGCAGCACTTACTTGTCACTCCAGGCGCCATTCCACTCTCTGTTCCCCCAGGGATTCCTCAGCCTGATCATGAAGAGCTTTTCTGCCTTAAAAGAGAATGTGAGCCTTTCTCCAAGGTGCAGCTTCCGAATTGCAGTCACTGAGTAGGCATGACCAATGATGAGACCCATTGCTGTCTCCACCTCATTGGCACTGCCAGAGGAAGCCTGTAGCACCAAAAATGACAATAAAAAAAAAAAAAAAAAGAGAACTCGTCATTAAGGGCATCTGCCATCTACACACTCAAGGGGCAGGATAGGGAAGATTTCTTTTTTTTTCCTACAACTATGCATTCTCTTGCCAAGTGCTTTGATTACGCAGGGAACCAACAGCTCTGGGGCTCAAACTAGTGGCTCGCTAGTCTTGTCCTAGCTGTGGTAGTGCCAGGCAAGTCCCAGGAGACAAGGCCAGAGCCTAGAACGCTGCCTGCTATGGACATTGTCTCCTCCTGGCCTCAGAGAGCTAAAGACTGGCTGATGAACAACCTTTACCAGCCCTTCTGAAGTGCTGTTGTCTTTACAGAACGGCCCTCTGGATACTGATGACTATGCTCAGATGTAGCACTGCCTGTTTGTGTCCTCAGCTGGACACTTTGTAGGGCCTAAGGGCTTACTGGTGAGTCCAGTGCCCGTTTCTGTATTGGGGTGGATTTGATACCCAGGAAATCACTGCACTATCTGCAGGGATAAAAACACGAGGCACAAGCAAGAAAGCTTTCTAGCCATTTATCAGACATTTCCTTCACATCACTCCTGATCTTTCAGGCCTCTCTCATATGGCAACAGGCAGATCTGCAGGCTTTCCTAGGAATTTTATTTAACACATCCAGATCAAAATCTTCTAAGTACCTCTAAAACCAGAAAAGCAGCATCAGATACAGATGCTGGAGCTGCTCTGAATGACGGGCCCTTTACAAAGCTAGTGCAGCAGTGTTTCCGAGCAACACATACCAGGCAGGACAGTGGAAAAATTAAAGCTGTGCCAGTGCTATAATGCTGCTTCCAAGACAGAAACAATCCAAATGGCCATGCCTCTGGATTCATCACATCCTATCTGAAGGCAGCATGGGCAGCTTTGCAGGATCTCTCTCTCCTGTATGGGGCCATAACCCACATGCCTTAAGACATGTATCTCTTGGACAGCAAGAACAGCAGATTCGACTCAGTGCAGATCCCCATGTATAACTTGTAATAACCTAATTAAGAGTTCAATGACCAAGCAAGCCTTTGCTCTGGTGGAGAGAGAAGGACTTATTAGAATTATGAACAGCATGTAGTACTATCTCCAATATTTTTATCCATTTCAAAATGTCTCTGGTCTAAACAGACAGGGTCCTTCTCCTCAGGGAGGCATTGCACTGACACAAAACTGTTTCGTCCCCAAAGATAAGAAATCAGAAAAAAAAAAAAAGTCAAAAGAGAAATTTCTATCAAATCAGAAAAGACATGTCTTTGCAAGTGAGACTCTCCCCCGGACCTCTCTGCCTTTCACTGACAACGACTCCAAAAGAATCAGCTCATGTGTTACATCAAGACTTGCTGACATTTCCAAGGGGTTTGGGCTTTCTCCAATGTAACACTTTCGCTTACATTTTTCACAACTAAGAGTCCTTCACAGCACAGGAGTCTGTAACCTCTCCTGCTGCCTTTATTATCCCCAGGCTTTTCCTATACTGCTGGGTTGCCTTTCCCACCTCATTCTGAAACCATTTATATATTTATTTTAATGAGAAATTTAAATATCTGCCGTCTGTTCAAATTTCCAAATGGTAAAGCTCAGGGCTATTCTGAAATCCAAGAAAAATGATGACATGTTTGTAAGTCAGCAATGAAGCCACCTGAGTATTAAATACACACAATAAAGCTTGCTAGATGGAGAGTATAATGCTTCTATCAAAAAGTGATAAATGCAGATGAGTCAAGCCAAACCAATAGGAACAGTCCATGTGTAATCAAGTTTAGAAGTAACTATGTTTAATTTGACCGGCAGAAATGTAATGCCAGGAAGAAGTGAAGGCATTACAACTGCCAAATTAATTGCTTTTTAAATTACAACTATTTTGTCTATCCCTCACCAGATCTGTGTTAGGAAACTGAACTGCCTCAGCATTTGTGAGCAACCTGTCATCCCATAAATACTGTTAATAACCATCACACCAGTACGTATGGCCTGGTCCAAGCAAACCAGATGGAATGAATTATTTTTAAATACAAATTCAGACCTCTTGACAAAGGTACAAACACCAAAGACCTAGAAGAATTTGTTTCTGAGCTGTTGCCTGTTCTGCTGGGAGGAACAGTTCAGGACTCCTCTTCTATCCCAGCAGAGTTCTCTGTTTCAAGTTAATCTCCCACAAAGTACCAGGTGTTCCTCTTTGGTACCATGGTACTGGCACAAGGCAGTGCATGGCCAGGCCTAGCTAGACAGATGATGTTCTCAGGCACCTCCAAACATGGCTGATTTCCTGTTGTTGTAGATAACTGCACAATGAATGTAATACTAACAAGATTTTCTGAATGAACCTACACTGGGGGTCCATCAATTTAATATGGATTTAGCAAAAACACTACAGATTGCAAGGCAGGAAATAGTTAAGCATGACAGCAATAAGATCTTTGCTTTAAATTCCCCATCTGTGAGACAGAGTGCTTAAGGGGCCAAGCTAGCTCAGCCTTTCAGTTCCTCTGGTGTTCCACTGACTGCATCCTCACAAGCAGAGTCAGCAAGTCCCAGCAGCTTAGTGCCAGGAGAAATGTTTTCTCTAAATGAATTTCCTTAGGAAATAAAGAAACTGAATGCTGCCATCTGGCCTGTAAATTAGGACATTCTAGGTGGATTAACCTTGGGTCAATACACAACTGTGACCATTCAGAAAGAATGGCATTCCAGATCCACAGTAGTGTGGCCGAGAGCACAAGTGGCTTTGTGGTTTTATGATTGTATTTGGTGGCTCTGGAGTTGCACTTGGCTGAGAACACTGTCAACTTGCTAGTTTTCTCCACACAAAGCTTTTCCAAAGCATACAGATAAACATTCGATATACTTATGGTACTAATAGTGTTTTTTCCAGATAAAAAAGTTCATTGAAATAAACTTTTAATATCCAGCTCTCCATATGTACCGTGATGAAACAGCTGATCAACCCGCCTCTTTTATGCACTTTCAGCAAGTCTTCAAACAGCTTCATCTGCTCAGAAATAATCTCACTGTATTTGCCCTGTACCAAGTCAATAGATTCTGCCACTGCTCCAGTGAAATCCACAATTGCATCTGCAGCACTGCCTCCATCCAGGGCTTCATAAGATCCAGCCAGCCTAGAAGTAACACAGAACATTCTTATTCACTAAGTGGCTGTTAGAAGTACTCTAATTTGGTTTGAATGTAGGTAATGTATTTGTGGCTCACCAGGGGAAAAAAAACAAAGCAAAACTGCAGATTGCAGATAAACACTTGCTAGGAAAGGAGTGGAAAGATCCTTAAGGCTTTGGGCTGCTAAGTACAGTGTGTTGCACTCCTCCATGCAGATTAAAAAAAAAAAAAAAGAGTTTTCATTTTTTAAGGTTCTCTACTAGAAGCAAACCTAAAACCCTTGGAAAGTATGATAGGGTTGAGAGATGAAACAAGCAGATGGATAGAAGGGACTGCACTGAGGTCTAAAAGGGTAATAAATTAAATCATACTTTGCATAAGCTTTCTCCAATAACGCGCTCCAGAATTCATTTTTCACATTGGAATGGCAGTAGATCAACTTCCCATCTATTGTTGGCAGCAGATCATCAACCACCACCTCTGTCCATTTGCCAAAGCACCAGAAACGGAAACGGAAAATCCCAGCGTATTTCTCTGGCTTTTCAGAGTCCCATTCTTGTTCTTCAAAGTCTGGAATCACCTGAGAAAATATGCAAAAGGGAAAGGTCATTAAATGCACTATGTTAAGTTTTATTCGGAGGGCAGAGTGTCCTTGAGCATGCACTGTGTGGTATTCAGCTTCTAAAGCAGTGGACCTTAAATAGACGAAGCAGTGAAAAAAATGGTGGATTTGGTACAAAGTCCAATATAGCCCCGTTTCAAATACACTTTTAGGAAAGTAATATTTGAATCGATCTGCAGAGAATGACCATTGCACCCTCTGGCTTTGCTATACGTGTTCCTTGGTGCTCAATGAAACTGTGCAGTGGGGAGGTCTCGTAACAGGAAAAATGAACTTCTAAAGAAAGGGAAGATTGGAATCCACCAAAATTCACCAATCGTCAGAGGTGCATTATCCCTAGATGGAAAACTATTGGCTGATAGTGAGGGAAACATCCAGGGTTTACTGGCCATATTTCATGCACCAAGCACATTGATCACCTACCTGTTGCCAGAGGGGCTTCCTCAGAGCTAAGCAGGAGCATGCAGCCACAAACCAGCAGTTCCCCAAGCTGCCTTGGTGCAAGTCATGGGAGCTGATTCCATTCACAAACAGGTGGGGGTCTTCACAGAGATCCTAGCAAAGCAAATCAGAGGTTACTGCAAAAGATCACAGCATGCTTCTGCCAGCTATCCCTCCCCACACGTTCCACATCATATTCACATTTGCTGTTCTCCCAGTCAAAACACAGAGATTCTGTACCAGGAAATTCAAAAGTGCTCTGGCACTGAATATATTTACAAGTCAGGATACACAGAATTATTAAAATTCTTATATGTAGACTGTGTTGCCTTTTCTGATCATCAGAATTCAGCCATTTTTTGCCAGAGTTCCTAGTTCTGCTCTCAGCTGCAAGTGATCTTTGAGGACTTCAGTATTTGGAAGATTTTTTTGACATTAGGGCAGTTGATGTGGAGCTGAAAGTAAGTGAAAGGAGAAGAAGGAAACATTACAGGGAAAGACTTTGACGGGGAAAAAAAATCAAGAAAAGTAGAAAATTAGTAGGAAATGATGCTACTGAGGCCAGAACTCTAAGCTCTTCTGTCATTGCCACTCCCTTGGCTGCCAGACTGGAAACCCTCCTCCACAAACAGTGTGAGTTGCTGCAATGACCACTGCCACTCAGCACTGAAGAAGGCAGAAAACATGCACATGTCTGAAACATGCCTCCCAGTCTGTGGGGCTCTTTGATCTGGCTCCTCCTCTCCCATTGCTTTCCTGTCTCCATCCTATTTACAAGCAGATTCGCACCAAAGCATAGCTGTGGCATCTCCCTGCTCCTCCCCAGCTTGCCCCCTTGCTGTGTCTTTCCCAAGGGGTACAATGATAGGCTGCAGGTCAAGGCACTAAAAGGAGCACCTCTAACTATCATCACACACAGGGAAGCCGCAGGGATACATTTTACAGCAATACTGTGTTTGTTACCCTTGGTAGAAAGGTTTTTCTGAACTGCCACATACGTGGCCTCGTAGTCTCAGAGAGGGCCAAGCGATACTTTGGGAAAGAGGCGATCTGAAAGTCCCATCGTTGAGATGCAGCTCACTGCTTTCAACACTGGGATTGCTCATGATGCTTCATCTGAATCATTCCTTTGCTGACTGGTTAAGAGGACAGGAGAACAGACATTGGTAAGAAATTCTGCTGTTTCACAGTATAAGAATAACCCTAGATTTCACCACTGTTGGAAGGAAATGACCTTATATCCAGGCATTGGAAATGCAGAATAACTAACTCACCTCACGTCAACATGGCAGGAGTCTCCAAATTTACCACAGACTTTCCAGTTCGTTAGCAGCAGCATGAGGAGCTGTGCTACTCACCTTGTGGATTCTCACAGTCCTTTGATAATTCTAGATGACAACCCCAAAATACAAAATTTCAACCCAAGCCTGGCTAAACACCACAGGCATGTCAAAACCTCTCAGTCTTCCCTTTGATGGTACTGTTAGAAACCAGTGCCAGCTGAACTTATTTTCAGAGGAAAAAAGAACCTCAGTTCTGAGCTGAAAGCCTGTTTTCCTGGGCTGCTTTAGCAGATGGCAGCCTAGGGTGGCTCACTGTATGTCAGTACATAATGCATGTGTGCATATGTAACGCAGGGATCTGCTGCTGCTTTCTTTAAGAATACGATATTTGGCATGAGACTTTTCTTATGAAATAACAACTGGTAGGAATTTTAAATGCCTGTTGGCCAACAAATGACTGATCATTACGTGACATTGTTCTGTTAGTAGTTCTTACATGTGGCTTCAGTTAGAGAAAACTTCAAAGCTTAGTAACTAACCTTAACAAAAATTTTGAGTAACAAAATGGTCAGCAAGAGGACACCTGACCACGTACAATATATTATTCTGCAGAAAAGATAGATTCATTCACCTGTCTGGGTGCTCTGACACGGAACAGTAACAGGAACTTCAGACCAGCACTTCAGCTAACACAAACCAATGCAGCTGCCTGTTGCAGAGGTTACTATCAGTTGATATCAGTACCACTCAGCCTTTACTTGGATCCCATTTTGGATACTTGGGAGCAAAGATTCCAAACCCAGCTTTGGTAGACTCAAGTTGCATACCCCATTTCCATGTATGTCTGGTAGTAATAATTTCTAGTTTGTTTTTCCTTTCAAAATGTTATTTTACTTGCATAATGAACAAGGGATAAATTGATCCTCCAGGATTAAAATTGTTCAAACTTTTCTGTCACTATAGGAAGCCAAAACTTTCATTGGCTTTGAAAGAAAGCAAGCCCTACCATGTATTACAAATGTCTTATCTTATTTGGTTTTCTTTGCCAAAAACAACCACGTTAAACCCTTTTTTTTTTTAATTGAAGTGTGTCTCATATCTCACACAATCCTCAGAGAAAAAAACAGAGAGCAGCATTTGCTGAATGCCAGACATATGGACGAGATTAGCATTTGCGGACCACTAGGGTCCAGAGTAAACACGGAACAGCAGAGTGCACAGACAGCACCTCACCAGTTCCACTGCGGTCCCTGCATGCTTCAGGATCCTGCTTGATAAATCCACTGTTATGAAACTGCCTGGGAGAGTCTGACTTCTGAGATGAACAGCGAAAGAAATGACATTTACTTCTGTTTCTCTCGGCATTAATTACAGACATTAGAACAGCTTCTCTGACAATGTCACTTTGCAGCCTAGGTGAGATGTCCAGGAATACCCAGGTGCAGGTTACAGCCACTGTCAGCTCTATGCTTTCACCACCTAGACAACATCAAGACAACATCACACATTCTGAGGAGTACTTTCGAGATGTAATTAGCCATCTAAGACACAATTCCCCCAAGGCAGTTGGAAATATGCTAATATATTATAGTAACGTCCTTGTGAGGATCTTTAAGCACTTTTGTTCATTCCAGGTGTGTCAAAAAAAAATATCACTTTTCCAGTAATGGTCCCAGTGGTGATAACTTAGGATAGTTGAGGAACAACCCAGCTAACAGGAGAGGAGTTATAAGGAAAAGACAGAAAGGAGATGGCCATGTGTCCCAGGCATTTTCAGGAGACTGCTGCCTGCTCTACCTTGCGACCTAAGCACTTGGGTTCTGAGTTGCACCAGAAGTACTTCCCTTACACACATAGCAGCTTCACCCTAATCCCTTTACTCAGGGTCAGCCCACGTTATCTGTGCTGTAAAACAGACAAACATCTTCACACTTCCAAGTAGAGGTTTAGAGGAGCTTACTGGATCCTACTGTACATTATTAACATTTAATAGCCACGCTATTTATGACACAACCACACTAATAAATGCAGCTGCTGCATCATTTATGCACACAGGGAGCATTCTACCACCCAAGACACAGAGCTCTCCCCAGTTCTCCTCTTATGCATGTGCATACTGAAATAAACACCATCTGGAGATCTACAGTTAGGAGGTACAGAGGCTAAAAAGGGAGGTAAGAGGCCACAGGGGCTTGAGGTCCTGCTGAAAACCCTGATGCTCTTATTTTCACATCAGACTTTCATCTGCATACCATAAGTCCGCTCATGTCACTTCCAATCCTTGTTGCACCACGTGAGCTCAAAATATCTGACATCTAGCATTACACAGTCTGCATCACTGGTGAAACGTGGCAGTCAAGCCCAGAAATAATACTCCAAACAAGGCCTCACAGAGCTGAGCAGAGCTCAAGGCTCTTGCTTACTGAAGACGAGGTGCCATTTTTCTGTCATTTTCACTGCAGTTTCACATATTTGACTTGTTACTCAGACTGTGATCCATCCTCTGATCCTATTCTAGGAACTTGCTGCCCAGCAATTCTTTCTCCCTATCTTAGCCATGAAGTTGCTTACCAACAAAGCACTATACTTGTGTTCATGAAGGGATGAGAAATTCCATCCTATTTTTTCCACACTGCTTTACCAAGACATCCAGGTAAGTTTGAATTCTAAATCCCATTGACAGGCTTGTGATCCCATCCCAACTTGTGTTCTATAGCATCACAGTATCTGGCTTTCTGGTCCTTCATCCAAACAGTAATGAAAATACTGCGTAGTACCAGCCTAAGTGAAATCTGTGTTGGACTCCACTGATGGAATGCCAGTTTGAGAGTGCTCCAAGTGATTTACTTCATCAGCTAT
This sequence comes from Cygnus olor, assembly GCF_009769625.2. Lineage (NCBI taxonomy): Eukaryota > Metazoa > Chordata > Aves > Anseriformes > Anatidae > Cygnus > Cygnus olor. Next base: position 18,078,400 of record NC_049181.1, on the reverse strand, counting down.
ACAACCACATTACAGAAGTTTGAATTACTCTGAATTCTCATGCTTTGGAGAGAGATTGCCAAAGGCCTACAAAAGTCAAACTACATCAGAGCTACTCCTTCCTTCTTAGCCACAAGATCTGTCCCACCCTACACTATAAGGAAATCAAGCTGGTACATATTAAGTGTATCTCACACAAAATCCTTTAATAATACAACGTATACCATTAGACTTACAGGCTTAGTCATCAGCTTGGGAATGATAAATTGAGGTCTGGAATTTTAATGAAATATAAAAATGTTTGGACTGTAGTACATGAAAGATGACAAAGTTTCTTTTTTTTTTTTCCTACAATATATCTTCCTTAGGAAATTTCAGAAAACAATGTCAACCACGGGAGACAACAGACATCATTTCACTGGAGCCAGGAAATGTTTTTTATGTTGCTGTCTGTCGTGACTCCCTCAAAAAAAATAATTATAATAATTAAGGGATGGATTGTATTTGAGACCAGAAGCACAGCAGGAAAGTACAGGAGAAAACTGATTAACTACATGCATTAAATTCAGGTTGCTGTGGCTACTTTGAATCTTAGAGGAATTTAGCTAAAGGAAAAAGTCACCCTTAGCATAGGTCCATGAACTAACAAAAATGTCTTATTGGTTATAAACAGGGAGAAGGACATTCAAAGAGTTAATTAATTTGCTATGATTTCACAGCTGTTAACTGAACCTGCACAGTAAAACATTATGAGAAATCTTTATTTCTCTTGAGAAATCTTTAGAAATCTTTAGAAATCTTGAGAAATATTTTTCTTGAGATATCTGAGAAAAGGGAAAGATTATTTTTAGTGGATTGGGGTCTGTCAGATGACTCAGGAAAACAGAGATTCGGTGAAAGGAAAGTAGAAAAAAGTAATAGCGATGTTTGCAGCTAAGATTTTCAAGGGATTCAGTTGCATTTAGAGCTTACTTTCTTCAGAGCCCTTTAAAAAAAACTCAGTCCTAACATCATAAAAATAATAAAAGTTAAAATAATCCAATTTTGCTTGAACATAAGATCTATGGAGACAGGAACTTTCCTTGATTCTATCAGACTGACCTACCTGAGCCCGGTACACTATTCCCTTCATTTTTTCAAAGCAGTTTAAATTATGTCAGAGATGAGAATCCTTTCCATTTTCTTCTTTTCTCCTGTCCTCAGATCATGCTGAGCCAATTCCTGTAGAGAGCGAAGTCGGTGTAGGGAAGCAAGGGAAAAGCAGTGCAAACAGTAATTCTTTCTGAATATGGAGGCAAAAAATTCAACTCTGGCTACAGCTAACTATGAACCAACCCCACCTAAAGGAGGGTAGCAAAGACTGCACTTATTCTGAGGTTGTGTAGCTTAAGAGGTAGAAGAGATTGTCTAATAACTCCCGGCTGTGCTGGCATGTTTATTAGAAACCCTCTCTAGACCAGGCTATTTGCCAAGGCAATTGCAGCTAGCCCTAAAAAGAAAAATAACCAAATCCAACTGTGCCACATACTTCAATGTATGCAGAAAGCCTTTTGCAACCTCATTATGTCTGAGAAAACTCTGCCTCGGGAATGGAAAAGGAGAATTCCTAAATCACAGCCATGAGCTGTGGTACAGCTCCAGCCTCGCAGAGGACAGCTCTCAGAGAAACTTCCATCAAAAGGGAACTGGGGTCAGTTACAACCCTGACTGAAACATCCCTTAACCGAGATCACAAGGCAGCCGTTATCATCTGTCCTGTTACCCCATGGAAATCTACAAAAGGTGGATTTAGCCCTCAGATTTCTGTCTGTACACTCTGAACTCAGGCTACATAATTACTCTGTAAACTTCGTGACCATTCTCCAGCAACATCAGTCCCTAAGAACAGGATAATGCCAAGCACTGCTTAAAACAGAAACCCTCCCATACATAGGCAAGGGGAAGAGTACACCAGTTTGCTCCAGCCTTGTGTAAAAGAGAACGCAGTTATTTGGGGACTGGGAAATGCTTCTTCCCAATCCTCCCTCTCCAATAAACCCTGTTACAAAACCAAATGCATTACAAACATTTTTATAGCATTCTTTTTTTCCATTTTCCGTCTGGGGCTAGTTCTGACTAATGCTCAGTAAAGGCCACGGGTTTCAGCCTTGCCATGTTTACAGGACACGTGTATTTGGGGAGGATCTGAATCAATCCTTGTGAAGAAAAAAACCACAAATGTTGGGCAACGCGGTGTGTATTTTGGCTGCCACTAGATTTCACCTGACCCTTGGAGCGCTAGAGCCGCTCTCATCCAGAATGCTGACAGTTGCTGGAAAGGGTACAAATGGATTGCCATGGGGCTGACCTTCTCCTGAACCTCAGTAACAAACAACGTGTTTACCGAAGGTCTGAGAGCTCTCTGCCGCTTCATCGCAGAAATAACTCGAGAACTGTCTGGTCTTCCAGCATCCTCTCAGAAGTGTGTTACAGTCTGTCCTGCTGCTCTGCCTTAGTTTGTGATGCTTGATGTCAACGTGCTACAGAGCTGCAGCGCGTTCACAAAACTTTGCTTTTAGAGAAAGGCTGCCTTGAGGATAGCACGTTTTCTTCACTGAACTTATAAGACAATGGCCTTGTTCCTTGCTGTTTTCCCTTAAAACCTATTTCCTTCTCTAAATTCAATACAACCTGTATTTTCCTCACGAACAGCAGAGAGGCCATTCTTAGGACCAGATTCACCTCAGGAAACAGTCATGTCCTCTCAGCCAGGTTCCACTCTAGCCGAAACACAAGTTATTTCAAATACAGCTTACAGTCCTTACCTTACCACCCCTCATAGTGTGACAAGACTGGAGAGAGACTTCTCCTTCTATTGACCACATAAAACAAGGTAAATAGTTCAGAACAGACCATACCTTTTAAACACTTGCTACAGAAAACGTTGTCCTTCGTGTCTTTGATGAGGATCTCTTCAAATAGCCACAGTAATTAATACACGTCAAAAAGCAGGCCTAGCTAGTTATAGGAAATGCAACAGAAGTAGTACAGCTCAAAACCCAGAATATGGTGATTTTATTGGTTATTTGATTTTTTTTTAAGTATTAACTGAGGATCTTAAGATAAAATCTCCCAAAGGTTATTGTTGGTGTAGGGAGATCCGACACTGAGCAGACGTCAGTGTGAGACCACTTTTGGTTGGTTAATGTTGCCGTCTGTTCTGAAATACCTTGTTTCATCCATGTCTCACTCATCCACAGCTCCATTTTCTATGGGCCTTTAGCCTGTGCCATTCTGAAGCTACCACAAGTTTGACATAATTTGGGGAAAATAACGTAATTAAAGCATCGCATTAATTGACTAAAACTTCATATATTTTGATTTCTTGGAAAACGTCATTGTTTTGCATCAGAAAAGACACCATTTTATGGGCACTGAGCCAATGTTTTCTTGTAAAATGCTTTCTCTACTGTGATTTGAGATAGTGATGCTACATGAAAAACAGGTGTTATCGTAAGGTAGTAGACATTACTTGAGGCTGGAGGATGTTCAACACTTACTATTATGAACACAGCCATCAAAGGAGCTTTCTAGGATGAGCTGCCCCTCCTGCATGAATAAGGGCATTACAAGTCTATTCCTTAGTATTTAATAAGATTGATCATAAATGAGTTTAAGTCAGTATCAGTGATTACTGTGTATGACAGCACGGGGATACACAGCGTATGGGGAAGGGCCTCAGACAAGTCAGCCTCACCACACATTAGCTGTGCAGTCAGTCTGCCTGTGTGCCATTAGCAGTCTGTTTGGGAGTGCTGTTCAGCACGTTGTAACTGCTACCAAATTGGCCGCCAGCAGTCCAGGGATCTCAGACCAATTGGCCTTCTTTTTCCACTGAAATAGAATGCAGAAGAGGGCATTTTCAAGAAAAACTTAACGTACAGTAGTTTTGACAATCAGGTGGTATAAACCAGCCTAACTCTATTTCTGCAAAGGGCAACCTACCAAAGCCAGGAAATACCTCTGCGTTAAATGCAAGTGAGAGAGGGAAGGGCATGTTTGGAGACAGTCAGTTTAGAATAACTGCCCGACATCCCTTCCAGGCAAAAGTAACGTGGCTGAGGTCAGACCTGGGCTATAAGTCCAGTCTTGGTTCAGCAGACTAACAGGCCACCCACAGTTTAGCTATGGGTTCTTAGTGCTTCCTCAAAGCATGTTTTTCAATCAAGTTCGTGAACTAATTTCCTAAGAGGGAACTAAAAACAATGAGAAAAGGAGGTTGGAAAAATTTGTACACAATTTTTGTTTTTTGCCTGATAATAAGCACCATTTTGGCTCAGTGGCCAGGACCTCTCTGGGCTTGTCCAGCCTGAGCTCACACTGTGTCTCAAGGGGCTGGTAACAGATGCAAACTGAACTCTCGATCACTGCCTTTTATAAGACAGGGAATATTCTGTTGATAAAACAGTATTAGGTAGGTTTAAGCAAAATCACCCATTTTTATGTCATTACTTGGTGAATAGGCATTATGTAGCAAAAACAAAGTCAAACCCTCTAAGAAACACTGTCTGAAGTGAATATTCAGATGAAGACAGAGGTGGTTTGTTCTACTTCAAGGCAGATATTTCTTCCTCATCCAATGGCAATACACAAGCCCTAAAGGCTAAAAAGCTTAAGTCTAAGCCACATTAAAAAGCATAAATCTCTTTAGCAACAAGCTCCTCTTCTTCCCCATTCTTTTTCCAGCAGGGTTTGGTTCCAGCCTAGATGCCAGTATCTACTAATTGTGACGCTTATCTCAGACACTTTCTTGAAGATAAAAATCCTTTATCCTCTTTTCCCAGTCTCGATGTTCCTAACCCCTCATCTTTTCCAGACAACACCTTGAGGTGTTCTCCTCCATTTTGTTTTAAGGAAAAAATTGTAATGTCTGGGATAACAGTGCATGCAGTAGCCCTTGTAACCTCCTAGATACACATTCTGGGCTATGCTTGCTTTGTGACATAAAAAGAGGAACTTTAAACTTGTATATGAAATCCTGATCAGAAGACAAAAGCCTCCTAAAACAAAAGATTATTTTTAATATATTAAATTTTAGATTTTGAAATTAACGTTTAAAAAAATAGCAATTTCGTACTAGTTAGCAAAACTCCACTTTTCTGGGCCTATGTAAGTCAGAGCCAATGGTGTCTCTCAGGACATGGATCAGACTCTTAAATTATAGCCTGGACATCCTTTATGGCAAAGATCAGCCTAAGATCATGTAAAACAGAGTATTCATCTTTTAGTAATACAGAGATACGCCTGATTCCTTGCAGAGAGCCACTGTTAGTGCTGCCAGGCCACCAGAACTTTATCAGATCACTTGTCTACAAGAAAAAAAGCCTTCCCACCAGGCTATTGCTTGACCCTTCTGGTATAGCTTGCTCCTTTCATCCATTGCCCAGACGAGGCGTGAGCTGCAGCCAGGAGAGTGACACCAGCATCTGGTGCTGTCCAGGTGCAAGCAAATACCACAGCAGCAAAGTTTTCCTAGGCAAGGATAAACACCAGCACCCATCAGAGTGGTAAGAAAGGTCTCCAGTGCTACTGATTTGCAGCCAAGGAGAGTAACACAGAAAAAGTTGCTAAGGAACAAAACAAACAGACCAGTGGAGAGAGGGAACCCCAGATGTGCCATGCCTGTTTGTCTGACAACCTGTACAACCAACCACCTTCACACTGTAAAGAATCTCAGTCCTTCTGTAAGAGGAAATTCTGAGCTACAAAAATGCTGCATCAAAAATGACACAGCAGCATTCATTTTACTTCTGGATACTACCAACTTGTATGACTCAGACAAATTGAATAATGTATACTCTCTCTCTTAGTTTCCAGAAATTACCAGAAAGGATTTTATTTATGCATCTTGAAAATAAACAGCAGCACATAAGTCTCTCAGTCTTGAGTGATGAAACTGAAAAAACTCATTAACAGTGATTTCTAAAGTAAAACACATAAGCAAAGTCAGAGGTGACTTACCTACCAGCCAATCAAGCGCACGTTTTTCCCTCTGTGTAGGTTAGCTCCTATTTTACCTAAGATAGGTTGCTGATAGACGGCTGAAATTAATAAATTTTGGATAAGTCCCTTTCTTTCTAATTCTGTCAAAACTTCAGAATGTTTTGGAAATTTGAAGAATGATATTCAGTGCTAACGGGTAAACTTCTTAAGAGTAAGTGTGAGACTAATTTGCCACTTCCGCAGCTGATGATGCCAAATGCTGGCCTGCATTGCCATTATGTCCATGAATTCACTTAAAGTCACTCTTTAGCCAGGTACCTTCCTTTCTCATTCAGCCTCCTTCATTATGTTCTCACATTTCCTTTTTCTTCCCCACCTTGTGTTATCAACTCAATGTGTTTCAGAAGGACTCAATAAGAAAACCACTTCCATATCTCACAGACCTGTTTATAAAGCTTGCTTTCTGGTATCTTCCTCTCTTGTGGGCACTCTGACAGCTAATAAAGGATAAGACTTTCTCCAGGGTATCCTGCTCCCATTCCGCTTCTTGGCATGGTTAGTTTCACCAAGACATGTACCCATTTACCAAACTGGGTTGCAACTGGTCAACAGTAAAGCATTGCTGGTGAAAGAGGGGAACAGACAGATACCCACTTGGCAACAGGAGAACTCTAATTGTACTTTCTCTGTGGGAAAAAAAAAGGAACAAAGACCCTGAGGGAAAATATTGCTGACTGCTCACTGTTCATCAACACTTGTCTGTCTTGCAGGTCACAGAGCATCCCCTAAATAAGACAACAACCACTTGGCTGCTCAGTGTAACAGCTGGAGACACACCTTCTTCCTTCCTCATTCACTCTGGGAGGGCTCTACTTACTTTGATGTCAAACACAAATGACTCCAACCTCATGATCGCTGCCAAGGTATTTCATAGCCCAAGATTTACTTCTGTTTCAATACAAAACAAAGGCTAGAGCAGCTTCAGTCCGACACATATCACTGCAGGCCTCAGGCTCACTGGGAGAAGTCAGCCTGCTAGGGTCTTTTGGAATGCTTACTTGGTTGGGATTGTATCCCACTTGAAGTGCAATCAGGTTAATCTCTGTTTAAATTGTCTAGATGCTTAAGAGACATCTTGCTTGGAAAGATGTAACCAGAATTTTTTTTTTCTTATTTATCACAGTGTTTCTTCATGTAGCACTTTGATGGCATTTATCAAGCTTATTTTTTGTTTTCCCAATGTGATACAGATACACTGATTTGAATTTACTACTTTCAGACAAATTCCTTTCTGAACGCTAATATTACATCTATTTAATGTCAAACTAATACAAAGAATGTTATTCAACTGTCAGAAAACAGAGAAAGCCAACATGGCAAACAGGAGACCTGGAATTCTGGAATTTTTTTAGTCACAAAATTCACTGCTAACAGACCTGCATCTTCATCAGTTTAAATAAGGTCAGTATAAAGATCAGGGTGCATATCACAATGGACTGTTGTTCATTTAGGATTGCATGGGATTTCCTATCTTCAAGAAGAGGATCGCACACGTAAATAAGAAAAGAAAAAGCAGGCTCTGTGGAACTATTTAGTAAATGAGCAGGTTAGCAGGAATCAAACAAAGGTCAGTGATGGCCAACAGGGACAGAGTCTACCATCACTGAGAAATTACCCCCCTGATTTACCAGTTTAGGTAAAACACTGCAAGAGAAATGGTGGCAATTCCAATATGAAGTCAGCTCCCGCTTATCTTAAAGCAATGACTGCAACTAGCCCTGGGAATACTCATAGTAGTCACTCCAGGAAATAGTCTTCTAGACAGCACAAGCTATTTGATTTGCAGTTATGGATTTAAGTTACATTCTGGGTGAACCAGAAGGGATCCAGACTTCCAATTCCTATTCAAATGTGTTCAAGGCACCATAAAAATTCTATTAAAAAAGTAGATTCTCCATGAACATTTAGGAAGTGTCAGAACTTCAAGCCTCTCTAATCATCTGAGAAGACAGAAACCTCCCAAGGTCTTCCATTGTGAGAAACAGCCTGCTTGTCACCCAAGAAGAGAGCTTTGAGAGGTGGTGATAACTCAGACATGAACTAGACTAGACATCAAACCCATCCAGACTTCAGATTGCAGAGCTCCACCTCTAAATGCTGGAGAATGTCCCAGCATTGCTCATCTCTTGCCAGGTTTAATTTCCTTATGATGTGCCAGGAAAACCATCTCAGCCAGCTGAAACTCTGAACCCCATCAGGGACTCTGAAATCATTCTGGCACATTTGTGTCTCCAGTAATCTCTCTGCTAGTGCTCAACCCATAGACTACTTCCAAGAGAAAATTATGAGTCACCTTTTAACTCTACCCTCACACTATCAATCACATCAGTTATTTTATTCAATCATGGTCCAAAAGTCAAAGTAACGTAAGTAGAAAACCTACAGAAACATATCAGCTCTCAAAAGGCAAGGCAAGAAAAAAGGCCTGGTTTTAATAATGGTGAATTTTGCCAATATTGTTTATTCCTTGCCTTACAATTTGAGTACTTGTGGTGAAGCCATTATTTTCACTAGAGGGGATTCTTATTTTAAAATTTTTGCAGTTTTTGGAATGTCTGCAGAACTTAGTATGGTGTCCCTATCTATCTCTTCCAAGCAAAGCATCCCCCTTAGGGTCCATAGTTTTTACTCTGTTCAGATGCAGAGAAGCAGACCAGATTCTCAGCATCACTTTAGCTAAACCATTGGAGTGATGTTGCTTTATGCCAGCAGAGGTACAAGTCCCCTCAATCCACCTCTATCCATCAATGGATACTGCTTCGTTTTTGTTCATGAGGGATTCACAATGCCTCTAGGAACAGAGAAAGGCCCTTAAAAACAAGGATGAGAAATGCCATGGCTGGATTACATTTGATATGTTTGGATTAAATTTGAAATATTCTTCTTACAGTTCAGATATTGGTGGTTTTACCTGTTATATCCTGTGTCTGAATGTGAAAACAGTTTTTAGACAATTATCTCTAATGATAACTTTCCTTTGTGGACAGCAGAGTCAGGTAATGAGAAAGGAGCAAAGAGAGGCCAGAGGAAAAGGTACTGGCTTCACAGCTCCAGTTAGGGAGGAAAATTGCATGTCTAAGTCTTAAATGACCTTTACCTGAAGGAAGAAGAAAAGTGACAACAGTGATCATGCACAAAAACTACAGCAAGATCAGCTCTGCACAAAGTCTCTGCAGAAGATTCAATTATCTACAGAGCTATAGGGAGAGCAAACCTGCATTCAGGTTCTTCATCAGCCCCACAAGTGCTTGTACCTGTAGTAAAGCTGAAACGACAATAAAACTCTAAACTGAAAGACCAAAAGTCAGCCCACAGCTGGATCATTGCTAAATGAGATCGAATTTTTTGCTTACCATCACAAGACTAAAGGTTTGGCAGTTATAGGGGAAGAAAAAATAAATAAAAAGCAAAAAAAATCTTAATTATTTACTCATTGTATCAGGGTAGAAGATGCTGGCTCCAGGCAACGAGAAGACCTTAGTGTGCTTTAGATAGCCTATTAGACATCCCCAGTCATTCAGTTAATTAGGCCAGCTCTGCTCTTTTCCAGGGCCAGTTTTCCACCCAAAGCATTGCAGCCAACTAGATAAGCAGCTGCTTAACGCTGTATGCTTCGTTATCTTTGATGAAGAGATATACATGGAAGTTTGGGAGTGAGTCTTTGAGGATTTTGTCAGCCTCTGAAGAGGCTGAAGGTATTCTGCATTTGAGGAGTGAAGATAAGTAGGGTCTGCCTTCCCATCTCAAAGGACATGTATATATGTATGTATGTACATGTATTATGTATACATAGGCAGTTCTTTCAGCTGTGAAGGATTTTTCAAAGCTTCCTTTTAGACAGAAAACCACACAGCTTTATTTAGTTTTTAAATAGAATTAATCCCAAAGGAAACACACATTTAAATCACAGGGTAAGAGCATAAAATTCAATCTGATTTTGCAAATCTAAAATATAATAGCTTTAAAAAAAACTCAGATTCCAGGATCTTACTCATCCAAAAACCCTGGTAAATTTGGAAATGAAATCAGAAAAGCATAAAACTCCTGACATACAAAGCATTCTTCCAAATTCATTCTTAAAGATGCTCTACCTCAGATGTGAATACTTTCCACTCATGAAGAGAAGTGTTGACAGAACTCTACCTTAATTTCCTTTGCAACTGGCATGTTTGGGCTATAATTTTTCCTTCAGAGAAGCCAGACATTTAATTCATTAGGAAGCCCGAATCAATGAACTAACAATTACTGTAAGAAGACTTGCACCATCCGAGGATTTGATCCGAGGCTTTTTGTTTTACAGGCTCAAAATAAATTTTACCATGTCATTCTTTCCATCATCACTTTGCCTCGGGACAAACAGAGGCTGGTTTTCTGAGAGGCCACTTTTCGTTTTATGACAATTGAATCAACTAAATGAAACTTGACACTTTAAACTTTAAAGAAACATTCTGAACCTCAGAATCATACTGTTTATGTTGCAGAGGTGACGTTGAGGTCATTCAGCATTTTTTTCTTTAGAGGAAAAAACAGCAACAACGTAAGAAAGCCTCCATACAGTCTGAAGGAGGGGAATATAAACTGGAAAAACTGCCAAGAGAGAAGATAACAAAACACTGGCATCTGGAGAGCCGTCTGCTTGGCAGGCATGCATGTCATTTACAAATGTTTGCTCATAATTATATCCCTGGAAGACTTGGGTGAATAATACTGTTGAGAAAGATGCCACTTCCAGAACAGTGCCTCTCCATCATATGTAAATAAATGCAACACTCATTGAAGGGTGAATATATCTAAGGATATTGCCACAAAAAAAAAAAAAAAAAAAAAAAAAAGAAGGGAACTCGTGCCTCACACTGGCCCAGTACCTGCAAGACAAGAGAGAAGAAGGATGGAGCTGTGTATTTGGACATCCACCAAACATAGAGCTACACAGCAAGGGCAGGAATGCTGGCAAGGTGCCACCGTGTTTTGTGCTTCTTGTCAGACATCACCAACACAGAAGGACACAACAAGGAACACACAATTTCCTGCAGTGACACAGGATTGAGCCACCAAGTTCACGTCACACAGGGTGCACTCAGTCATCAGAGGTCAGACATGGGGTATTTGCTGACAGCTGAAGGCTTTACAATTCCTTGCTCATCTCTTCTTCTGGGTAAGCTCTGTCTTAACAAGATTTTCCAGGGCAAATAAAAATAAAATTACAGAAATAATAAAATGAGGCTGAGCAACAGCTCCATTCTGGGAACACTTCAGCAATTCCCAAAAAAAAACGTCACCACTTCCCCAGATGAAAACATTAAGGACAAAATATTATGTGAGGAATGGTTTATCCAGTCAGAAAACAAGATGGAACCATGCCAGACAACGTTTTCACAATGCCTCTCACACTCAGCCCATTGGGGGACAGGCAAGAAGAAAGCCTGGTCCACAGCAAAAATACCCAGGCTTTGAAGGGAGACATGGTTTCACCCCCAGAAACGTGCTTGGCAAGCTGTACCTTGTTCTGCTGCACCACCTTGTATCGTTGATGGGAATGAGAGTCAATCAAACCAAGTTCTTAAACTCCTGTTCTTTGGAAAAGGATGTTTTCTGAAATAGCATCTTCGGGAGAATAAAATTGTATCTGCTTCGGTTCCTACAGTGCTTCTCAAATGAAACACCCATCCCAAAAAAAAAGGAGAGCTCCTCTCCCCCACCCCAGTTCTGGAGAACTAGGTTCTCCTATACAGAGAGTTTTCACGTTAGTGTTCCCGGGAATTCTACCAAGGCCTCTTTAGGGCTCAGCATGCTGCCAGGGTCGGGCATCATCAGTCTGGTGCAGAATGGCTAAGAGAAGCGTGAGAGCCTAGGATGGAGCAGAGCTCCTGTTCCTGTTTCTGATGAACTTTCTCAAACACAGAAATGGATCCCAGCTGGATGAAATACCACAAAATTTTCAAGGTTTCTTATTCAGAGCATGGCTGAACCACAACGCACTGAACTTCCCAGTTCACCTCCCCTCATAGCAGCATGCGGGACAAATTTCAGCCTTGACTTGAACAGCAGATTCTGTTCTAGGAAAACAGGACTTGAACAAGGGTCACACAGCCATACGTGCCCCTCCAAGACTTGAACCTTCGCCACTGCCAGCAATAACTGCTGGAATGGATTAAGGGAGTTAAGAGATCCCTACATGTTTGTTTGGTTATGTGAGAGGAGTCCTCAGGGCACCACACACAGCTCTGCTCACTTCCTTGCTACAGGAACAAAACAGTCGTGAAAGAAAGCATTTAACAACACATCTGCAACAGCCCTTTGCATTTGAGCATTGCAATGTCCAATAACTTTCTGTGCTTTTTGGACCCATCATCTAGAAAAGCAGATGGCTATACTGTCCATCAGGAATACAACTATTTTCTCCACCATCCTTAGCAGATGTGAATGCTGACTCACCTCAGTAATGCATCTATTTTTAAATCCCCCTGAAAAAGCTAGCTAACATCTGTCAATATCTACAGCACAGATTCTGGGTCTCTGTCTGCCTTCAAAATGCCACAGCTTTGCCCCGGTGTGGTAACGCAACTCCAAGGCACAGCTTCATTCTTCTTCCTATAGCGCCATTTGGCTTCCCAAGTCCCTGTCAAATATCCATCCTCGTACACCCATGTCTGCCTCTCGGGGTGGGGACCTGAGAGCACGAAGCACTAGCAGTTATTAAGTTATTCGGACCAGACACAAAACTTGGTGACTCTGGCACCCATGAAATGCTTGACATCTGTATGAGGAACTGGGCTGGTGTTGTCTCTAGACAATTGACTCCCTGAGAGATTAGCTAACAAGAACAGACTATTAATAATATTAACTTTAAACATTATTACAAGACTAAATTATAGGCTCTTCAGTGGTTCCTTTGGAGTGTCCCCATTTCCCCAGGATGCTTTCAGATGCTGTGTGCTGTCAGCCATGGTTTACATTACTTATGTGTGATGTGCCCTCTTAAATGCTGTTTTGAAGTGAAAGTTTATCAGCTGGGTTTGTAAATATCTTGTCACAGCTCCACATGTGAATTCTTCATAAATCTACTCGCAGAATGAGATGGGGAGAGACTCACAGAGGCCTGAACCTGCCTTGGTAAACAGAAATCCTGTTTTCTGTCATTGTTTGCACTGTTCTGTAGCCAAACATGAAACCATGAAGGGTGACAGAGTAAAGAAAAGAAGGAAAAAGCTTTGCAAATTATTTAATCAGTATGACTGTGAACTTGCCCAGATCCTCAACCCCATTTTAAAAACACCAAAGAAGGAAAGTAAGAAGTCAGTGTTGTTGCTCTTTCAGCAAGCCTGGCAGTACCTACTCAGACAGGATATAGGAGTAACACTGTCTCCAAAACAAAAAATACCTTCTTGTGGCTCTAGGCCTGGCTGTCATCCTCCCCAGGCTGCTAGAGTATCAACAGTTTTGCACCTTATAAATTCTGAGTGACATCAGAGAAGACCTAGCTGGGCACCAAGAATGTCTGCATCCAAAACCGGATGCCTGGCAGATTATAAACCTTTTATATGAGGAGTTGTGAGAGACTGATGAATACCTGCAGGAGCTTTGGAATTTGAACCTCGATCTCCATGCAATTGGATTGTTTATTCAGCAGTTCTTAATCCCTGAAACAATTTTCAAGTTGCTGAGGGAGCCCTTCCCCATAGGAGAGCTCTGATATGAGCTACCCAGCCCCTGTTGTCAAGTATCCTTCGAGGATACAAACTGTAAAATAGTTCATTATATGCAAAATTACAAACCTAAACTGCCCCAAAGAAGGGCATCTTGGTCGAATCCAAGCTAAACAAGACTGAGATCATCCAATTTGGAAGACAGAACGCTGAAAGTCTAGTAGAGACATTTCTACACCAAACTGATCTCAGAGTCTTATCAGATTCCTTCCTCGGCCTCCAGAAGGAATCAAAACCTCTCTTTTTTGTTTGTTTTTTTTCGAGCCAGAAGAAAACAAACAGAAGCCTTCTTCCTAGATATGAAACACACAAGCACATGCCCAAGACAACCCTACCTTTGCCATTTTCAGGCAGGGTAAGGACAACTGATGGTACAAAACAGCTGCATGTAGCTCACCACCTTCATCTGCCAGGGTGCTAAAGGGTATCACTCTAATTCTGGTCCGTCTTCCTGTTCTTAACTCGCTTTGTCTGTCATCTGCCTGATTTCTGAGGCAACAGGACAAGGCACATCTCAGATACAGAAGCAACAGCATATTCCACGACCCACCAAAACGATGCACTGGCATCCAGTCTGAGCACTCGTCAGTCAAAAAACACAGTCATTTGGCCTTTTATTTCTGTTCTCTTAAGGGAGACACGCCCTTCCTCCAAATTCAAATCAAATCACCATAAGAAGAGCTAGAAACAAACATGCACACGCACACAAACACACTTTGGTACCCTCACCACATCAGATCTATTTACTGCACAAGGCAATTATGCTGATAAAGTCCTAAAAGTAGGTCCTGAAGCACAGAGTCTAGAAGAAAAAGGCTGAAAAAGCCCAGCATGACTCTTCTCAGAAAGTCTAGTTACTCAGCTATGACACTGCAAACAACAGCTGATGGTTAATTCACCTGGACAGCTTGCTTCTTTTATTTCTACAAATAATTTGAGCAAAGATGTCTCATACGAGGAGGAAGAGAGAAGATGGAGCAAACAGGGAAGGCCAGAACTCGTGAAGGCATGCTCCCTTGAAAAGGAAGTAGTCATTTTCTTTTCAGAACACGTTCAGTGAAAAAAAAAAAATCAAAACCTTAGGAGAAAATAATAATGGGAGAAAAGGAACATAAAGTCCACACTGTTCTCAGGGAATTACTTGGCCGGACGCTGTCAGAACATGCCGTTCTAAGTACCTTAGGAGACCAGCAGGGAAAGTCCCGCTATAGCTGGAAAATGTTTCCTTGCCTCCAAGGAAAATTTCAAGAAATATTTCATTTTACTTAGTGTATCTGGGAGAAAGTTGCAACACTGAATATATCCCCACCCTCCCAAAACCAACAAAAACACACCAATCCACCATTTTTTCTGACAAGTGCTTGCTCCTTAAAATGATCAATTATTTGAAGCAGCCAGGACTACTGTTAATTTTTAAGTGATTACAGGATGATATTATGGTAGCAGTAATAATGGCAATGCTTTTCTGTTATAGCGTTCTACATAAGAACTTATGTCCCTGGTTGCAAGAATATGAACTCAGGTTTCAGTGGATTCCAGTTACTACTTTGCTCTCTGTACACCAGTACATAATGCATATATTTAGGTTAGTACAGGAATACGAAAGGAAAGCAATTATAAAGTAATAACTCACTTTTTCTTCACATGCTTGAATCAGTCTGTGTCGTTCTACAGCTATACAATCCTTGAGGTATTTTTTCTAAATAAGTTCGTCAAATAATACACTAAAATAATAACGTAAAATTATATTGAGATCAATTTCTTGATTGTTCTTCTCTATGCTCTCTAGCCGTGACAGTAAACTTGAAGCTGCCAATGTCTGATCACTTGTAGAGCCTATTTTTCAAGGTCATCACCCTCACTACCTCACAGAGGCCTTCCCTGCCCAGACTTGTGAACATTCGGTTGGCTTGAAAAACATTTCAGAAGTGCAGCTAGAGTCAAGCCCAGGACCTTGGTGCTCACCGTGAATAAAAGCAGTTTCATGAACCACTTTAAGCAATGCCTTAAGTGTTCTTTCCCTTGATTAAACGTTGCTCGGCTTTTAAAGCATGGAAACATTAATCCTAATATACTGGAGCCATGCCAGGATGCTGCTAAGTGCTTCATAATGTCTTGAATCTCAGGTGGTTCACGTGGACCTCTCTCACATCACTGCTGACCCCCAACTATCCCAGCACTCCAGGGCACCAAGTGGCATCCACCTCATTTGGACACCACAGGACATTTCCCACTGCTGGTGAAAATGACCCACACCGACTGATTTCACCAAATCAGACACTAGAACAGCAGGTTCTGGATCCAACTGATCCTGAATTGCAGCTGTACTGTACGGATAAAGTTTGGTTTGACCTGGATTTGAAAGATCTTGCCCTCCACTTTTTGACACCCTTTCCTAGGAGTCCAGTTCCACAGGGCCTTTGAAAACCTTACTGTTCCTGCCTGCAGGTTGCCAGGGTGTGAGGACAGGGACAGCTGAGGTGTGTGGAGGACTGCTAACTCCCCTAAATCCCTCCCCACTAAATACCTAGAGCTCTTGGGGTAGATTTATTAGTCCCTCCTCCAACAAGGCTTGGAAGCCAAGTGCCAGCACAAACGTTAGCATTACATACACAGCACGGTGGAGTCCTGCCTACACCGGGATCTCAGATGCATGGCAGTTCATTGTTAGTATCAGTAACATCCACCCGCCATCCCACCCCTTCCCCCAGCTCTGAGTGAAACCCAACAACCTGAAGACAATTGGATATAATTGCGAGCACAGCACCGTTTGGGGGCCGGCGCTGCCAATCCCTGCCACTTGACTGTGCAGTTGCCTGGGCGACACGTGAGCAGAGCGTGTGAGCAGAGCGTGGTTTTGTGCTGCCACACGCATCTCCGGGAGCTGTGCCAATGCCTGAGTTCCTGCAGCTGGGACAGATTTAACACCTTCCTCCCCAGGAGCAGCCGGCCTGTCCTTGCAGCCACTGCTCTGCAGACTGACACCTGCACGGAACGACAGACGGACACAGCCAGATGCCGGGGACACCGCGGCACCTTATCAAATCGAGTGTTCGGCAATGCTGGGCGTCATCTGCAGGTGGTTACGGAGCACGTGCCTCATGTGCATAGCTGATGAGGGAAAAAATCATTTAGCACCATCTAAAAATAATTTTCTTCCGATGATTTCCTGTCTACCTCTTGTCCCCCTGCCCACGTCCTTCATACTAACAGGAGGTTGCATCATTCCGAGAGCACCATGCCGTCCTCTCCATCTCCACAATTTCAACAGAAAAAGCACAATTAGTGTGCATACCAACTTTCCCATCAACCTCTCCAGTTATCTTCCAGGGCAGGCATCTTCCCAGAATTTAGCTCTCAATTTCTTTTCTATTTCTTTTAGATGAATGGTTTAAACTTTGGTTGGAGTCCACTTTGCCTATGACCTTATAGAGCTCTTCTAGGAAATCCTTCAGCATACAAGGCTTACACTCTGCTGTAAAAATTAGGATGCACTCCAACCCCTCCCTTTATATACGCACACAAGTATGCTTATCAAACAAACATCTGCCAATCATTTGAAAAGCTAGGAACAAGAAATTCCTATCTGGAGGTCAAGACTACAAGCTAAATCTGCTTTTAACGGCAAATAAAACTACTGGTAATAATGGCAGATAGCCTCCTTGTCATTGCATGTAATTGCATGTGTAATCACAGCTAATTACAGCATACGAAAATGCCTGTTAAAATGCTAAATACTGTAATCCAGGAAGTCCTGTGATCCTCCTGGAGCCCTGCACAGTGCTAGCAGCAGTGCCATGTCTGAAAGTCACCCACAGAAGGTGACAGCTGGTACGCCAGGCTTGGTTTGTCTGTGAAGGACAACAGCCATGGTGTTATGACCTATGGATGCAAGAGAAGCAAAAGGACAAAGAAGCTTTATTTCATGTTAATGCAAGGCCAAGTCTCTCACAGTCCTTTTCTTCTACAGACACGTCCCGGAGAAGTACAAATAAGCAAGCAGCAAGACATTGGTGCGTGGCTTACACAATGACCTACGATCTGAAACCACCTTTGTATTCCCAGTAATGTTCATATGTTCAAGGCACAGCAAAGGATTCCTGAGCTCCCTCAAATGTCAGCAGAGGCTTACAACCACGTTTTGAAAGACATTTCCTCACCTCTCAGATACAGGCATTTTCCATACATGCCCGTGCTTCAGGTATAAATGCAAATGTCACAGCACACAAGGATTCACAATTTGTGTTCGAACGCACTTCAAGAGTCGATAACCACCAGCAGTACAGAAACATGGACGACTCTGGGTGTAGGCAGGGAAACAGAAAACAAAAAGGCTTCTGCTGTTTCCAGATGTATCAGCAGGCTTTGCAAAACAAGTAGTTTTCACAGGACAGTCATCAGACCCTACGAAGGGGGAGGATGAGGAGGAGAAGTGGGAGGAACCTCTGCTCTCATCAAGCAAGTGCGCTGGTCCTGCCCCATGTTCTTAACCAGAAAGAAGAGGCTGAAGGGAGAAGGAAAGGCATTCAGAGCTACAAAAGTGATCGTTACATCAAGAGAGCTGTGGGTGTGGGGAGGAAATCTGACAAAGCAATGAAACGTCACTGTTCGCAGGGGTTGTTACAATCTGATTTGTTTGTCACAGAGAAGGCAGCAGTGTAGCCACACGGAGCTGCTCTGAGTTCACACCGCTCTGTCACCGCAGTTTATGGCATCCCCCTTCAATCGCCGCTCTCCCTCCAGCTCTGGGCTACCCCAAGCACCATCCTGGCAGATACCCCACAAGCAACAACGAGGAGCTGTGGCTCTGCTCTGTGCTTGCAGTGCACTGCAGGACAGCCACCCGAACGCAGACACAGCATGCCACCCTCCTTCCCTTTCCAGTGCCTCTCCTGAATAAATTACTGAAGGCTGACAGGCAGTGCCAAAAACAAGCAGATGTCTCTGCTCTTGTTCGTGGACAAACTGGAAAACAGATTTAGACTGAAGCAATGCAGCTTACAGAGGAGACAGGAAGCAAATGAGCAAGCCATGCATTATCTCCAAGGGGCATTGAGCCCAGGCATGCTTACACCTGACAGCCTAGTGCTGAGCACCACCACCTGAACCCTTCACGACACTCATTCTGCAAAATGTATGAGGACTGGGATACTAGTAAACCTTCAGGAGGACTGCTTACTGTGACCTCAAATCCTATCCTGGGAACATACATGGGACAAGGAAAGTTAGTGCAAAACATGTAAAGCTAACCCAGCCAAAACACCCAGGCAGGCATGTCCTAAGCCTCCCCTCCTTTCCAAAGGTGGGCCAAGTCTTCTAAGGCAGGCACAGAGGTGGGGGAGGTTTCCAACACTCGCAAACACAAGATGTTTTAGCTCCTTAGACAACTGGTCATTTTCCACCAGTCAGAAGCAAACAAAAGCCAGTGCCCCCTCCGAGAAACATGTGGGCATGGAAGTCAGAGCCCCTGATCTCTCCAGCACCTCACCCGCCTGTGCTGCCTGGGACAGGTCACTAACCTGCCCCTCCCACACTTCCTACTCTGCAAACTTGGGATGTACCTGTTCTATTTATTCCCTCTGCTGTGTCAAGTATTGGAAAATTGGTGAGAAAGATGGAGAACTGGGTCCATGCCATGCAGTCTTTCTAGGAGCATGGGGCAGGCAGTGGGCCGTGAGCACGCAGTTCCCCACGTACAGTCACATTCGGCACCAGTGGGTTATTGGGGTTTAATGAAACGCAACAGCAACCTCTTCTGTGGTCTGGGACATGAGAGGGTTTTCTCGGGAAGCAGCTCAGCAGTAATCTCAGCGTCTTTCTGTGCTGTCTTACTGAAGGAGAACTAGCCCTGTCTTTCCAGAACACGAATGTACAATCATAGCTCTTTCATAAAGAAAAGATGCAAAGGAAAGCATAATCAGGGCTTATAAACCAGAGGGTCAGGCAGAGAATCCAGGAAAGCATACAATAATATTCTCATTCTGTCAGACGAGACTATTATTTTGCCTTCTGAATGCCTAACTAACATGTCACTTATCTCTGAAGCAAGCTTATCGGCTCTTTCAGCCCTGGCTGGAGGATCACCACTAATAGCTTAACACAAAATGTCCTTGGGATTTAACACCATTGCAAAGTCGACTGTGTCAGTGACAAAATTGAGACAAACCTTGTTAAAAATAAGACAGACGAAATACGTGAAGCAGAGCGACTGCAATTCCCCGGTATTTTCACCAGAGCTGCTTGCTGCTAAAGCCAGTGCTGAGCAGGAGCACCACACAGAGGCAGTGTTTGCCCTCAGTAAGGGGTTAACCAGCACAGGGGGCTGCCGATGTCCCAGGGCCAGCAGAGATGGCAGGGGGCAGGAGGCTCCTCCTACCCCCTGGCAGAAGACAGCTGCCCCCAGCCAGGAAACCGAGAGCCAGCACTGCACATGCATCTCGTTTCTTGGATGAGCTTTCCATAATGAAAATTCTCCTTGGAAAGTCACGCCGTGCTAGGGAGACTGCACAGTAATTACACGGTGCCTTTTGTGTTCTCCAGGTTCTTAATACAGGGGTGCCACAGAAGTAATGCTGCCCTGGCTTTGTTCGCTTTCCCAAGGAGACGTGTACAAAACAACTAATTAACGTCAGACAGTTAATGACGTATTGCTGCAAGTGACTGGAATGAGCAAACAGGACAGACTTAACATTGCAGGTACAAATCCAAAGACAAAAACAAAGGGGAAGAAACCCTTTGCCCTTCCTCCTCTTTTCTCTCCCTCTCTAATACTCCTTTCTTCACTCGGGCAGAATAAAACCTCTAAGTGTACAGAGAGCCCTTCTATGCATTTACTCTGCCTGGCCAACACCAACCAGTCAGGGGTGGAAGAAAGTGTGAGCATATTTCTGAGCTGAAACTAGAATACCAGCTTTTACCTCAGAAGAGACGCGGATTCCCAGACCCCAAATGTACTTGGTGGGACACCAGCATCAGTGAAAGCAACTGCAGAGGAAGCCCACAGCTCTGTGCACGCAAAGCTGCACTCTCCAGCTGCTCAGACAGCTTCACAGAAAGCTTTCTGAAGTAAAAAACTGCTTGTTCCTACCAGTACATGAGTACCAGCATCTGCGCAGGCTGTCCACTGCCTCTGTAGATGGAGGGAGGACAGAAAACAGGGTTTCGCCACTTAGCAGGAAAACTTTTGTTCTGCTCACTAAAACTTCACTATTGAAGCTGCTGTGAGAAACTAATATCAGCAGGACAAAAAAAAAAAAAAAACACTAATGCTATCCCAGCAAATATAGCCCAGCCTTGGTCAGCCTCCCCTGCCAACCCCTGTCACACAAGGCAAGGAACAGTACCAGCTGTGTACGGAGTAGATCATGTTGTCATATCAGCTCTTCTAGAAAAGCCGCACAAGTTCATGATTCCAGAAGATTAATCCTAATCCCAACAGTGGACATGTGTAAAGTTAAGGACAAAATCATGCTACTTCAGGGTAA
This sequence comes from Cygnus olor, assembly GCF_009769625.2. Classification (NCBI taxonomy): domain Eukaryota; kingdom Metazoa; phylum Chordata; class Aves; order Anseriformes; family Anatidae; genus Cygnus; species Cygnus olor. The sequence goes on along the minus strand of NC_049181.1, from coordinate 18,057,189 downwards.
AAACAGTGTGCATCTTGCTACAGGCTTCCAGTGTCCTCTTCATTACACTTGTCAGAGTATGAGAACAGGTCACACTTTGATGGAAAGCCACATGGTCAAAGTTGACGATGATTTTACGTTCCTCAAAATTATTTGCTCATGGCTCTGAACTGCTTTATAAAAACAAGCTATGTGAAGCATGAAACCTCAGAGCAAACCAATTACCAGACTCCAAATATAAGTAATATTAACAGCTTGAAACGTGCAGTACATTAACCACAGTCAGAAGAGAGTGACATGATACTTGATTCCTGTTAAGATGCTAGGTGAAGTGGCAAACAGATACAAGCATTATAGGCTGTGTGCAGACAAGAGCTGTTCATTCTGAGTATGAAATCACTGGGGTGTAATCCAGGTTTTATAAAAGTCAAGGGCAAAATTCGCAGTAAGTTCAACACAGCTATGCAGAGATCAGAGATGTTATCAATCAGTAAAGGAAAACTCTGCATTCACTCCATATAAGACTTGCTGATGAGTTTTCACTAGAACCTCTGTGAAACTCAGAGGAATAGGGTGTTGAGTTCAGTACAGAACAAGTTTACGTACGCACATCTTGGGAACATGCCTTCACTTCTCTGCATCAGCTACACATCCGTGTAGTTGAGTATTCCCTGGGAATAGCTCAGGAGTGGCCTGCCTCATACTGCAAGACTCACCCAAACCTCTCAAGACCTGTACGTAGTTGGGCTTTATGGTTCCAGTATAGTTAATACAAAGGTAACCTGGGAACAAACCACACACACATGGTGTCCTCTTATTTTTGGCACTATATAGAGAGCAAGACAACAGATTCTGGAAACACAAGTTAGTTCTCTGTGGAACAAAAATGAAACCATTTGCTCTGAACAGAAAGTGGGTATACGCTGATAACAAGGGCTCTCAACTCATTCTGTTGGTGGCAGTTGGAAACATCCAAGTTTCTTTTAGTATAAGAAGACCTCTCCACTGATTGTTCCTGGCTGTTTGTTGCATTAGCTAGCCTCCCTTGCTGGGCAGACTGTAGATCTTCTTTTTCCTACTCTCTCCTCCAAGAAAAATTACAAATAATTTATTCATACATCTAAACAACTAATTCAGCTACCTGGAATTGGAGCAACTCCCCCTTGCTACTGTGAGGATTCCTTCCTCCATACATTTTAATAAGATACAAGTTACTCTGAAAACATGTGGAAAGCTATTATGATTGAGTTGCACGACTGATTTGCTTCTAGCATCCCAGGCAGGAGGACGTATTCGGTTCATAACATCTCATTTTCTATAATGTTTTTTGCAAGGGTTATATCTTTCTTAAGAAGGAGAAAAAACAATGACAACATGGTGGAGGCACTAAGTTTAGCAGCTAAAGTTCAGATTTTGTATTGCCATTACTGTGCCTGCACACCAGGCCCTCAGAGGGACAGGTAATAAAGAGAAACTTCAATTAAGAGATGAATGTATTTCTGAAACGCTTCTGTCAACATAGCAAACTACAGAGGTAAATAGGCTGACCCAAAAAATGAAGAATATTCTTTCAGAATATATTTCTGTATTGACTGATCTATTACTGATAGGTATTCTTAATAAACAGAGGGCTGAATTAAAAGCCACTGAAGCTGGAGTCACCACCCATTGCTGCTTGTTATTAGAGAGCCACCAACAGTAAAAAACACAATTAGGCTGTACAGAATGCTTCCTTCTCACCTTATACAGTAAGGCATGACTTTTGTTTTGGACAGCAATGGGACAGAGAGGTTGATGTCTGAATTACACACTGACAAGAAATGAAAGGAAAAAGAGAGGGAGAATAGACTAAGATAACTGGTTTAGCACAGAGAAGGCAGTGGGAGTGATACAGCACAAACAGCATCTCATCACAAGGGGAGTGCCCTTTACCTTCGGGCGCTTCCATTCAACTTTCTTTGGTGGAGCTCTCTGGTAGAAAAGGGACTCATCTGAGGCTGGAAACTCGGGGTCTTCGAAGAGCTGTCTCTGCTGAATACACTGCCCTTTCAGCTTGTGGTATGTCTGATCTCTGAAGAGCTGAACTGATGAAGACATCTCTTTCTGTCTAGATAAGATGAATATTGGCTTGTGTAAGTCACGGAGTCTCTTTGAAGTCCATAGCATAAAGCATAGCAATGCACTCCTCAGTCTTTGACAACAGAGCATATAACTTGTTCTAAACAAAATTAGTTCTTGATTTCTGATTTTAAAACAGATTATAAATTAGATTATGCTAAGTAGTAGACTAAAAAAATAAAAAAGGAAAAAAAACAGTAAATATCACATATATATTTAAAAAAAAAGATGACACTTCTGGCTAAAGAGAACTCATCAGGAAAGGCATTAAAGAATCCAGATGAGGGACAATGAGCATTTTGCTTTGTCTAATGGATTGTAAAGGTAAGAGTGGGTCTTGTTCCTCAGTTTGTATTATGTGTGAAGAGCAGGACCATCTTTCTTGCTACATTCTCCTACTAGCCTCTAAAGCTTTAATTATCTACTCCAACTCTTATGCCTACAGAAAACTGAGAACAGATTTCTGCAGTTATCCATCTTAATTTAAGTGGCAATACTTTGGCTGGAATTACTGTCTTTGATCTTTATGTTACATTTCAGGGAACTGAATTCCCAGAAGTTGCAAATATTTGCAAGTAGTGTCCATAATAATAATAATTTTAAAAAATAACCACAAGGAAAGAAAGAAAAAACAATTTGCTTTCAAGCCTTGGTTTCAAGAATCCTAACTATCTAGCCCTGTAAGTTTACAGTCTCAGCCACAGAGCTCAAATAAGTTGCTTAAGATCATTCTACAAATCAAAAATCAACCACAGAAATCATTTTGAATAGTGTGAAGTCTGGGGAACATGAGGGATGCTTCTATTTTTCTGAGGTGCTATTTGAAGAGAGCAAAGAGAATATCTGAACTTACTTTTGTACTCCCTTCCCTCCTGCTCCAAGTTAGAGATGTATTCCCCTTCCTTCAGGTACCTACAGCAATAAAGACAAATGCAGGTTATCCTCCTGGCAGATCATAAGGACTAAACAACATGCAAGCAATGGAGCATGGTATTACATTGCCCTAGCAGCCTACCTGCTGCATCCTGCTGCAGGGATCCCAGCCTGTGCTCCACAAGCCACTTGCAATCCAAATTGGATGAGATTCCACAAGTTTGCAGAAAACTGAACCAAGCTAGGCACAAGCCTTTCCCAGCAGGCATGTGAGTACAGCAGGGGAAATGCAGAGAATGAGAAACGTTTGGAAATGTCAAATTTATCGTGATTGAAAGTTGCTGTGGCCAAAATAATGTAGGGATGGTTGTAAAACCTGCCCTCCCTCCACTCACTCCTTCCCCTGCCCCAGAATTAATTAGACAGCCCTTCAAGGATGAGAAATGCTGCTCCAGTGCCTTCACTCATGGGAAGGAGAGAATTCAGGAGTGCTCTTCCACCTCATTGCCATTCTTGCACCCATTCCAAAGCCTCCCAACCACACGCTAAATAATCTACCTGTAAGTACCACCTGAATTCTACCAGCAGAACCTTACACAGCAAAGCGACAGGACAAAGAACCAGTCTGTGTGTGATATTTTGATGAACCAAATCTTCAAATGCCAGTCCGGTAAAATCTCCGTCCTCTGTTAGGACTTTCAGAAATAAAGTTTGCATACATCAAGACTGTGATGACTTTGAGTCAAATTCTAATACTGCTGCAATAGATGGAACAAATCCTTGTATCTTCAGTCTGGACAAGGCTTCCCCGTTTGGAACTGCACCATATAGTCCCTTAGAAACTGTAATACAGCTTCAGTAAAATAAAACTGTATGCAAAGGAACTGTTCAAAACCAAAACAGCTCACTGACACTTTCCCACTTGTAATGATTTCCTTATTCTTAAAGTTGATTTTCTTGTTAATTAACCCCCCAAAACATCACAAGGACTCTTGCGTAGCAGATGGCCTCCCAAGAAGAAACAAAAGAGACTTGCTTCCCCCCTCCAACCAGTTCTTCAAAGTCAACTTGTCAATTATACACAGATAGTTCAGGGACAAAAGCAAAAATTAGTCCAGCTAATTTGGGTAGGATATAGATTATCTCCTGATAACTGGCATTCTTGCTTATTAAAAATCCCCCATGAGCTAACTAAGATTCTAAGCCCAGCCTATTTGTGAGATACACTTGTTTTTAAAATGGCCCGGGGGTGATAAGGTTTTCAGCTGTCATTGCCTAATTCAGCGAGATGGGCTGTTAGTGACCTCATTCCCCACCCTTTCTCCCCTCTATCTGCTGCACTGGAACACAGTCCTTCCAGGATTATCACCCCCACACCCAGTCCTGCAACAGCGCACAGACGGTCCCGAATTCAGCACACGAAATCAAGCTGCTGCCTGCTCACCCTGGGCTCCACAGGCAGCACTTGGCAAGGGAACACTAACGTGGGAGGAGGAGGCTGCCAAGCTGTCCCCCTCAGGGCTCCCTGGGCCATCCCGAGCAAATGACTGAGCTTAAAGAAGGGGCTCAGCCTGACTGGTAACTGCTTTCCACCCATCCATGAAACCTGGAGCACTGGAGCTGCACGGAAATCCCACCCCTACCTGCTGAGCTAGCAGAAACCCACTGCAGCAGAAACCCCAAAATAACCTTTCAAAACATGATAGAAGTCCCTTTTTTTTTTTTCCCCCTGTTCTTGGGAAGTGCACAGTGCAGGAGGTGAAGGCAGTTTCTACAACAGCCTAGTGGTCAGAGCACTGAGGACGAGGGAGGGCCACAGCTGAGCCCTTCCTCTCCTTGGGGTTTCCACCCAGCAGGACACAGCCCACACTCACTGAGACAAGCAGCAAGCACCTGGCTCCTGCTCTGAGGTCCAGCTTTGAAGCAGGCCCCAGGCGCTGACCCTCAGTTAACATCAAAGCTCCCAAACTACCCAGCAATGCTCCCTCCTCCAGTCTCAAGGTCACAGCAATAGCCTCCCCCTGCTCTTCTCTTCCAAAGCTTTACCTTCAGTTCTGCTGACGTTCACAATGTGCAGCTGTGCTTGAGGAAAACATGAGGCAGGGCTTGGCAGCCGCTCTTTCCAGGGCTCCCTACGCTGCCCTGTGACACAGAGCTGCGTGCAGAATAACGAGGGCTGAGAAGCGTGGTCCTAAAATACTGCACCACGTTTTGAAGACCCTCTACGGCTCTGTCAAGAGAAGGGACTGCTCTAGGGGACGGAAAAGAGACAGTCAAAGTAGAAGAAGGAAAAAAGAAACAGCTCTACAAGTCAGACATTCTTAGGTTTTTGGTGATTGTTTCTTTCCCTGACCACACAAATACCAGGTTTGCTCTTTTATCCTTTTCAGTCTCTGAGCTGAGCCCCCAGCACTTCCCCACAGCTGATCCCAAAGTCCCTCTGGAGCCACGACAAGCCCCTCAGTCCCAGCAGCAGTACGGGAGGTCCCCAAATTCTCGGCTTTCAACCACTGAGCTTTGATGTCTTTCTCTACCCCTCTCTTTTCCAGTGCAATTCCTCCTCTGCTCAGAAAAAGGCCTTCAGCACAACAGCGAAGCCACATCTCTGCAGGTCCCCGTTTCAAAAAGGTTCCCTCCACCCGGCGTCCCCTCCTCACCCCAACACTGCATTTTTACTCCCAGCTGACACTCAGAGATGCTTCCCCTATTGGAGCAAGCAAACTATGGCTAAATCACGTTTGACATAGTCACAAATACCAGCTCCTGGCATTCTTAGCAGCCCTAAATTAAAGGGACATTCACTTGAAATGCAGTTCTTCACGAGATATGAGGACGAGCTCCAAGCATTGTTCCCTGCCTGGAGAGCCCTACCAAACAGGGTTTCTTTACACTCACGTTTTCCCGTCCCAAGCGATCTCTTCCCCAGCTGCTACGCAGGAGATCCACAACAAACCAGGCTAACTGTCCGGGCAGGCAAGCGAAAATTACACCCTGCCTGCCCTTACGTTCATGCAATAAGCACACAAAAGCTAACACAAAAAGTCACCTCCTCTAAGCCCACTTCTGTTACCCCGTGCAACTAAAAGTCAAGCAGGGTACGAAGTGGCAGAGAAGCTGCTGCAGCTGTTAAGCCAAGTGCACCCCTTGGAGGCTCGCCGGCAGGCGAAAGCATCCCTCCCACTCCCATCCCTGCAGGAGGGGCGCAGGGCCGGCACGGGGCTGGCTTCGCCTTCGCAAAAAGCTCTGCTTTCGGTTCCAAGGGCAAGTGGTGCCAAGCAGCTGCAGAAAGCCCTCTGCTCTACATGGAGCTCCTTGTCTAGGAAGGGGCTCGGCACTCCACATCATCACGCACCCACTTCTTTGCTCGGATTGCAGGATTCGAAGGAATCACAGCACGAGGGCTAAAAGGGCAAAGTAAGTTTCTAGCTGACATTTAACTCCACAGCGGCACAAGACGCTGCTCCTTCCAGCAAGCAGCCCCCGAGATGGAAGTGCTCGAGCTCAGGCACACCCCAGCCTTGGGGTCACATCCCTGCTGCTGCAGGAGCCCCTGGCTGGGTGACCACACGGATGCACACACCATACACTGCATGCTGGGGTACAGTCATAATTTTAGGATTTTTATCCCTTTGCTGGTAGCGAGCTTGCTTTTGGTTCCTGCAAGCAGTAGTATTACCATTACCAGTAACAACCAATAGCTGGTTTGTGGGTTCCCCGTTTGAGATTGGAGTTGTAAGCCTGCCCTGACGCTGTGCAAAAACTCCCAGCTCCAAACTCTCTTCTTTCCATCCCAATTTGTCACACAGCCTCAGAGTCACTGTTTGGGCTGTGACAGCAACACAGGCACTCAAGGGCTTAACTGTTTGCAAACACAGTTGTTTAGTGTTCCTGCAAACATCTCCTCCTCCAAACTCATAGGTTCCCTCAGAGCAATCAAATCAGGGACTGTCTCCAAAAAAGCAGCCCTGCAGCCAAGTTTTAAATTACTTTGAACTGGTTTTCTATAAAGCTGAAAGTGCTTCCAGGACTCCAGCTGGAAAAGGTTATTTCCTTCTCATTCTGCACAAAACAGTCACTTTGCAAAACAGTGACTTTGCAAATTTGTAGTAAGAGTGCAGGGGAATTTAAAGCAGTTGCAAAACTTCTACTTCGTGTACACTGCGGTTTCATGATCTTGGCCATCGCTTTCCTACTGATGCATCAGAAGCATCACTGCCCATAACATCAAACAGCTACTGGAGAAATTTGCTCGTTTGTATTGTTTAAGCACTCCAACACACGAACTGCACTGGCAGTCTTCAGGCTCGTAGATTGGGTATCCTCTGTTCTTCTGCATAAGCCTATATAAAAGCTTACAATCAATGTTATATCTGTACTGTGTTGATGTGCAATTGCAGAAGTAAAAGCACGTTCAATTCACATCAAATTTGCTGCACAGGACATTTAACAGCTCCTAGGTCTGGTATTAACAACCATGGTCCAGGGGCTTCTCAGTTGTTTCACATAATGCGCTGCCTGCTTGGATGAAACACCAAGTTTTGTTGGGTGCTTTGGGATAGCAGGATGGTGTCACATCTGCCCCCTTCTCTCATTCAGCTTTTGGATTTTTCAAAAAAATAAGTTTAATTTGACTATTTTATGGTCTCTGTAACTCAGTACTTTAACAGATGTATAAAAGTTTCTCTGTCCAGCTCAGCTCAAGAATTCACTGTGGGAACGAGACACAAGCATTTTTCTTCTCACGTACACAGAAAGGTGCCAACATTGTTCTGCTCCACTGTTTTGCCATACTTAGTATTAAAATCGAGAGAGAAAACATCACATATTTTCAGCTGAGAACATCCATGCATACCCTATCACTTCTAAGCAGAAATTCAGGGGAGACTAACCAGACGTCAGGAACGGGGCTGGCAACAACTTGTTTGCTTTCACCGGTGGCATCAAGGAGCACCAGAATCACCTGGCTACAAACCAAAGCTTTGCTACAGTGAAATGAATCACAACACGTGTTCCTTCTCTTCTACTGCAACTCGATAGTGCTCAACTAGGCTTTTCTACCAGGACTCAGCAGGACAGGGAGACTTCATATAGCACTTCAGCTGGGAGCCACGATGCAGCTCGTACTGCAAAGCCTACGTCCAGCAGGACGGTTCAGGAGTGTAAGTGAAGGTTCAAGACCAAGCCTGCCTTTCCAACGAGCCCGGGAGCTGAACAGGAGCTCTACCAGGAATCCTGCCATTTATTTTCACTGTTTGCAATCCACACACCAACTCCCCTGTCCTTCTTAAACATGAGCTCTGCATGGAGCTGCCTGTCCAACTGCTAGCATGCCTGTGTGGTGGTGGCGAGGGGACAGAACTCAGCTCTAAGTCACCAAGTGCTGGCACACGGCAGCAGTAATTCGTGGAAAGTGCTGAGCCACAGGTTGGTAGTAATCTCTCAGCTGCAGGAGGAATTACAAATGCACTGCTGAAACATCATCCTATCCTCTCTCCCATCGCTCTTACAGTCCGCTCACAGTCAGACAAAACGCAAACCCCGCTCTTACCCCTCAGGAAGGCAGTGCTGGAGTCACAGCTCAGGCAACGCAAACACTCAGTGCTCCTCTGGAGCGTGCTGATTGCAAGCTGCAGTCACTCCTCCCACAGCAAGAAGCACAGCTGCTCCAGGGTCTGAGGGCATGAACTGAAGGTGCTGGGGCTGCACAGGTGGAGCAAAGAACTGCTAAGGAAAGCTGCACTTACAGGTGGTTATGCCCGTGAGGGAAGGACTCCATCTGGCACAAGCAGAAGGGGTGTAACTGCCCAGCTGCCTCCAACCAAACTAGAAAAACACAGGAGTTTTTTGCCACCGTGTTTTGCGTGACTCCCAGACCTGTTCACGGGTAACAAGCAAATTCCTGGCAGGTCTCTTGCACACTTGCCCCTACTCAAGGGGCCTTGATTGGCAGCCACAACTAGAAATCCTCAAGGCACCAAGCAGCTCTGTCCTGCTAAGCATGAGTTAAGGTTTTTTGACCACATCTCAGCCTCAAGGCACAGGCATTTTGCCTACGTCCTGATGCAGATGTTCTAGCCCCTTGTTAGAGCTCAGCCAGCATTCAGAAATTCAAAACACTCCACACATCTGGGCTCTATGGGACTCTGACTCTTAGAGCAGCCAGGGTGACAGGAGGAGAATGAATGCAGAGCTTTACAGATCAACAACGAGAAAGGCTTTTCTAAACAACCCTGCACTAACACTGTCAATGCGTGCTACTTTTTAACAGGACCCCCAAGCAAACGCTCAGGGTGATTATTTCTATTTCAGGACAGAAATTGCCACGTGCTTAATCTTGGTGCCACTTTGTTTCCCTCGTGAAAGGAGACCTGTGTACACTGCGCGGGATCTGATCTTTGTCTGGATTCTTCAGCTAAGCTAATAAAACATCTCTTTTTACTGATTTTCAAGTGACAATGCAAAGTGGCTATGGGCCTCATTTTTTAAGAATATCCTGGCAGACAGGATTTTCCAAACTGCACAGGTGCCTGCATACTTTTAAAACAGACACCCTTGTGCCTATAGTGGATGCCACTATAGCCCTAAAACCAGTTAGTTTTGCAGCTAACTACAGAGAGGTACAATCGCAGTTCTGAATTCAAAACAATATGATAGATGCTGATTGTTATATTAATACAAGTCAAAAGATCTATAACAAGCTGTAAAGAAAACGCTCACAACAATGTCAGCTGATTTGCTCCAGCCATGCCTTTGTGCTGAAACCACAGGAAACAACTTTCTTTAGCATTCCAATTTTTCTCCATTCTGCCTTCTCATAAAAGTTGGTTCAGAAGAGGTCTATGATTGCAAATTAATGGGTAACTCCCTATCAGACTACTCCATTATTTTGTGTTCATTTATTTACTATTTTAGACATGATATAAAAGTCTCTCCTTCACAAAAATAAAATAAAATGACTAAAATACCCACTTGAATTTCACAGTGAAAGAATCTGCAGTGAGCACTGACATTATTTCAGAAGATCAGAAACAGTATGGAAAATGGAATTATATGAGCAGTGAAATTAAAGCACACTTTATCAGTCTGGCCCCTTTATTTGGTATAACTGCTAATGATGCCTGTAGAGAAAAGACTTGTGTTAGCATTAGACCGGCTATCCCAGAAGAAATGAGAGCAACCACGATTTTGCAATAAATCACAATGAGCGCTTGGCTCGGTGTTAGCACACAATCAAGATGCCACGTTCTGAAAGAAATATACATTACTGCAGTAGACGAAAGCATTTTCTCACTGTGCTCGCTGAAGTGCTAATTACTTGTAAAAAAGTGCTCATCCTGGTGCACATCAAGTAACTACAAGTTTACACGATACCTCTGGCACTTACCTGGCTGAGGTCGGTCCCTGCTCTGAGGCACACCAAACTCCAAAATCACTCCTGCAAAAAACGATCCCCTCAGCTTCTTAACCTGAAACTCTTTGGGCTGTACCAAGATCACATCAGTAGAGGGGTGTATTTCAGGATGACCCTTCCAGAGATGAGTCACGAGGGACACTGGAAAACCATCTGAGCTGACCCAAAATGCAGAGCCTTGTTTATTCCCGGTAAACTGTTAGCTGCAGTTGTGGCTGTAGCTGTAGCTGGGAATGACTTTTTCAAGGAGGAGACGGGACAAGGCCACTTGGCAAGAGTTGCAGGCATTTTTTGTATGGAAAACAGGGCAGATTAATGCACATCATGAAAAAAATGATATTCCTTATTAGGCTGCATGCTGTATTCCACTTGCATAAAGCCAGTGTCAATGCCTTTGCCTCAGTGTGTCCCTTCTGATAACAACCCATCCAGACCATGGGGAAGAATCACACAGGACTTCTGAGGGACTTGCAGTTGGATGGGGGTTTGCAGATCGAGAGATGCAGCAAAACCCAACAGGTGACTCTGTGCCCTCAACTCAACACTGTGGCAAGCCCGGAGCAGCTTCAGGAGTGGCTCTTGCACACTGCCAAGTACTTCCTCCTGGCTTGACTGTTCAGAGTCTAGAATGCACCTGATTTTGCTACTCCCATTTCCCTTGCAGAGGGGAAAGCAACCTGAATGGGGAAAAAGTCTGGTCTGAGAGAGCCACAGAATGGACTCCAGAGGTCCTGAGCCATCCGGGAGGCTGAGCTGCTCCTGTGCCGTGTAAAGCAGCTCTCTGATGTCTGAGACGTCACAAACCTGCCCATGATCACTCAAGCACTTGTCCAATCTTGCTCCTTGTAGCCTGCTAATAAAGGAAAATACATCAGTTAATGTTTAGAACTTGGGAAAAATAATACATTTTCCTGTGCTGTGGCAGAATAAAAAAGAAAGGTCAAAAATAAATTCTCATTAAAAAGCGGTTTTGGTGAAACAAACTTCTCTGCATACTCCACTTATCCCTGATTTAATTTGGGGTTCATTTAGATTAACTTGGCATGAAAGTTTTCTCATTTATGACTGTAACATCTTTACTTTTACCTTTATGGAGCTTTTATTTATATTTTTGTAAATGTAGGCCAATTCTTAAACAAGCGCCATTTAAAAATTCATTGCAAAACTTCATATCAGTTGTAAACATTCTCCCCAATTTGCTTCCTCCATTTAATCCTTCCAAGTTTAGCATAGCCAATCTAAGTTTTTGAATAGGTCTACTCCTTCTCTCAATCCCTGCTATTAAAAAAAATCTTCTATTTGCCTAAAGGAGTTTGGATCTCAGGGGAAGAGTTACATCCAGAAGACACTCTGAAGACAAAGTGTTAAGTAGTATCATAAATCTCTGTTCTGTAAGGTTCGCTGCAGGACTGTTTGCTTTCTTATAAAACACTTACCCAACTTCCTTTTGAAGGCATGCTGAAATTTGGACAGAAAGTCCCTGGAAGCTGCCGCTACAGTTCTAGCATTTAATGCGCAAAAAAAAAGCTCTACATAATAAAGCCATGTGTTTTCAATTTGTGATTGAGCAAGCAGACTAGAGTTTAAATCATAATAAAAAACTGACGTCCTCCTATATATACCATGCATGCTGTGATTCATTTGCACAGTTGAGGGAAGAACATGAAAAATCACACTTGAGTACAACGAAATTCTCCTTTTTTGTGAGCTGATAATTTTCACAGCTTATATAGACATGTTCTCACAGTAGCTGCCTTTGATCCACTGTGGAACAAAACGATGAGAACTTTTCTGTGTATTATATCTGGTGCCATAATCCAAGAATTATATGTAATTTGTCTGGGCTGAGGAGGAGCTTCTCCTGGAAGTCTCATTAGAAACAAAAATTGCTTTAGAAAGGAAGCAAGATGAGCCACACAGGCAGGCAACCAAGGGCAAGCAGATAGCTCTACTCTCACTGCAGAAAAAACTTGTAATTCAGTGGGTCTGTGCACAGCACTCACAGAGACATGCTCACATACACTGCCACGGTCTGGAAAGAGGTCTCTCAAGCTGGTCTTTCAGCACAGTCCCTGGAATCCTTGGCTGTTGTTGCCAGCTGCCTTTAGCCTCCTGGTCAGAGATATCCTGAGCACCATCACCACACACTCCTCTGGGCTGGTTCACATCAGTAACCGCACTGCCTCTCTAGGCATCCCCAGTTTCCCTGCCTCTTGCTTTGCACAGCCTGCTACCACCCCGCAGAGCAGTGCCTGCACTCTCCCTGCTCTAGACTTGCTGCTTGCCAAACCTGACTCACCCCTGCACCCTCAGCAGGCCCAGAACTGGGCTGTGTAAAGACACAGCACAAGCAAGCAAGATAACTTGCTCCATCACGAGGCAGTGGTTCTCACACATTCCTACATTCAGCACATGCTCAAAATCCAGTCATGCTTCCATAAATGCCTGCCCTCCCCTACCACACCTTGCTGTCTGCATTACCCCGCACCCACAAGCAACTCCAGCACCCCATGGGTCTGCAGTCCAGCCACAGTAACCGTTCCTCACCCCCTGCAGCACCTGGCCAGATCAGTGCTTTGCTCGGCAGCTGTGCCTGACCCAGAGCCCCTCACAGCTGCAGGAGGACAGAGATCTCTGCTCCATCTGGGCAGTTTGTGACACAACTGTGGATAACTACAAGGGACTGCTACCTAGAACCAAGCTCGATTCTCTCTTCCTCACCCAACCCTGATCCAGGAGAGTTAGTTACTCTTAGGGACTCTCTTCACACTCTCTTCACAAAGAAGGAGGTGATAGCAAGGTTGTCTTCATACCAAAGGCCTTCTTGGTTTCACAGTTCACTCCAGTTCCAGATTGCTGTGCACTAATAGCTGTCCTAATGCCTGTCAGAAGGGCTACTACTACTGCAAGGTGTCAAAGTGGCTTTGCCCCACTCATGAATATTTATCACAGATGCCTGTGGCCTGCCTGTCACCTTGCAAACACACTCCACTGCAAGGTTCTCTTGTCCCACCAGAGCTATGTTCATCTGTTATTCACTTAATTGCATGGGGCAATTTGTTAATAAAACATTAGGTGGTTTCCAGCAGAGATTCTACTTAAATCCTACATGTTTATTCTACTCTCTAATTTAGGCAGTTTTGTACAGAGAGAAACCCAAGAGGCAGAATTTGAAAACTAACCAATACACACAAAAAAGCTCGCAGAGTTGCATATCCAATTGAGGGTTGATTCCACTCAACACCAGCACTTTGAATCTGGATCACTCATCCCTTGCATCGTGGGGTTTTGATAATAGGTCCCTTCACACTTTCTTCCACAGCATAAATGATATCAGGGGTAAGAGGTCAGCCCCAGACTGATGGTTCGCTGCACAGCGCTGGGTAAAGGGAAGACAGGCCCTCTGAAGGGGGGCAGAGAAGGGGCTGTGCCTTCCCCCTGTACAGCTTTCAGAGAAGCCCTTTGCCCACTGAGGGGCCTCACCGCAGGTGTACAGGGCAGGATTTATCCTCCAACTGCATAAACTACAGAATTTCTAAACCTTTAGAAACATAAGGTTTGATATAGAAACGCTGATGATTTTAACAGAAGTAGGGATAAAACAAGTCAACATTGTCATCCCCCGAATTCCCTGGGGGATCTAGATCTGAGGTGGGCATTTGCAGCTATTTTTTGGGGTAGGTTCATGAAGAAGAGCAGAGGAACATGGCTCCAGAATAGGCAGAGCCTGAGGGAAAGGTGCAAGGGCTTCACCAAATGGACACAATCCTGATTTACCTGTGAGCCCGTCAGAGGCCCAAACAACAAAACTGCTGCTGGGCACTGTGAGGAAATCAACTTTTCAGCCATGGCCACATCCCCAGCCCACCACTAACCTCTTTGAGACCCTGAAGTGAGCTGCAGCCCATGGCACACACCTCACCGAGCGAGAAACGTCATGCAGGAGCCATCTCTGTGGCACCGCCACCGTGGCGTGAGGGCACACGCTGAGCACCCTGACTGGAAACCGGGCTGTGGAGGGGGAGCTGAGGGAGCTCCCCTTCAGCTCGCTCCTGCTCGGTGCTGGGGAAACCTTTCCCATCTGGAAACCCTGAGCAGCTGTGAATCAACCAGGCACACCGCTTGTGGCTGCATCACCTTGCTTCCTCCCAGTCTGTGCCCAGTACATGGGCCGCGTGAGGAGCTCCACCACGGGCCCGACCCCAGCCCCTGCCATGGCGGCTGTTCTGCCGACGGGGGCTCCACAGCTGGGGTTCGGGCAGAGCTCCGCGGCCTGGGGGGAGCCTCCTGGCCTCGGCACGAAGCGCAGAGCGGGGCCGAGAGCGGGGCCGGGGCCGCTTCTGCCCGCTAGGTGGCGGCCTCGCCCACCGGTCGCGGCGGTTCCCCGGCGGGCGAGGCGGCTTCTTCCTGCCTCCGGTGCCTCCCGCCGCCATCTTCGTGGTGGCGGCTGCGGGGAGCTGAGCGGAGCCCGCAGTGCTCGGGGGTGCTGGGACCGAATGTCGGGAACCCGTCGGTGCAGCCCCGGGGCGCTGCAGGCGGTGGCTGTCGCCTGCCTTGTGAAGGGCTGGGTGCGCTGCTTGCCGCCAGGGCCCCCCTCGTGTGACCGTTGAGTTGCCTTAGGCCAGGCCCTCAGCAGCTGTGTTGGGAGAGGAACATGGCAGGGGAATGGCAAAGAAGCCTCAGGCTGGCACTCCTGCCACGGCCACCTGTGGCTTTGGGGAAGCCCTGTTGCCTTCTCGTGGCCCTGCTGTTCAGGCAGGTTTTTCCCCTGGGTGGTGAGGAAGGTGTTTTCTGTGTGCGTGTGGTGCCCGCACGCTGGCAGTGAGCATCCTGCAGCTCGCAGGAAAGGCAGTGAGACGGATGTTTGAAGAGGAACATAAGAAACACGATATACAGCCAGTTAGGTTTGTGTAGGCAGATGTCAATCATGCTGAAAAACACATGAAGAAAAATGTCTCTGAGGAGCTTAGAGAAGACAGGAGTTTCCTTCTCTTTGAATTGCCATTTGTATTCTGAGTGTTGTGTAAACATTAAATATTTAAAACATTGCCTGTAGCACTCTTGTTTCTCAGTGGGATTTGGATAAAGCCGTTACTGATTCAGGGTCATGAGAAAAGCTCTCGGACTGAACTGTTTTCCCTTCTCTGAGCACCTGAGACCTCTAGGAACGAAGTCCTTCTAAAATGGGCTTAAATCATAAACTCATTTAACATGAGGAGGAGCTGGAAGGGGCTTCGGTCACATTTCCCCCATCACTCACTGTAGGATGATGCTGCAGAAACATTCCCTGAGCCTCCCCTGAGCACGTGGCGCATCTCTGCGCTCCCAGATGTTGTGTGTGGGGATCACGAGAGGCCCAGGGCAGTGCATTGCAGTTTTCCCAGTTAGGACACTTGAGCTAGCAGTGCTCATAGCAATTTACATCTTCTTTGGAGCCCATGAGTGTTTTACCTTGAAGACTTGACCATATAATGCCTTTATTTTATTTAACAGAGGTAAAACACCGTGCCTAATCTTTCCTTTCTCATAACTGTTAAACCTGGAGTTGAAAGGATCCCAGGCTCCTGTGTTTGGGAGATCTCTTACGTTTGCTGGACAAATTTATATAGGTTTCAACCTCCTGCATCATGTCAGCCACTATGATATGCAAATTATTTACCAAGGTGTTATGTGTAAAGTGAAGTAGGCTGGAAATAGGTCCAAGTTTTCCACTGGAAATAGGTAAGCCTGTCTTCGTGCAGTTTCAGATCCCAGCTCCTCAGCTGATAGTGCTTGTGATCTCCGGTACTTATAACTCTCAGCAGCTCCTTTAGTTTCACATGTAAAACTCATTATACAGAGTCTCAGACAGTGGTTATCCTTCCCACCAGCAGCTGAAGTCCAAAGAAATTCTAAGCCCGCCTTGGGCATCTGCCCAAAGGGTTGCTTCTGGCTATGGCTGACTCCCCAAGTCACGCAGAAACCTGTGGCTGTGTCAGGAGTTGAAACCAGTTCTCTTGAGTTGCAGCCTGGTGCTCTAATAACTCTTTTCCTTGTTCTATGACATGGCATTTTTTATCACAACTGATCTAATTTTTTGACCAGCAGCAGAGTGTCTTGAATCATTAAGATTTCAAGATCAAAGATATTAAGGGCAGGCTTGTTTTTTCTCTATCTGAATCTGTGTCAAGGGGACAGAAGGGTGTTCTTTAGTGTATACTTTAATGGAATAAGCAATGAGGGGGATGCTGTGCTTGTCCATGTGTGCCTGGGAGCCTGTCCTGGA
Source organism: Cygnus olor (assembly GCF_009769625.2). Classification (NCBI taxonomy): domain Eukaryota; kingdom Metazoa; phylum Chordata; class Aves; order Anseriformes; family Anatidae; genus Cygnus; species Cygnus olor. The sequence continues at coordinate 18,040,543 of NC_049181.1, read as the reverse complement.
GTGCTTAGTATGAGATGCTAGCATAAGAAAAGTGTCCTTTAAAAGGAGCTATGACAAGGGCACAGGAGGACACACTGGGCCTCATTGTCAAGTTATCCAGCATGTAACTGCACTGCCTCCTCTTTCAGTTCCCCTTCCCACCCAGAGGATAACCTATTCATTTGCAGAGCTACAAAAGCTTGGCCTCATCTCACCGCATTTGGCTCATCTTCCTGCTGTATGCGCACAGTAGTACATGGGTGGGCGACCTCATTTGAGAGTTGATTTCATTACAGATCTGCTGCGTTACTCCCTTCACATATCACATAGTTATCTTCTTCCCTGATGAGGACTTCTTAATTAAAGCATGAACAATTTGTGACAGAACAGCGTCTTCCAAAGATTTTCTTTCCTGGGTGCACAAATGCATTGTTCTCCAAAGACCAGGCTGGTAAGCTATTAATCAAGACCCTATTAGTGTATCCTGTTGGGTCAGCTTTCTAAGCAGTATTGCAAGAATCATAACTTACAGACTGATTACAGATTTGGCTGTGAACAGTTTCTGTATTCCCATCTTCACTGAGAATTTTTCTACTTATTACAGTCAGGCTGCTGTACTGTGTTAATACAAGCTCAGATTGGCTTTGCTGCCTTGTTTTGCAGCAGAATTGGGGCCGTATATGTCAGAGAAGGGCATCTTTCTCCCCCTCCTGTCCCCAAGGGAGGGCAGCTGTGTTCCCCTGTTCCACCAGCAACTGAAAACCTGAAATCGTACTGCCTGTGGGAAGAAGGTCTTTTGATTGCTCTGGTGCTCCCTGCCAAAAGGTTCAGCAGTGTTACAGTGATCCTTGTGTGCCAAGAGCACCGTGGCCACATCAGTGCGGTGCTGCAGCAGCCAGCCATGCAATGCACCCATGCTGCCTTTGGGACCTAAGCTAGAGCTGCAGGGCTGTGCAGCTCAGCTCTCTGCACTGTATCCCACTGTCTGATGTACACAGGCTCTTAATCACGTCTCCTACATCCATATTTTCTTAAGCTTTTAAGATAACTAAAGATGCAGGTCAGCTGAATGGGACTGATAAAGCACTGATATAATTAAAGTGCTGCCACAGGGGCATTCAGACCACTAACGTGTTTTTGCAGCTCCCAGGAGGACCGAATGCTCATATCATTTGGACATCTCTGGTTTTGAAGGTCAACAGACACTGACTGATGACTGATGTGTTGCCTGAAGATCAGCAAGCAGCCAGCCTGCAGTTACAACCTCTGAGAGAAACTTTCAAAATCACAAAATTTTATGACATACAGTGAAAAGAGACCAAACACACAGTTTGTTGCTCTGGGCTCAAGAAGACCAAGATCTGAACACAGATGCTGAGCATCACTTCCAGTGATCTAAAGTCCTTCTCTGATTGACTGTCAGTCTCCACACAGCGTTAGAAGCAGTGAAACTGCTGTGAAACTTCAGTGCTGCGTGAGTGGCAGCTTGTGGCACTGAATGGATGTGTTGCCAGGGACCTTCGGAAATAACCTTTTCCTCCTCAGCTCCAGTTATGTTCCTGGGTGTCACTCTGTCACAGTGGCTAGAAGAACAGAAGTTTAACCACCTTAATGGCACTTCCCATGACTGTATTTGGGTGCTGAAAGCACACTCTGAACACTTGAATTAGAAGATGACATGATGGCTGGAGCACGGTTGTCAGAAGAAAACAACTCAAATCTTTTCCAAACAGCTGTTCAACTGCCAACACTCATTTGGGCACACTGACTGGGAAGACCTATGCTTAAAATAAATGGGCTTCCAGCACAAGTGATTTATTTTGACTTATTTAGCATCCTTTACTGTCTCTTGTGTATACCGCTGCTTTGCACCACATCAGTGTTCCAGCTGGACTCGAACATAACAGGAGAATGTCCTTGGGAGAAGGTGCTTCTTCACAATGACAAACCACTCCAGCAGAACTCAGCTGTAGCTGGTGGCCTAGAAACTGGAGTTTGGGCAGGGGTGGGGATGAGGGAGGCCAGCGGGAGGGGATGTCCCCACTAGGCCAGCACCCTGTTGCCTACAGTGAGAGGTGCTACCCTGGGGGCTTTGCAGGCTCCAATTGTCCTGCTGTATTCAGGCTGTGAGCATGTCACTGGAGCTGTTCCCTATTGCTGCTTGCTCCATCCAAAGGTAAAACACGTCTTGCAAAATCTATCATGCTTTTTACCCCCAGGTGGACCAATGGAATTTGAGGTACTTGGTGCCTTATTATTCTACAGTATAACCCCAATGAGCACCGTAAACTGAACCAAAATGTTTGCATCATTTAACACATGCTATGTGCAGGTTTGGGAGGAGCAGAGTCACAGTCGCTGGGAAGTGGAATGTTCCTGGATCTCAGGGAGAACAGATTTATGTAAAACTTTGATGGGAATTTTGAAATTCGGTAGACCTGCTTGTGAATAAAAAAATACAAATTAATAATGAATGATTATTGTTATTTTCAGTGTCAAAGATGTGTATATGGTAATTGAAAGCATACTGCATAAAACATCACTCCTACTCCCTTACACATAAACAGCTGATAATCTTCTAAGACTTAACACAAGGAGACCAACTGTAATTCAACATGCCACACAGAGACTTACTTATTGAGTAAGTGAGTCTTACTTACACAGAGTATTACTTATGTTTGCAATATTGCAAATACAGGGCTGAAAGCCTACAAATTTCAAATCATTGGACTTCTCTTATTTATTTTGGGGGCTGTAAGATTAAATATTACAGATCTGGTGCCTTTAGAGGAAAAAAAAAAAAAGGCACCTTTTCCAGTGGACTCTTTTTTCCAGTGGACTCTTTTTTCCATCTGTTTGTAGGTGTGCAGGACCTGCATTACGGTAAAGGTGAAACTTGCACAAAAAAAACTGTACTTTTGAAGTTTAGGTGCACTTGAGAGAAAGGCTGGAGCAGCAGAGCAGATGGCTGCTGTAGAAGACAAAGGACAGAGCTCAAGCTGCCAGAGAAACCATGTAAAAGATCTAGATTTGTTGACTCTTAAAGGTGTTTTATTTACAGAAGAGAGAAGATTAAACATCACCACGTAACCCCAAAGCCATAGAGCTGATGCTACAGCTGTGTTCAGCATTTCACAGAGCTAAGCTGACAGAGCCCAACAAATGTTCTATTCCCCTTAGTGTGGCTGCCATATTTTGGGCTGGAATTTAAGGCCAGTGACCACAGAAAACTTGGATCATGTGCAGCTGGCAAGTCTGACAGGCAAAAAGTGTGTTTTCTTTGATTAGAACCATATTGTATAGCAAGCGATGGCTGAGCATCGAGTAATGGAGATTAGGTCAAGAGACCAGCCAAAGGTTTTCCAACCAGGCCAAAGCATCTATTTCTGTCCTAACAACTGACACCGCATGGGGCCAACGTGCTTCGACCTAGAGCTTTTGGAAGCAAACACTGGTTTGCTGCTCTGGTGAAACATTATATTCATGGATACCTGACAAACATTTTTGTATAGATCTGGGCTGTTGTACCAGGAAGACTGGACACTGGAGACTTAATTTTGCTCTTGTTTACATGTCTGTAAACCTGGAGTAATTCCATATGTGTCAGTGGGATTTATACTAAGACAGCAGCAGCATTTCCACTGGTTTACAGTGCTGGTTGTTGGTACAACACAATGCCCATCTAGACTTCTGTTTAATACTATCTAGAACCCCGGAATAGCTGCAATAGATGCATACAGCTATACGAGGGTTTTAAACCTGCCATTTTCAGAACGTATTCTATAGGCAGGAGCACTAACTCTTATGTTTTTTATTGACCTCATCTAACATGTAGCCAAAAGAAAAGACACCAGTGTGTTTTGTTTGCTGTTGGGGTGCATAAAGACACAAGCAGAGCATTTATTTTCTCAAGTACTTTTTCTGCCTTTCTGTTAACATTTGCTTCAGTTTCAGTTTATGCATACTCAAAAAAAGGCTACTCTCAGGGTGCTTTTTTTTTTCTACTGGTTTTATTCTGGGAACTGCAATTTTTTTAATGTGGTCTTTCATTGCAAACAGTAGTGTACTGTATGTGCTGCTTCTGGCCTGTCCAAGCATGGCACGGTAATGACAAATGGGTGCCAGTAACTGGCCAAGTGTGGCAATGTATTGGTTGCCCTGATGCTGTTTTGCCAGTCGGCATAGGGTCTCCTCTGGATCTAGAGAGCAAAGATCACAGCCCTCTTTGGGCTGAAATGCAATGACCACAGGGGGAAAAAAAAAAAAAAAAAAGAAGTATAAAGGTCTCCATCTAAGCATGAAACTTCGGAAGAACTTGAGCTCTTTCATGGCAGCCTGATCTACAGCAGGGATGGTGAGAGCTGACTCAGCACACTCACTTCTAATTCTGCAGATGCGAAGCAGAAACAAACAGCAAAGTGGCTTGTACTATATAATTAAATGAGGAGGCCTGAGCCTTATTATCATTTTTCAGGCTAACAAGGAAGAATGTTATTGTCTTCACTGTGGTTCTGACAGGGTAGATGTGAAAGAACTTGGACCTTTTTCAGGCCTGTGTGGACAAACACAACATCTCTCTCAAATCTCACCAAACCTCCCAAAGCTAATGTGAGGCCGAACAGGCCTTGCTGTTGAAACCTTGATGCTCTGGAAGAGGTCAGATTAAGGGCCCTATCTTGCTGGTTTGAATCCATGTTTTTTAACTGAAGTGCTGCACAGATTTAGGGAAAATCTGCTGACAGATTTAGGGAAGTTGACATATCAAAATGAACAAGTACTGCTATAATTCATAAGCCACAGTCAACACACACTTGCCAAATAAAAGCATCAGAAAGGTTTTATCGGCCTAAATATTGAAACCAAATTTTATTTTTTGAAAATGACATTACACACATCTTGCAAATGTACATTTAGATGAGAAAACAATGAGTAACAAATATTGAGAGCAAAGCTATAAAGTGGACAGGTTCTCTGCTGCATGGCATTGCGTTACAAGAATACTCAGACCTGGGATGGTTATTACAAGTAGTAAAAACAGTTCACAACACCTCACAAAAATGGAATTTTTTCTCTAGAAAGTCAAATCTTCTAACAAAAGGAAATTCTGCTAAAGGAGAAGAGGCATGGGGAATAGATGTGTGGATCTAGGTAGATTTTGTGGTTTTGTGGCAGGGTTTTGTGAGGGATTTTTTAAGTCCATTTCTTACATCATTGTGAGTGACCGCATCTTTACCAAGCCTTTGACTGTTTTCTGTCCTCCGTTGCCAACAGAACCACAGCTATTAAATAACAAGCCCTGCATACTCAACCCAGGGCTTGGGAGTGTAGAAGAAGGAGCTGCCTGCAGAACCCATAACAACATAATTCTTATATATCTTCCCCCACCCCCTTCTGCTGTGTAACCAGGAAAATCAAAAAGTGTGTGCAAACTCCGCAAATCGGGGCCGTGGGACTAGTCCCATATAAAACAACCAGGAGCAAAAGCCACGGCCAATACACCACGTGCCACGTGCCTCAGCTGCAATGGATCAGCAAGATCTCATCATTTACTAGTGACACAAACTTCCAAGGATTTAACTTGTTCCCCAGTTAAAGCAGAGGCAACAGGTGACTGTTCTCCATCTGTTTTACCTTGAAAGTTAGAGTCTAATCAAAGTGCCAAGGCAGGGTGCTGTGAGAAATAAGTTCCCCAAGAGAACCTGTTGAGAACTGCTTTTCAAACCTCATTGTATACAATTTTATTTATGCCCAAATCTGTACTTTACAACCACGAGAGAGACAAAGACAGAATAATAGAGAGAGAGGGGGAGAGAATCTTTCCAGGAGGAAAGGAAAAGCTAATTAAGAGAAGAGAGGTACAGGACCATGCATTTACTCTCAAAAGCTTGTTCACGAGCAAGCTAACATTTCTAACACTACAACCACTCATCTACATCTGTTTGCTAAGTAATCGAGTTCTACCTACAACTAGGGAGCAGAAGGGTTTTTTCTTTTCTTCCCCCTCCCTTTAAAACGTCAATAAAAATGTTTTCTGTACAAGTTGAATGGCACAAAAGGTGGTTAAAATGCTAAGTAACTCACCACAAATGGAGAATGCAAAATTAGTTCAAAACATGCATGGACTGTGTACAGGTAAGCAAGGAATCATTGGCATAAAGCTGCAATATATTACAAGATGATACAGTTGAGATCTTTTGGCATAACCTCTGCTTGTTCTGTCCCTTTAAGTCAATTTCATATAAAACTTCAGAGTAAAGGGAAATCAAGGTATATATCCAAGCAGAAAGTTAACTATGGGCAACACTATTTGTCTGAAGAGAAAAGCATTTCCCCTCCCCTTCCACACACTCCCCCAAAGTACAAAAGTCAACATAATGCTATGTATAGCACTGCTGCAGGCTTGCCAAAAAGAAAGTGTAGATAGATCTGTTTTAGGAGAACAAAAGCATCATTTAAATTAATAGCTCTTTGTACAATGTCATTAATTAAATACCTTACTATTTAAACAAAACCAAAAGGAAATTTACCAATCCAACAAAATAACAACTCAACCCATACCACCCATGTGTCCACCAAGGTTATGTACACGGAGTTTAAAGTATACCAGCTAAACTTTAAACCCAGCTGCCCCTCCAACCCCCACCCACTGAATGACAATAGAAAATACATTGTGGTCTCTCAGTTATATTATATTGCAGCTTTGTTATTAATGATGAAGTCATACAAACTCAATGAATGACCTAAGACAGTAATCCACGATCAGGTTCCAGTTCAGCTGCATATCTCCCTCCCTCAACACAACTTCTGGGCAGGTTGGCGGCTCCCCCGGAGCTGCAGAGCACAGGGCCGTGAGTGAAGGCAGGTCATGCTCTTCGGAGAAGAGTGGCGTGAAGAACTCAGGCTTATGTGATCAGACCCACTTACCCTAGCTTGTGATGATGTTTGTGATTAAGAAAATAGGCAAAGGCTAGTAACAGCAAAGTCAGCAAGCTGATACTCCTTTCCTGTGCTTCTAGCTTAGACAGTGTCATGAAATACAGATTATCAAGGAGGGGAATTTGCCATCAGTTCAGAGAACAGATCTGGCTAGACAGGTTTTCTCTTTCTAAAAGACCCTGGGTGTCTTCTAAATCAATAATCACAGCTGTACTAGTACTGCCACGGTGGTAAAGCTGCTTGGATCACACATCATTTAAATAAGAAGCAAACTAACAACATTTTATGTCAGAATTCAGCATGTAATTGTAACTCACAGGCTTTCTTGTTCTTACATTCAATACTTCTGCTTCACTTTATCTATAAACACCAATTAACAGTGCAATTAGTTCCCGAGACAATCTTTTTAAGGAGACACATTGTTAGACATCACACTAAATCTGGAAAAAGCTCTTCCATTGTAAAGAGGAAAAAAAAAGGAAAAAAAAAAAGCCGTGTGTTGTTCTACAACCTATCAGTGACTGTGTGGTCAGTATGACAGGGAGACAGAGTATCACCACGTTTCAACTGCCACCAGCAAAGGGAAGTGAATTAAAGACCCATCCATACCTGCTGTGCAATGGTTGGAAGCAGATGGAGAAAAGCAGCCATGCTGGAATTTCCCAAAGCAAAAACGAAAACACAGAAACACTGAATGTTTCACAGGGATTCTCCGAAGGTAAAAATCTTCAGTTCTAGAACTGGGCCTGGACCCCAGCTGGGGATCCATTTGGCTCATTTACAGACATTTCCTAAGTTTGACTCTGCATGTGCGTTTCTCAGAAAATTGGGGTTTGGAACCAGGATTTGGTTTGGGTCCACCCTGACCAAGAGCCACCAACATGTTTCAGCCTGACTGCACATGCCAGGGGAGTCATTTTGTTCTGCAGCAACCCACACTGTTCAAATGCAACTCAAGTTAATCTTGATTTCATATATATAACTGAGGCATGTGTTAGTTGCAAATAGAGATGGAAGAACCAGCCTGGATAGAATCAAAAGCAGCCTTGAGTTTAGATAAGTCACTTAAAAGGAACTGAACCTTCCTTTTTATGTTCAGAGACATTTGGTGATACTTTTCTCTAAAAACCAAGCCAACCATAAATCTCTACTCTGCTTGGCACTAGTTAGGATTAGGGTGGAAAAATACTGGAAGAAATAGAAATGCTATTTCTAGTTCCATAAATCTGCTGGGCTTGGGGCATGTCTATTAGTAGACTGAAGCAAGAGAAAGCAGACAATGCTCTTTAGGACTAGAAAACACAAAGGAAACCATAATTTGCTACCTTCCTTGTTTAATTTCCAATCTTAAAAGTTTTATGGTATTTCACCAAATGAAAGTATGTCAGCTTTAACATTAAAACTATACAAAATCTCTCCCATATATAACTTCTTATTAGAGACTCATACAAGAGATATCTTCTAGCTGGGGTCAACGTGATTTTCTCTGCAAAGTTTGCAGCCTGGAAACTGAATCTGCACTTAACTAATCAATCACACAAGAATTATTGACAGTAATCCATCTTTGAAATAGGAGACCAACCTTGGACCAAATGGGTTCAGCTCCCGTAATTACAGAGGAGCTTCTGCCAGTTTTAAGCAACAGAGAATTAGGTGTATTGGGTTTCACTTGTGTATAGAGAATGTCAGAGAATCTACAGAAGCAAAGGGCTGCAATCATTATGAAAAAAAATAAAGAATAAAAAGTCTGAGAGTAAACAGCAAGAAATGCGTTCAAATAAATCATCTGTTTTGCCTTTTAGGATTAAATTCACAAGCACTGTAACTCCGCTGAATTTAGAAGAAAGATCTCATGAGAAAACCACTGTTAAACACAAATCTGCTTGTTCAGCACGGCCTTCCTATTGATTTATTGAATGCAACAGCTCTCACATCTGTGGTTAGGGATTTCATGGACAAGATCATCATCAGACCTTCTGCCTGCACAGCAATTCACGTTAACCTACTCCATGAGCCTGTCTTGGCTTATCACCCTGATGGCAAGAGGGTTGCCACTTCTTCCAGAATTTGCTGGGCTCCATGGGAAGGGCCGGGAGATTCAGATATGCCCTCATTATTCTCCCATACATGTCTTACAATTCCCTAATGTGCCAGGCCCATCCTCCTCTGAGCCAGGGCATGCTGATTAATATCTATTTCTGATCTAATAAGGAGGAATAAAAATAAAACCAAACCACCAGCTGGTGCTGTCATTCATCAAAGGGCTGGATTTTCCCCTTCACCCTTTTAGGGATGACACAGACATCCACAAGCCAGCAGGGGAGAAAAACAGGGACAGGGGAGGAACTTCAAACCAAGGTCTCCTGCCTGCAGCCAAGTGTGACCTTATTTCTGCACTGGGAGTGGGACACACGGTGTTGTGGCAGATAGCCTGCATCCTGGCTTAGATACCTGCAGGGGCAATAACTCGCTCAACATGCAGCCAGGAACCCCTGCTGCTTTTCCATCCAGGCCCAAGCTGTAGATCCTCAGCTTGCCCCAGCCTCCCTTTTTGTTTCTCCCTTAAGTCTCTTGGCTGTCATCTTTTTTTATTCCCATTCATCAATGGTGTTGATGTTTCCAGTGCTCTGCCTCATGCTCTCCCTTCCATTTGATTTTCTGTGAAGTTAAAGCTCATTTCATCACTCAGTAAATATCTCCTAACAAATGCCCCCTACCACTCCTCTTGGAAACAAGTCATTTTTCTTTGTTTACCATGACACTGGCCATCATGGCATCTTTCTCGAATGGTGCCAGCTTTCCTTTTTCAGCTGACAGACTCTAATTGCTGCAAAGATTTGTTAATTCCCTTTGGGAATCCTCCTGCTTCAATTGTCAGAGTGGCAAACTGTCAGACCTAGGCAAGCTGTAAACTGGCTTCGGAGCCGTGAGTTACAGTTCAGTGAGTTATAGAGCAAGAGCCAGAATTGCTTAGTTGAACTAAGTGCATCAAGCAATGAAGACTGAAAGGCACCTCTTTCCCATGAAGCTATCTGGCCACGAACACTTTCTAAATAAGAAAGCTTTCAACAACAGGCCCACTGTTTTCTTGGTAGAAGGCCCTGAAATCATTAGACTTGTTCATCGTTTACAAAGACGTGGCCCTCATTTCGGATGGTAACATGCATTGCCCCTTGGTATGTACATGTACAAGCAACAAAAAAAAGGAGCATCAGGGGACTGTATTCAGGCCAGAGGTGGCAGCTCCAGATGAGGGAATTTGGTTGTTGGATGTAGCCTTGCTCTCAGGAGCATTGCTGGCTCCTCCATGGGTTTGGGGGGAACTAGAAATGTGCATCTGTCTTTCAACATTAGTAAAATAATGAAGCATTTTTACACCACAGCTTCGAGAGACCTAGACAGTTGTGAAAGACAATGCCCCATAATGTGCTTTAATACAATTTTCAGACTTCACTCTTAAGTGCTAGCTCTTCTGTAGCTCTTTGTATCAGCTGATCTCACAGCACCTTACAGACAGAGGTTAAGGACTGTGGTTAGCTCTTTATCCACTGGGACACCGTGGCACAAGGAGAACTGATCTGCCCACGGTTATGCCAAAGACCAATGGCTCTGAAATCCCTGTGCTGCAGTCACTAGGTTTGACTCTCATTTGCTCCGGACTTCATCTAGTGGATGAAAATTGGTGTCAGTGTTTTTAACCTTCTCTAAACAGAATGTCCTGACAGATGGATAGTGGTCTGTGACCCCAAAATTCTGCATCTTCACCTGCAGAAGTAGAACCCGTACCCCACCCTGCAACTAGGATTCTGTCAGAACAGCTGTACAATGACATTGCTGAAAAAAAGCCTTTCTATCCATCCACTTACAGTCTCTGAGCATCCCCCTGTTAACACTTTTTTTTTTTCTTTTTTTTGTCAGCTTAGCCCATACCTGAAAACGTCAAATTACTCTTTTTGTTTTTTTCCAGAGGGAAAAAACAAAACAACAAAATCCACAGGGGTCTATGGGCACGCTGTCCTCAGTCTTTCACAAAGAGGGCTGGTGAAGAATACCTGAATAACAGTATTGATGACTGATGCAGCAGAACCTAGCTCAGCCCCATCGATGTAGAGAGACACAGGACTCAGTTTTAACATTTCCTGAGACAGCATGGAGAGGCCTGCTCAGATTCGTATGGATGGGACAGAGGCATCAGCCAGAAGAAATCCATGATCCTGGAGACAGTCACTTTCAAGAGCTAGTTACATAAATGCAAGATGGGCTAATCATCTCAAGAGGCTCAGGAATCAAACAGTCTGTCCTGTCCACTTTTGACAAGGCCATTTTACCTAGGCCTTGCTGGGCACACGTATAGTCCCGCTTCTGATGCCCAAAGCATGTTGGAAGGCACTTGAAGAATTAACCTCCTTGGTCTCAGTACACCAAGGTGGTCTTTCAGCTGGACCTGTTCTAGGTATCTTGTATAAAGCACTAATCCTGTTGCCTGGACTGACATCACACTGTCTATATAAACAGAAAAAGATCTTCATCCTGTGCTGTTCATTTGTTTCTACAAACAACATCACCAGTCCCAAATACTATTTTGACTTTCTTCCATCAGCAACCAGAAAAATAACTTCAAGCTGAAACTACCACTAAAGAAAAGAAACCGTTTTGTTCTGTCTTGGTCATGATCAGCACCTTGTGTGTGGTAAACGCACCTCTATATAGCTTTTCTCTGGTTGTGGATTGTCTTAGCTTGAGGAGACACTTTCTGGACTAACTTTATACCTTATTTACTTGGCTATCTTTTCTTCCTTTCTCTAAAAACAATTCTGCCTCTACTATAGTCAAAGACAACTCTCCAATTATCCTGAATGGATGTGGGGTGCCACTGAGGTCAATGGCAAAATACACCCGTGCTTTTACTACAGTAAAGAGGGCTCATACTGTAAGGTCCATACCATGCCCCTGTAGAGAGGGTGCAACTTCCAGGGATGGCTGTCACTGGAACAATGTCTCTTTAGGGACTCAGCATGGTGTTACAGAGCAATTTCACCAGGTTTTATTTGACTTGCAGTAAGACCAGCACTGAGCTCAAAGACATGAAAAAGCAAACACAAGGCATCCTATAAAATGTCATCAGTATCCATTTCAATAACAGGAAACTAACACTTTTATACCAGTATTTCCTATTAGAAATGCCTGGGTATAACACTGTTTTGCTGTAAGCACAATTTTTGGTCCTAACTCCCTTTATTCCTTTCAAAAGCACTGTTCAAGGAAATGAGAGAAATAACATCTAGACTGTGTGTGATTCTTCGCATGCATATTTTTGTTAGCTAAATGAGAAAGGGAGATGTGGAAGTTCTTTTCTAAGTAGAATTATTTTTCTGTTGCCTATGAAAATAACAGAGTTAAGTGTTTCCACATTCTGACAAGACTGTAAATAGTGTGCAGATACAGGAAACACAGACAATGGTAAGCAAAAGCTATTTCCATCTCCCTCTGCAGAGCGGACCAAGGTAGAATTCCATTACCAAACTCTTTCAAAATTACTTCAAGGACTAGAGACTGGGTTGGCTATCTAGCTGGTAGAACTGAATTAACTCAGGGGGGACTTCAACTCAGAAATTTCAGAATATAAATGTTTTACAAGTGACAAAAATCCTAACACTCAAGAATTTTGCTGCGTTGCCCTCATGTTCTACAGTCAAGACCATCACTGAAGGTATGAATATGAAATAAATCAGTCTCTCAGTGCTTGGAGGATTGTTTTAATTCCCTCTTAATGATTATGTGTCTGAAATAGGTATTTTTACTGTTTTATATGCAAATCTGTTAGAATATACTGGATATTGAATAAATAAACGCAAATTTCAAAGAAACAAAGCTCTGTACCACTTTAAGAGTCTCTCCAGTTTGTTTTTAAATACCGTATTGTTTTAAAACAATATAGTCTTAGTGATTCAATTAATCTCTGAAAACACTAAAGGCAGCCTCATGAGGGAAATTAGACAGGGTTTTTATAGCAGAATTAATATGGCAAATCCTCATATCCTGTGGTGTTTTATGTGCTTGTAAAAGTAGAAAAAAATATAAAAAGTAAACTCTGGAGTATACAGTGGAATTACTATCACGTGCTCCAGGATCTCTCATAAGGTCTGGAATTATTATAGTATATTGAAACTAATTCCTAATTCATTCCAGTTCAGGAAAGCCTTCTGACCAAACCCAAGCTTACATCTCGTGAAAAATCAACAGGAGTAAAGCATGTACTAAATTTTAAGCATGTCTTTAACTTCTTTCCTGAATCAGGGCTGTACCTGTATTTAAATGACTAAGGTATGACGCCTGTGCATTGTTTCCCTTTGTATTCAAATCTATCTTAGGGATCCTACAAAGCCAAGGATACCTAGTGGTGAATGTACTCTACATTCCACATGCATTTCTGTACAAGAACTCATGCAATATTGGCATTAATACAGACTTAACTCTATGTTACAGCTGAAATGCTCACTGACTTCTACTGCCCAGGCATTTCTACCTAGAAAATTGCTTTTTAAAACTTGGGAGTTTGACCTCATACCCTGTTTTCTTTGTGGCGTTTGCTGGTTTGAATGGCTATTTTTCCCACTGAAGATTCTTTTTTCTTCTTCTTCTTTTAGGCCTTTTCAAGTTCCCTTGCTAGTCCCCTGAAGGAATTATTGGGCTCAGACCTGCCCCAGGATGATACTTCTGCAAACAAAACTCCACTCCCAAGACAGCACTCACAGGATCAGGTTTTAGATATGTCACTGGGTACAGCTCAGGAAGGCCTAACATTCTTTAGCATGCTCTACAAGGAAGAGCATCTTTAAATAACCAAACACTACTTGTGGCAGGAAGAAAAAGAACCACCTCTCAACAACCATCTTTCCATCCAAAGGTTCGTTTGCCCTTTGGCATCCTGCTTTATCTTATACAAACTGAACTCATGGATTTTGGATGAAAGCACATTTTGGACTCTTTTCATATCACCATCAGCTCTAGCACTTCAGTCTGCTTATGGATATCAAAGATTTAGGTTTTCCTGGTGGATCTGTGGTGAGTGTCCTATACTGAATAGTAAGAGAACCTAAATCTAATTTCATGGCTGGTCTCCTGGGTTAGTAAGGACTCACAGGAAGGTGGCAGGACATGCTGTCCCTAGCTGTGAAGGGAACAGCCTGTGTCACTAAGTGACACCTCCGACTGGAGTTCAAATCCATCATCTCTTAACAGGCAGTCATGACTACTAGTCAGGGTCCTTGGAAGGGCAGAGCCTGGGGAAAGACTCAGATTTCCATCAGCAGAACAGAGGTGAGGGTAAAAGCATGTTAAATTATTTGTCTCACTAAAGCTTTTGTTAAGACAAAAACTCTGATGAATAATATTGTTGGCATAACCTTGGCCTTCGATATCCTGATACTTTAAAAGCCATATTTTCTCAAGACTGGTGTCTACAGTAGCACCTAGCAGATTAAACAGCCAAAAATTAGCACCCATAACCAAATCTGCACCCAGAACAGTTGAGCACCTTCTGTTAGAGGATCTGAAAGCACTTGACAAATGTTAACCAACATTTGGACTCACAACCCCCAGTGAGGTAGAGCAGTATTATCCCCGTAGGGACGGATAGACCTATTGAGGCACAGGGTTACTGAGAGACCTGCCCCTGTCCAGACACTAAATCTAGGAGTGCCAAAGCTCGAATGAAGGCGTCCTGACTACTGCACCTATGCTTGGTCCACAATACCATCCTTTCCCCCACACACTCCAGAGCTTCAACATGAGCCTCTAGCCTTTTGAACTGAAACCAGGATGCTATATACAACAAGTGAAATGTTCATTTAGCAGTCGCATAGTCAGCAAATTAGTCAATTAAATGAAGTTATTTGTGGGCACCAATGATTTCTTGTGCAAAACTCTGTGTGTAAATGATCATGCACTAAAACTACAGGGTGCAAATTTGGTGCATAACTCTTACCCCATGGTAATTCACGATTCTGTCCTCTCTCAGATGCATCTTTTTTAAGTTGCCTTATATGTATCATCACATATAAAGACACAGCCTGCACAGATTGTTTCATACCAGCAGTGCAAGCAAACAAAATGTGGAGTGGCTTTGGGAACAACCCAGCATTCATATAGCATCAAACATCACAACATTATAATTCATTCTAATCACAAGGGGTTGCAAGAGAATAAGGAGTAGGTGTATACATTGAAACAAAGGCAAATAGAGCAACAAAGAAAGATTTGATTGCACGGATCTCATTTAAGTAAAGTTCTGTAATAATCAGTTTTATCGAAAGCTTATTCCATGAGAGAGAGGCAATGCCAGCTAGCCTATGACAAAGCTTCGGCGTAGTAAAAACCACCAGCCCTGCATGAATAGATGAACTTTGCATTCTGTAGGAGTCATTACTGATTAATAAAAGCGAAAGGTTTCTCTAAATACAATAAGTTTGCTTTTGTCAGATAGAAGAGTTTCTTAAAATACGTGTTTTTGAACACCACAAAGTTCTATTTGTTATATAAGTAGAGAATCTGGCCATAGTTATGAATACTGAAGTGTAAAAAACCAAATACGTAGTCTTAAACATTACAAAAACTATCAAAACATTCAATATTTTGAATTAACGTTTTTTCCCCTACAAGTGTCTGTTTTGGCAGTGATGACAAGTTTTCTAAACTGATTTGTTGTTATTACTGTTCTGCAGTTGTTGGTTGGTTTTTTTTGTACATTTTTCTGAATGTGTTTTTTTAAACAAAACAAAATTACCAGCTTTTATAAAAAAGAAGGAGCTTGAATCCTTACTCCCAAAACACAGATACAAGGTTTTCCTTTATAAAAAGAGTATTGTTTTTTTTGCTATAAAAAGCGACCTATAGGATGTCAGACCTGAAAACAAATTTTCACAGTGTTTTCAGTGTTGGCTGTTCACAAGGCATTACTGTTATAAACAGAGATAGAGAGATACCATAGGGTAATTATAAAAATTTGTTACCAGCTAATAGTGTCTTTGGACCATATGTGAAAGCTGTTCGACTCCAGAAACTCTGCTGACTTTTTTTTTATTTTTATTTTTTTGATTAATAATTTAACAACTCCCAGTATTTCAGTATCTGAAGAATCGCTATTGCACTAACCTTACTTAGCATCTCATACAATCATTCCTAATCTCGTCCAAGCTTCTGCTGGCATATTAAGCATGAAACTAATAAGTCATTTCCCTTCCTGCCCTGTAACAACAAAAACAGTACTAGTTAGTATGCAGGTGCTAAAATCAGAACTGCAAATGAAGAGCAGGTGAGCAAGCAAACGTTGGCAGTTTGGACAGATAAAGAATAGAATGTGCTTTACTTGAGCTTACAGATTGGTCAGCAAGAGATTGATTTGCACCATACCAGGGGGAGCTACTTTACTATCATTAGGAAAATTACGTATTTGCAGCAGCAGAAGAAATAATAGAAGAAAATGGGAAATGCACAAGGATTGTTGGCATACCGGCCCAAAATTGCTGGCAATATCCATTTTGCATCCCTATTAGAAGAATGGTATCCCTCTATCTCTATAGACTGGCAAGTGTTGGTTTGTGGCACAGAGGATAAATCACAGAAAAAAAACGACATATAACTGTGTGTCCTTTGTCTGATCTGAAAGCACCAGTCACCTATCTGCTTATTTTGGCAGAAGTACTCTACTGTATCTTAAACATAGCTCACAATATTAACTTCGTGTCGCTTTACATGGAATCTCCAAGGGAATCAGAGTCATCCAAAGACAGAGGCAGATACAAGTCCTGTAGGAAGAAAGAAAAAAATGTTAACTCACACAGTCAGTTTCTGCTTTTGGTCATGCACAAGGAGACAGTCAAGTGGTCCAGTTCTGTGCAGCTCAAAGGGACAGGGTGGAATTCTCATGCATTGGTTACTGGATAGTTATCCAGTTAGTTCAAGGCAAAAATCAAGACAGGTTACTTGCACAGTGGAGCAGGTGCACCTTGGTACCAAAAGAAAGATGACTGTTTAATGAAAAGTTTGAGAAGAATTTTTTTATCACTTCTGGATCAATGTGTCCATTGCAGTACATGCATGAAAGAGCAGAATCTTTCCTTAAACAGGTCTGTCTGAACTTAAGTCCACAATAACAAGTCTTACCTTTATTTGACAGCTACCCTTAGGACAAATCTCTAGGAATATCACCTTCTGTGATGTATTCTTTATTTTACACCATTTCTGATTGTTCAGAAGGGTTAAGAACATAATCCCAAGTATATTCATTGGATCAAACACTGAATATAAAACTTTTTCAAGGTCTCTTTCTGGGTATCCATCTTATTCCACTTCTTTGAAGCTGTGCGTGGAACTAGGTATACCACCTTCCTAAGGACTAAAGCTCTCTTTGGACTTTTTTGAACCTTGACACCCCCCCCACACACACACACCCTCCCCCTGGAATAACTGAGCAAAATGAAGCAAAGCACAAATACACAGAAAGGGAATTCACAGCCATCTTGATATAAGACAAGGTAAAATATGACTTCGTGGTGAACTCATTCTAAGCATTTACCATTTGAGCTTTAGGGGAAAAAGAGAAAAGTGATTTCATCATAAGTGGAAAATTGCTCCTGGGAGGAAAACAATGATGCATGAATATTCTGGGAACCTAAAATGCTACATTCATGTTTTCTGATTGGCTTAATTTAGCTCATAGATGGATTGGCTTTGCCCTCAGCAGTCACCATCTATTATAAATGTTCTACGGCCTTCACTGGAAAGATCCTAAGTCAGCCAGCTGAAAACGTACATAAAACATTCCAGGTGAGCTTTACTCATCTTTACTAGAAAGCCAATCCTAATCTCCAAAGCCCTGAATGAAATAGTGTTCAGAAAGTATTTTAGGTCCTTGGTTGCTGAAGCAAGGGATGCAGTTTACAGCACTACTTTCATTGAAATACACACAAGCAATTGCTGAGTGCAGACCATGGGCTTGATTCTGTTCTTGATTATAAATTAATAATAAATTTAAAAGCACTGTGTTAAAATTGGTGCACGTCCTTAGACTTTAGGCTAAGCAGCTGAGACCAGAGTGAAGTCCTGGGGAAAACACTGATTTCATCTGGATTAAGCTATGCCTTTGTTAAAGGAAGGATGAGTGACTACAGCCTCTCCATATGTTGGGAATATTTTAAGGATCTGATTTTTGAGAAGCCAAAAGTCCACCCCAGGCTCCCCCAATACCATTCAGTCCCATGTCCAAAGTCCTTATGCTAGAGGTATAATCCAAAGCCCACTGGACTTCTGGGGATTCTTCACATTGACTTCTCTGTGCTTTGTGCCACCATCGTAACAACTGCAGTCCAGCTTCTGCTACCACTCCTCGCTTTGAGATAAACCATAATCCTCAAACAAAATCAGCTCAGCTTGTGCAATCTAGCTCACAGGGGATGGCATGTGGCTAGCTGACTACAAAACCTCACCACCACCAGAATTTTTTAATTACTCTTCCAGAATTTCAAGGCAATGCTTTTAAAATCATGCTCAGGCTGAGGTACATTCTGATTACTAAAGCAGAAATTCCACTGACCTTCACTCGTACTTAAGTTTACATCCAAATTCCAATTTTTATATCAAGCAAAGACTGTTCAAAGAGGAGAAAAGCAACACTGTGGCTACTACAGAAATGAGAAAGCCCATGAAAATGACAGACTGGACTCAGTGCAGAACAATACCAAATAACAGCACCATGAAAAGCTGTGACTACTTCTATAAACTTTATGTAAATCAATAAATGAATAATCTATGAGCCACCACAAGTTTACTGATCTCATTAGGATGCCATGCTACATGTCAGACACCCCGGATGTTACCAGAAAAAACAGTTACTGTATCAGAACACAATTACTCCATGGGCAGTAAAAAATCACTTATCTCCTGTAGAACAGAGCATAGCCTTAAATCATTTTTAACAATTCTGGAGAACTGTTTAGTGATTTCTTAGAGCTTCAGTTACATTTGCATTTCTTCTGCTGCTTATTGGACCAGATTTGCCAACACTTAAGGCTTTTCAAGAGAGGTACACTTATATAAAGATCATGCCTATCAATAACTTGTGAACTTTTCTAAATGCTGATACAAGCTCAGGGTTATCTTTTCTGATCCATATGGATGATCTCCAGCACACATTAATAACTCCAATGGAAGGAATAGGTCAATGATTTATTGTTCATCTTCTTGCTATAGACCAAAGTAACAATCCTTTTAGGTAACTGGCCAAATTCTCCACTATTTCAACTTAAGGAGTTGTGCTTCAAGAGAATATGGACTTTACTTAAATGCCTTACACATCTGAGTAGACCAAGGAAGAGACTGATTTAGTAAGGTATAAGAAACGTAATACCTTGTGCTTACGGAGGCTCCCTGGGCTGGTAGGTGTGGAGATCGGGGACTGCTTGGATTTGGGTGTAGACAGCTGACTGCTTGAGGTCCCATTTGCTGTCAGAAAATAAGACAGAAGCTAGTAATCTCACAAGTAAAAGAAAGATCATTTCTGTCCTTTGGGGAGCTGGAAGATATCCAAACAGTCAATACAGAAATGCTATTGTTTATTCGTGTTAGGCAGAAGAAAAAAAAAGTACATATATGAAGAGCATGGGTATTCAACTGACCTAAGGCGTTCAACTATTCAGGATACTCAGCTGTAAAAGACTGTGAAATACAAAGGAGCAATATTTTACAATACAAATATTCACCAAATTGATCCAAGACATACATCAATTCTGTGCTCTCCAACAGTTTAACACAATTGAAACCACATGGTACTTAAAGGCATGAGTGGAGACCAGAGGCTGCAGATATCCTGGATCCAACACAAAAAATGTTAGAGTCAAATATACATATTGCAAATTAGATAAACAGCTGCCTGGAATGCCCTGGATGTCGTTAGCTGTGGCTGGGACTAAATGACCAAAAAAGACCTTCCAAAGCCCTGGGATAAGCATGGGGTGATATGTCCCTCTTGCCCTCTCACAGATCAGAATCTGGCCTTTCTGGTTGCTCCGTTTATTCACTTTGTTTTGAAGAAAACATAGTTACTCTCCGTGTTTCTTGTCATTAAAAACCAGGTCCATTTAAACTAAAGAGCTTTAGGAAGGGTGCTTCTGTGAGGCCTTCACAGACCCAGCTTGTACTCAAAATGAAGGAGCCCAGGTCTCTGTCAGAGTCATTATGTATTTATCGGACTAAAAAGGAACCTAAGGAAATAACATATTGTGCACAAAAATGAAGGCAAACAAAATGGAATCAGGATAAATTATTTTCTTCCTACCATTGATGTCCTTTGAAGAAAGCTAATGTCTTCAATAATTTCCAAGTGTCACCCTACGTATTTCATAAAGACATACTTACTCCAAGCGAACTTGGTCCTTCACGTGCTGTGTACCAACTCCAGGGACACAGAGCCTCACCCTGCTCCTGTTACCAGGGGTTATAAACATACAGCTCCATCAGCACAAGCAGCATTTCTTGGGGGAAGGAAATTCCAGCTCATGCTGTCTACCTCAAAGTATATTACCTTCCCCAGTCTTTTCTTTTTGCAATCCAATCAGCAGCAAGCTGGAGGCCTTATCAGCATTAAACTACACATCCCAGTCAAATGTACAGAACGTGACATTTCCAAAATCTACTCCAGATGTTAATATATTCAGCACAAGCCACAAAACTAAACCCTAAATATTTTGATTGTCATTTCCTTAAATGGCAGTAATGTTGCCTACCCTCCAGTTAACTATACACATTCCTACCCCTTTAAAGAAAGTATTTTTACTTGTGTTGATGTTTCACAAAGAAAGACAAGCTTATCATGACCCAGGATTGCTGTCCTGTTCTCTAAGTGCCTGCTACCTCTGTGCATCATTACTCTAGCTACAAAGGCACATGCACAGGAAGATAGAGGACTTCAGCATATGGCACTTACACTTTCAATTGTAATAGCTGAATATGCAAATTAGATACTTGCAATTAAGCAAGTATTTGAGTGTCTGGAGGAGACCTAAAAAATGCATAAGTATCATACAGTAACAACAATGTATGCAACTGTATTTTTAAAAGCAAAATCAGGAGTAACTGATAAAGGTGTAACTATGAAAAGCAGAGCAGCAAGATATGTACCTGAACCCACCTTGCAGCTTCTTTTCATCTCCACTGCCATGGAAAGTGGATGTGAGAATTTGGAATCTCTGCTCTGCATCTGTGCTAGGCTGGGGAAGCCTGCCTGGGCTGTGAGACCAGTGAGCTGCCTCTCAGTGCTGCAGTCCTGCCCCTGGTGGTGCTGGGCCAAGCTGAATTTAATTCTCATGTGAACACATTTCCTTCCTCAGGTCTACACACACACTGCAGCCAGCGGGGCTAAAATGTGTCTGCCCTTTACATCAGTGCTTTGTTGCAGAGTCTGGTCCCAACCATGTAGGTATATGATTAACCTTGAGTGCATTACTTTGAGGGGCTGCTGTATGGGGATAGTTAAGCATAAGCTCCATTAAACACCTCTAATGCTCAATGGCAGAGCCTGGCTTGGCCTCAGGACTGCAGGATGCCCCACTCCAGGGCTCAGCCCCAGGCTTCAGACCTGGCTGAAGGGGCGCGGCCTGCTCAGCCCTTCCTAAGAAGGGCTCCACCTTGTACAAACCATTCAGTATTTAAATAAAAATAAATCACTGGAGCCAGGACCAAACAGATATTTCTTACATGTCATGTGAGCAGTTATGTTCCTTCTTCCTTATCCACTGATGAGCAATTCCATATTGGAACTTTTTTTTCTTCTTTTTTTTTTTTTTTTCTTCACTACAGCCATAGACTTCCTGCTATAACTTTTGGCTTCATTCAAGTTTTTCTAGTTGCAAAAATATTCATGAGAGACTAAAATCTATAATTTGTTTTTTGAATTAATTTTGGTTGGGTTTTAGGTCTTCAGAATCTACCTCATTATTCTCTGGGGTAGCAGCATAACCCTTGCTTTAATGCCTCGTTTCTGTTACCTTCTTGGGAGAAAGAGTGAGGCAGTTAAGGTTTGTAGTATCACTTAAATTTGAATGTATGTTTAAACGAACATGTGCTGTAAGTCACAGGACAAAGGAGGAGCTTGTTAAAGCAGCTCAGATTTTACTGATTCTTAGTGAGGTACCTTTGATGTAGAAGGCACTATTGGGAAAGGCTATTCATCACAGAAAGCTTTTTTTTCCCATTATAAATGCATCTTAAGAAGAAAACAAATATTGACTAAAACATAGTAAAAGTAATGATTTATAGATAATTGGGGCATAAAGTGCCTCTTAACCTCCCTGTTCCAACTCAGGCCATTCTTTATTGATTGGAAGAAAACTAGTTAGGGAAATCCAGCAACTGTTACACACTGCTCCCTGCTCTGCGACAGGCCACTTTTCACTTTGCTGCAGTTCTACGGAGTGAGCTGCCCTTGAGATTGGTGAGGAAAAACATAGAGTTCACTATTTGCCATGTAATGAAGGCAATTAAGGAAAAAAACAAGTGACCTTAGTTTTTTATTAAAAAAAATGTACTAATATAATCCTTATTAGCTGGAATCCATCTCTATTTTCTAAAATGCCTCTTTCTTTATTTCCAGTTATCACTGATCCTGAGGCAGGAAATAATCCTTCCTAAGATGAAAAATGCCACCTAACTGTACAAAGAACCCAAATTTTCCTTCTACAAACAGGAAGACTGAGATAACGGCTAACAGTCAGTATGCAGCGAAAGGATGTAATTGCTGCAGGGAAGGACAGAAATTCCCTAATACAGTGAGACTTTTAAGTGCTACAGTAGGGATATTAATATTTTATGAGCACCAATAAAAAACAGATGTGACATCCAAATCAGAAATCCAACAAGACGGATGCGTATCATTACAGACGCTCACATAGAGTTTTGCAGCAGGAGCAACAATTAAGAAGCCCAGTTTAATTTTCTCTGTCTGCCAATGAAGAATAGTGTTCATAATCAAACTTGCATACACTTCTTTGGAACTCAAGTGCAACAAAACAACAAGAGGCAGAGAGCAGATCCCAGGTAGTGTACAACGCTGTTGCTCCACTGAAATCTGCTGATGACTTATGATAGCTGAGAATCCCACATAAGCTTGGCTATTGGAAACCACTATTTATAACCATCTTTCATTTGAATTCTTCTTTCTTTCTTTCTTTCTTTCTTTCTTTCTTTCTTTCTTTCTTTTCTTTCTTTCTTTCTGTCAGTTTATTGTTTGCATATTGTATGTTATTTATGTCATTGTATTTGCTTTGCAACCTCAATTTGCTTTAAAGCTCTTCTGTGCATACGACATATCCTTTAATTGCATGAACACGTGTTACCTTTTTTCAAAGGATCTGTGCCTCCTTCAGTGCACAAGACAATTTGTACTTGGGAGATAAATAAGGTTTGTCCAGCAAATGAGAGGGAGTATGGAGAATATAGCATCACGTCATGTTTGAGGTGGCTATGAGAGATCCAGGTAAACTGAATTCTCTGCCTGCCTCTCCCCAGATATTTTAGCCAAACTTCTCATATGCAATCGTTCCTTGAGTGCTGCTCAGGTTTGCTTGGCTGACTCAGGCTCTAGATCTGGATTTCCAGCAATGACAAAGCACTAAGACCTCTAAATGAGGTTAGTGAGGTCCATCTTTAGAGTTCACATTTCTATCGATGAACAGAACAGGAAAAAGCAGGGCCAAAAGATTACAGTAAGTGCTAAAAATCTGTGGAGATACCTATATCTCTCCCGCTTAGGAAAATAAAGCTAACACTGCTTGCTCCATCAGGGTTTCCACAGTTCTGTGGATGACTTCCTAGTGTGGGGAGGACATGCTCCTACACCACAGGAGAGAAAAAAAAAACGTGAAATATTTGGATAGTCCAGGGCAGGGTTTGAAGAGACACCAAGAAAATAAGAGAGGCAACAGCCAGAACAAGGAGAGCATAAAGCAAATGTAGAAATAGCAGCTCATTTACCAAGTACGAGCCATCCTGCCCTCCAGATCAGAAGAGCCTGCAGAAAACATATTGACTCCATTGTAGCATTTATTCAAGAGTGGAAGAATTCAGATTGCACAGGCATCCTTCACTCAGGCACCTCCCAACTTCCGAGCACTCGGCTCTGCACTGTTGGTACCCCTTTCTCACTGCATTTTGTGAGGGTGATCTGTCCACTGGATGCGTACTGCGGATTGTCAGCTAGCAGAACATAAGTAAGTGCAAGTGCTATAACAAGCTGCTCTATCTTCTGTGCAATCCAAAAGACATCTGCTGCCTTTTTAACACGTTCATAGATAATGACCCCAGGGAGCTAGATCTGCCATCACGACAGACTGACATTCTGTATCTGTTTTGCTAATTGCTGCTGCTCTGTGAATATGCTTTTGTTCCTCTATCCAAACCCTCCCATCAGAGGAGTAAGACATTAAACTCCTGTAGCAGTGCCTCAGAGCCTTGCTCATAGGGTCCCTGAGCCAAATCAAGGCAAAACTGGGGAAAAGACATCTTCAAATTTCAGCTCAGGTACCTGTGGCTCTGGACTGAGGGACTAAGATCATGCTGGATTTAAAACTTTCCTACCACAGCATATGCACATACAATTAAACTCTTGTTTATTATGTGATCTACTCTAAGATACATTCAGATTTTTATAACAAAGAAGTAAGGGCAAATGACATCATCATTTTCACCCCATGTTCTTCACCTGAGATTTAGCTCTGTCTTTCCTTTGATTTGACTTTTTATTGGAGCAGTCTGGTAAAGAAATCCTTAGTCCTAATTTTCCCAAACTTCATGCTGACCTTACCCATTTGAACTTCATGGAACCTATATGACACCTTTGTCCATCCTCCTAGACAATACCAGATGGCTGCCTCATATCCACCATATCTTTGAATTACCATTGGGTTTTCTCAATTACGCCAGCACATAAACCCATCTGTGAGTTGCTGTGGCAGGACACAGAAGCAGGAACACAGAGCCGTATCTCCTCATGACCAGTCTTTTTCTGTCATGCCAGGAGTAGGAACTGGATGTTTTTCTGCAGGTATAGCTTAGTCTGATTTTTATTGCCCTAAGCTATGTCATTTAGCAAAGCTGACTTCATGGAAAGAAACATAGAGGCTGGAAAGGACCACAAAAGCTTTGTAATTCTAATTCTGTGCACTGAATTGCAAGCAGGTGTATTTGGGTCACCCTCAATAGAGATCTGTCTAAATTATTTTTTTAAAGCACCAAGTCTGACAGGGACTCACAAACTCCCTAGGAGACCTGTTCCAGTGAATAAGATCCATATGATGGGAAAGTATTCTAATGCATAATCTATATGCCCCTTATTAAAAATTAAACCAATGTCCTTTCCTGTCCCTTATGAGCACACAAGAAAATTGATCCTTATCCTCTTTTTAATACTTCAAATGCACTCGGAGAGTATTAAATTGTGCCTACCCAATCGTCCTTTTTTCTGACCTGAATCAGTCCATTTCCCTCGACTTTTCCTCCAAGAGTCGTTTTTGAACCTTAGGGATTTTCTTCTGGATTTTCTCTAGTTTGCCTACACGTTTCTTAGCATGTTCTGTCCGTACCATAACGGAGCAACCATTGTGGTGCCTGAAGAAATAGCTGGATCAAAACAGAAATACACTGGCATCGCTAAGAAGGTTTATATATGGGTTGGGGGGTTAATGAGATAAGGAAGAAAGGATTCCCCTTGGGAAAAAAAGGATTGTGGTCTGTTACCATCTGGTTGTAGCAAGACACTTCTTCATTCTTCATTCATTCATCCCATCTTCATCCATTCATTTCAGTGACTGTATGGTAAATGAAGAGATAAAAGTACCATGCCAAGAAAACAGTGTTTAACATGTTTCTGTGGATTAGCTACTTCATTTTTTGAATATCGTTGGAGCTGAAGGGCTCTGGCTGCCTAGGGGGAATTGAGCTTTTCACATCAAGGCCATGACATGTCTAGGCAGGAGGCAAATTGCCTCCAGCAGAAGGTAGCAGCTTGACTGGTGAATTCGAATCACTGCAGCTGGAGCTGGTATTCTCTGTGCAGCTGCACTTCTGTGCATAGGCTTTCGTCCTGATGTTTTTTAACAAAATGTTTTGTTTGTGTCTTCTGTTGCTCCATGTTAATCCTTGTTATCTTGGAATGGGATCTGACCACTTACATACTTGGGTGGCTCATTACCAGGATGGCTGTAACAAGACAACCAAAGAAAACGTTACAATTCACATCTAGCTGGTGATAAGACCAATTAAATGGCTTAGAAACTTCTTCCTTTTCAGTGCTGGATTTACAAACTTTACATATATTTCCTTCTGTATTCTTCTATTATTCTGACTCGGGTGGCTCCAGAGACCACAGTCAGGAACAAAGTTTTCAGTGCCATCGGGGGAAACTGAACTCCAGCCAGCAGTACCCTCTGTGTCTCTCGCAGAAAGCTAGTTATACCAGGTCCTATGTTTCTCATTGAGATGTAGATCACTAAATCCGTAGCCAAAACCAAAAGGAGCAAAGGCTAGCAATGAATGTAGATCAACTGGCACAGAAGGCAGATCCCTACACTTCCAGGCTGACAAATCAGCTTACATGGGAATCTACACAGTCTGTGACGATGGCTTTCACAGCGTAAGGCCACACAGTTGTATTAATTCACCTGCATAATCCTGCAGCATGATTGAATGACTGAAATGAACATGTTAGTGTGCAGGTCAGTGAAGCAGTCTTTGACCAGCTGGAGGGTTGACAGTGTCCTGGCTACTGTGTGCTGTGTGGCTTGCTTCTGTTGGAAGTCTGGAGTATATATTGACATCACTCTGCTGATGGAGATGTCTCTTGTCTCTGGAAATCTGAGAGCTGGTAGCTTTTGTTTTAGCAATATTATTTTACAAATGCTTTCAGAATACACTGATTTTTTTTTCAGAATACACTCTTTTTTCTTTTTTTTTTCCAGAAATAGCCCCAAATAAAGAGTCTGAAAGCTCTTTTTTTTTTTTGCATGATTCCATGTGTAGGTTACACAGCTTTGTATACACATTGGTGTTACTCTCTTGGACAATCCATTGGTAAAGAAGGCTTGATCAGCTGAAATGATGTACCCAAAGCCATGGAGAGAGTCAGTGGAGGAGACTGGAATAAAACACAAGTCCCCAAATACCCCAGCCTGTGTGGAGGATAGCTGCTGCTATTTGGGCACAAAGCATTTCCACAGCTTTAAAGGAGAAGTGTTTTATTTACGCTGACACACAAAGATTAGAAGTGGAGTGAGCAACAGTGACTGGTGGGGGAAACGTATGAAATGTTGTCATGCTGTCAATGTTACATCCCCAAAATTAGCAACGCTACCAGGCTGTGCTGAAGCAGGTTTTTTCTGTTCCCCCTGTGCTGTAACAGCAATGTAGTACTTTTGTCTGCTATCTACTGGCATCAGAGCTGTTGCCAAGGAGTGAGGCACAGCTGTGCATGCACAATCTGCCCTAAGCCTTAGCTGCCTGTGTGGGCACCGCATGTGCACTGGCAAATGCTACTGACCACTGTCCAGATGTAAATTCACTGTATTCTCTTTTTTGCTGCTGATAAATCATGCACCATTTTCCCAGCTGTTTTCATGGGAAAACAGAGTGAGAAATGAAAGAAAGTAACATCCTGTAAGTGTAGTGTGTTTGTAATACGAAAGGTTCAGAATTCTTTCACACAAGCAGTTAGGAGACTCACCTCAGAACCTGAATTAAAATCAAGAGATTTCTCAAAGGTGGAAAACAGGATAAAAAATACTACATGGAAAGGAACTGAAAAGAATAGAATCTAATAACATAGAATCAAAGAAACTCCAAGATCTGAAATGACAACCACAACAGAGTGAAAGGCAGCAAAGACAAAAGGTACAACTAGGTAGGAGATCAAGCATACTGGAAAAATACTTAATGTACTTGAAACAAAACGGCTTTTAAAACAAAACTGTTTTCACGGAAGAAATAGGTGAGAATTCTGAAAAAAAATATGGGTCAGATCATCTTTTATTAATCAGGCTTCATTCAGCATTCCCTGCCTTTCTCAAGGTGATAACTTCAAAATCCAGACAAGCCTGTTGATTGTTTATGTAAATATTGACTCTCAGGTAATGTGTAGACACACTTTCTTTATTAGAAATTCAAGGGACAAGGAGACAAGATGGTGATATTCTTTTTTCTCTCCGTCCTGAGAAAACAATCATCTTTGATTAACTTTCCAGCGCTAAGAGTTTGGTCATTTTCTATTCTCATTAAACAGGACAGGCTGCTACTTCTCCTGTATGGACATCACAGGAAAGTACGAAAGACCTTTGCCTACATGGATTAAAGAAACTTGATTTGTCCTTCATTACAAGCCTTAACTCCAGGAGCTGGCTATTGTTTGACATATCTGGTTATTTTAATCTCCCTCTGAAAGGCTCGACTAACTGTGTTCATCAGACTTCATCAGATGACTCACCGTTTTGTTCTCATGAGTCATTCAATCAGTTAAAATCAAGAACACAATAGTTGCCATTTCATATTAGACTACATGCTCATGCAACAAAGTCTAGTTCTGGTGGCAATTAGCACCTGATGCTTATGGAGTTCAAATGATGTCTCAGAACTCATGCATGGTCTGACTCCTAGATCACTGAATAGGAGATTGTTTGCTTTTGTTTTTAATCAACAGCAGATTTTCAATCCCATTTT
This sequence comes from Cygnus olor, assembly GCF_009769625.2. Lineage (NCBI taxonomy): Eukaryota > Metazoa > Chordata > Aves > Anseriformes > Anatidae > Cygnus > Cygnus olor. The sequence continues at coordinate 18,011,872 of NC_049181.1, read as the reverse complement.
CAATACACCTACACAACTCCACCATGCATTTGGTATTGTAAAAGCTTTTTAGATTACAGCAAGCCCGAGTTTAAGAACAGTGTGTACTGGAATTTGAAGGAAAACTCTGAATGCAGAATCAACTTATAAAGAAGTAATTATTTAAACCAGAGTCTGGCATGTGCCAACCAATTTCACATTGTCTTTTTAAGTAGCTAAAGAACATCCAGAGACCCTAAACAAATTAACTGCTTCATGGGGAAAAGCCTTCTGAATACCGTTAGGAGAATTTTAAATCTAGTAATCCAATATCTACTGATGGTCAATTGTTGAGTGGTGTTCCCATAGAAAATACAATGTGACACCATGAAAGTTAAAAGCAGTTTCTGCTTTATATCACCTGTGTTAATACTGTGGGTCACTTGAATTCAATCTATGAAGCTTTCCTGGAATCCTGAAATGCTTAATTGGTGATTTGGCCATTTTAATGAAAGGCCATGTCTGGCTCTCTTTTGGAAAAAGTAGCAGGAGAGATGATAAACCTAGAGACCCAATCTCTCCATTGTATGACTGTAAAAACTACCAATTACAAGAGGTGTGATATTCAGCCAGGCCTCTAATTTATAGTCTCTGCAGCTCTCCATGTGTGCTACACTGCCAATCCAGTTGCTGCTGAAGAGGGAGGGAGGCATTTCAAATGGTGAAAGCTGCTGCAGCAAATCAGGATTGTCATTTTGCTTCTCTGTTCTACTGAATGAATGTCTCTATCACATCAATAAACCCACCACCAGTTCTCCAGCTGGTAGGTCACTGGTCTTTAAATAGTGTTTAAAAAGGGACACTTCTGACTTGTACAATAATTACCATTTGCATTGCACAAGAGGTTATTCCAAATCACTCTGTACCTAAAGCAAACATACAGGAACATTGTGGGCCTTGATTTCCTACCTGCAAATAAGAAACACTTGCTTTTAAAGATTTTTAGAGCAAGAGGCTGTGAGACTGTGGATGGTGTCATCCCAAAGCCATGATTACACTTAACTGACAGGGAATTCCTCTCCAATATTTATTTAGTTACCCTGTAAGCTAGCACCAGCTTCTTGTGCCAAAGTCTCAAATGCAAACACCAATGCTCAGAGACACACACTGCATGTTTTCTTCTTGAGCAGAGTTAATATTCAGACACCAGAAAACAATCACTCACCATCTTGATGGTTACCTGAATCAGCTGGAGACTTGCTGCGGCGCATAGGAGCTGGACTCTTTGCTGAGCTCTTCTGAGGGGTGGGAGATGACTTACTGCCCGTGGCAGTCGCCGGGCTCCCTTTCATCACCCGGCACTCTGAGGAAACAAACAGCAACCGTGGTCATGTCCCTACCTAATCTCGCTGTCTATGGACACTAGGTGTGAAACACCCAGGGGTGCCTTAGTGCTTTTTGTCTCCAAAGACCTGAAGAAAACCTCAACACCATGGGAAAAACTGGCATTTCCACATTTTCTTCAGGGCAGAAAGGTGACATTTTAGGGGGAGAGCAAAGGGAACAGCTTTGCTCCTCTAGACGAGTTGCTGAGACTGTACATCTAGATCAGGCTGTTCTCCCTGGCAGGGCCCATCATTCTACCTGTGTTCTATCGAGGATTTTCTGCCCTTCCCCTTGCCTTGGTGCCTACCAATGAATGAGCACAGTGAAAACAGTCAGCACCTAGTAAGGGAAGCATCAGGCCAAAAAAAAGTTAATCTCCTATAACCCTCCCGTGAAGACCTAGTGGTAGAAATGATGAGTGCCATTTCCGCAGGTGTAGAAAGCCAGCAAATAGCTCATGGAATGACTTAAAGACCTCTAAGTTGTGCCTGGGACACCTGCCCCAGGAGGCTTTCACCCAGCCTGAACCAACCTCTTTCTGTGTTTCAACAAGCTGCAACTTTACAGATGCAGAAAGCAAAGATGACAAAATGGTTTTACAGAACACGTCCTCTGTCCTGGCCAGTCATCCCTTTCTGAAAGGTTTACATAAACAAATCTAGTAGATTTATGTGCTTAAAGATAAAAGCAGATGAGACTGTGTTTTCTTAAAAAAATAAGTAAGCTAGGAAGAGGGGGAAATGTAAACACAATCCACAGTGTCCTGCAGAAGGGAACTAAATGCTGACAAACTCACGTGCGTCCCAGGAATTCAGGCATGTCAGATCTTCAAAACCAAGATTTATTTACATAGAGAGTTCATAGAAAAAGAACTTTGCCATCCTTGAAGCTAACTTTACTCAGTTAGGATGGTGGCAATAAAAAGGGAATTCCCTTTTTTATCAAACGCTAACTGGTCTCACCTAACCTCCTACAACAGTTTGTCCTCACCAGTCTGTGAAGAGCAGTTTTTTTTTACAGGTGTGAATTAGATGTTCCACATACATGCAGGTTTTCATTGGGAAGTTCAGCTCAGCATGCATGGGCTGGACTGAGAATCCCCTGGATTGCATTCCCTAATGGGAATGAACAAATGCAGTACAAGGTGGATCAGTAACTGGTCAACCGAAAACAAGTTGTCTGACCTAATTGTATGTGCTATTTATTTATATATCAGAATATCTATGAAAATGTAATTGCCCTAAATTTTTCCCCAGTCCTTCCTCATTTTCAGACAGTCAAAAGCCAGCCTCTTTTTCTTCCAGATGGTTTGTGGGAGAGTTTGCTGTTGGGTCATGCAGTACAAGAATGTGAGGAGATGATTCCCTGTGCTCCAGAGATATTGCATGATGATAATTAAACCTACAGTAAGTTTATTCTCTCTCCTACTAAATAGATTTTGTAAACTGTAAGTTAGGTTAGAAATAGTTGTGTGTGTGTGTTGTTTTTTTCTTTCCCTAGAGTACCTGACTTCTTAAAGATGATGCCACAGAAAGGCTTGTAGGGCCTCAGAACAGATACACTCCAATTTTTTAAGCATGTATCAGCATAATGATGGTGGGAGAAGTTGACTATTTCTCCTTGGTACTAAATAATCATGTTTGATGAGGCACTGTGAGATAGCCACTCAGGAGAGTGTGCAAATTACTGTTCCTGGTATTAGTCAGCCAGACCAAAACATGGGAAAAAAACATCTTTGGGCACTGGAGAAGTAATATTTGTTACGGCTCTTACACAGAGCTGTGTAACAAAAACAGTGTAACGTTTGGATCTCAGAGAGCAATTCGTTTGCCCACACCAAGGCACCAAATGCTATATGAGGTACCTCACTGGGGTAGAGTGAGTCTCCTGGTGCCCCTGCGTCATATCTGTAAGTCAGATACAGGTTCTCAGAAACCGAGGGAGTTTAAAAGGGTGTGAAACATCAGTTTTTAGTCACCTGAGTTACTCCGTAAATATAAACCTACAAAGGGAAAATACTTTATGTTGCCTCCTTTCAAGAGATAATCCAAATTTATTTTCTCTCCAAAGAAGTAATTCCTTGCAAAGAAACTCAGCTTTGCATTTTCCAGCACAGAAATGCTGACGGAGGGATTTCTCCAGCTCAGCCGTTGGCAAGTGCCAGTACACCAAAGGCAATTACTTAGCATTTGTACATCTTGAAACAAGGTAGTAAATGTGGGGATCTGATTGTGCTGACATCAGTATAAACAGGCCTCTTAACACCATGGGGGTGAGATTTCAGTGTGCTGATACTGAAACCAGCGGGTATGAATGAGGCAGAGCAACAACATCTGGAAGGTGCTCAGCAAAAGGGATTATAGGGCAGAAGCTGTGGTGGGCAGTCAGGAGGAAAAAGATGACATAATCCGTTCTTACGGTATTTCTCGTTTTGTTTCCTGATGTCCTGCCAGAGTGAACATAATAGCCAGCAATCCAAGTGCATGTCATCCAAACAGGCAAGAAAAAGTACCCGTGACAGAGGAAATTTTAATAAGTGACATTCATCTGCAAGACCTCAGCTTCTCCTTGCAGCATCTGACTCATAACAAGGAAGGATGATGAGCGGATAATGGGAAAACGCTGCTGGCTAATGGCTTCTCATCTGTTTCTTGAGAGGTGCAGGGCATCCCCACCCCCCTGAAAATAAAACAGAGAGCTGCAGTTGCTCAGTGCCAGCCCAACAGCAAGCTTGGCTTACTTTTATTAGAGAAATCCAAGCTGGAAAAATTAGCAGAAACCAGGAGTGTAGGCAGAGAGCTGGGCTTCCCATCAAGTTGTTCTGCTAGGATTGCATGCAATCTGTTTTACAGTGTGGGACTCCCCATGGAGCTGACTCAAGTGCATAGCGTTAAAATAAAATATGAAGCTCACGTTACAGATCACTCCTCCAGCCTGACACAGTTCTCTGTCTGCAAAGTTTCAGCTGAACCTTGGAAACACTGAAATACCCAAGACCACCAAATGGGTTCATCTGGAGTACACAGGTGAGAAGTACCAGTGTCAAATAAAATCAGTCTTGCTGAGAAGTCATAAAAATGTGGTGTTTGAAGATTAGAGGCTGCTTTACCTCCTGGTATACAGCAAGAGTTCTCTTTGGTCTTCGATGCTGAGCCAGTTTGTAGCATACAAGATAGCATGTAGCTCCTGTTCCCTACACAGGATACCTACAAGCTTTCAGAAATAAGTCTGAATGTTTGGAGACCACATTTTCGTCTAGTGTAAATAGTCAAAGCTGCATTCATTGAGTTGCTGCACCCACTGGCATCAGCAGACAGCCTGTGCTGTTGGTATATACAGTTGCCAGGTAGAGTAGGTGGAACTCCTAGAAGCAAGCTCTGTATATTCTGTGACATCAAAAATTTAGTGGTTTAATTGATCACAGAGACACACATTATTACAGATTTGTGGTTACAGTCATAACAGGGACAAATAATGGTGCCGTCCCAGTCCCATCTAACAATGGAATTACTGCTCTGCTTTTTGAATCAGCAGAAGAAAGAAGTAAAGGGAGTGATTTTTCTTTTTAACTGTGCTTGTTCTCATTTTTAATATTCACAAGCACACCTAAGGACAGGATTGACAAACAGTGTGTATGTGTTTCAAATAGAAAAGTAGAGACTATTCTTCTACTGTTTAGTTCTCAAGAAAAATATTTTCATCTGATTGCAACTGGATAAAGTTTAAAGGATATACAAGACCAGACTTTGCAATAAATATCAAAGTAATGGCACAGTGTAGCAGTCCACCTACTTTGACATGGACTATCTCAGTCAGTGTTTGCCTAATTAAAATATCCACCGACTGTACTAGTATCACAAAAGGATGTTGAATACCATGTACTAGGCCTTAAAGAACAGAACAAAAGCATGCAGCATTATTATCTGTTACAAGCAACTGAATGGCAATCAAATAAAAACAGACTGGAGAGTAGCGTGTGTTTAATGTTACCGCTTTCATCCAGAGAAAAGTCATCCTGTGCATAGCGGAATTTTTCTGGACCACAGGCGATAAACACATCATCATCCCCAAAGAAATCATGGAGACAGGTCACCTACAGAGAGAGCAAAGTCATTCATTTTATTTTTAATTGGCAACATTCTGATGTGGCTCAGCTTTAATTTAAACAGGAGGGTGCTGCCTTTCCACTGTTTCCCCATCCCATGCTAATGCGCTCCTGCTTGGTGCACAGCACAGCTTCTCTGGGCAAGTCAAGCAGAACAGTGTAATTAAAAAAAAAAAAAAGTAGAAGAAGAAGGAAAAGAATCCCAAATACCCTGCAAAATCCAATGAAGTATGGCATTTCCAATCCTTTCGGGAGCTGACAGGCTACGTTAATCATCCTAATGAATGGTACAGGCATTCCTGAGCTACTTCTACAATAAGAAGCAGGGGTGACCCCTCGCGGGGTTGGTAGGCAAGGCTGTGACACCACTGCCTATGCTGATGAGTCTCTTAATACCAACACAGCCAAAAACTCAAGGACTGCCAAGAAGAGAAAGAGTGGTTGGGCACACTACAGAAGATGTCTCCACTTCAACACCATTAGTGCTTCAAGCAGGTAGTTTGAACCTGCAGGTAGTTACAGAGCTGGTCAGGAAACCTTAATAACACCTGTCTTCCCCTCCTCTCCCACATCCCTCTACCACTTGTGTGCAGGCTGGCCTGAAAAGCTGGAAGCACAGTTGTGCCCTGTTTGAATCAGCCAGGACAGTACTGCTGGTGGCCGTTCAACATCCATTTTTCTAGGTGCTGCTCTGTGAATGAGCAATTCAGATATTTACACAGTTACAGTCATGGTGATTTGCACAATTGCCAGTGAAATAATGGATGCAATTACACAACAGCAGCAAGATGCTAATGGTAATTCCACTGGAGCCAGTGGTAATGACACATTAACTGATGTTAATGCAATTGTGTAATCTCCAGTACTGAAAGTTAATTCAAGTCATCTCCGTGCAAGGACTAGTACAAAAACATTGCTCTCTGGAGAGAACCTTTAACACCCAGACTTGTCATCGGCATCTTGCAGAAATTTAATCAGGCTCCTGGCAAGCTGACAGGTGCTGTTCCATCTTCACAGACTGCTTTGAAAACTCATGAAGTGCAAAGTAACACTTATTTTCAAGAGGGGAAAAACACTACTGAGAAAATGTTGGAAAGTCCAACCACAAAATCTTAATGTTCAAGAGGCAAGTGTGTTCAGCCCTTAAACTGCCTCTGCAGGCTGGAGAGACACCTGAGTACCTCTACCCAGTTGACAGGCTAGAGCTTCAGCCTGAGGTCCTCATTAAGTACTGTGTCAGGAGGTTGAAAAAATGCTCATCCACAAGCACACCAACCTGGGGCATTTCCAGCATCGGCCAGCCTGGTGCAGCCCACCAGCAGCACATCTGCACACCTTGGTGAGCCCAACAACATGGGCACATACCTACTGCCAAGGGGTGAAGTTTAAAAACAAATAGTTAAGCTTTTTCACAAGGCCATTCCAAGTGTCTGCAAGATTGGCACCAACATTTATAACGGAGATATCAGCCTGACAGCTGAAGCCCAGTGCTTTGGGATGTCTGCCCACTAGGGTCTTTACAGAGGATAAGATGCATTGCAAGGGACTGGAGTGAGCACTGGAGAAACATACTGCAGACAGGGCGAATTTTCATATCTACTGATCTGTTTGAGCTGGACTGTGAAAAGTTAATTTCAAGCTCTAATAAATAAAATATAAAGAAGACTTTTGGCTATCCTAAAAGGCTCAGTATTTCACACTGATTAATATAATGTATAATTAAAGCACTGCCTAAGAGTGCCAGCTCTGTTACAATGCCAAACATTAGGGAAAAACCTCCTTTTCTCATCAGCGTGACTTTCAGAATGGAGAGAGATGAAATCTGCCATGGCATTGATTAAAGATAGAATTTTCTTTACAGACTTCAGTGAATACCAATTTCTATTTGCTTAAAATTAGGCTGAAAATAGTTAACATATTACCTATTGAGAATTTTCCCACCGAAAAGATAACATTTCAAACCAGCATTTGTTATTACAGTCCTCCCCGAGGGTGTATGGCACTGATCCATTTGCAAATAATTGGGTTTGGCTCAATACACGAGTTCCCATCTGCCTGCTAAGTGCTATACTTCTGCCATGGAAAAGACTTGTGGGTTGCTTGGCTTACCCTTCAGTATGGAAACTGCTGTGCACTTAAACTTCACACAAAGCTAGATCACAACAGAAAGGTTCAGCAAGTTCACAGCCTTTTAGACAAAATCAGAAAGAATCCAGAGGCGCTTTCACCGACTCCAGGTCACAAGTCAAAGTGTGTATTTTGTCCTTGAGCTCCCCATGACCACCACAAGCAAAAAGGAAATCCAGCAACCAAGGAAACCTTCAGATCAAGGGTCCAAATGCGATGGAAAGCTACCAGCATGCACAAGGACAGAGACCTGATTACTTGTCAAGCAGACTTCACTTTGCTTCATTCTTGTCCCTTCAGACAGGAGGTTATTATGTCCATGTTATATTTATGAGCAGCTGGCTCGTTGAGTACTGGAGGCTAGTAAATAAATTAGATAACTTATTTGTTGTGCTCCTAACATTCAGGAAACAGTAACTTCTGTATTTGTTTCATTTGTTCCCTTTCATTTTCTGATGTAATTTACACTATTAAGAACTCACCATAATATGGTAGAAAAGACAGCCAAAAACTAACCCTTTTCTCATCAAACAATGGGAAACATTGCAAAATTCAGAAAATAACGTCACTTCATGCAGTTCTAAGATAGCCACATTGCTTCTGTTCACCGTGTGTCGTATTTCCTATTTACCTTTTGATTAGCAAACTTAAATCCCTGATCATTACTGTATGTCCCTGCAGCATGCTCCATACACATCACTGTCTACACAAAGTTGCTGGAATAAACTTTCTTCATGAAAATATGCAACTTAAGTGCTGGATCTTAATGCAGCAGAGCCAGCTTGCCTCAGTGTGCACAGAAAAAGAAAAACATTGGGAGAAAGCCCTAGATACACATCCCTGAGGGACATGAAGCTGGGAAAAGGGACTGCGAGCTGCTCTGCTGGGACAACCAGTTGGAAACTTCATTAGCCAGCACGGACCACTTCTTGTGCTGAACCTCTGCCCTGCATTACCCGGCTCAGGGATTTTTAGTGACTCCAGAATAACCTTAAAAATCTTCTGATTTCTATTCTTCAAAAGTCTTTTTTCTCATATTTTATCAGGAAAAAAAAAAGTATAAAAATGAATACTACAAGTCTCTCCCCAGGCTGTCAGGACCATTTTAAAAGCACATGTTCTGCTTTAGCTTACCCTAATCAACTGTTCTAATTATATCCAATAATTAGCCTGGAACACCATGAAAACCCTGGAAAAATTTACCCCAGCGGACAACCTGAAAATCATTGTTTTTATATGCTTTATCTTGCTCTTAGCTGTGAATTCATTAAAACAGGACAGAAGCAGGTAGCACCCTGCTAGTGCAAAGACCTGTGCTGCTACCTGGAAATGGGGATTTTGTTGGTGACTGTTATCATGCACAATTAGCAACAACACTGGAAACCATGAAATTAGTAAGATTTTGGTTTTCGTTTTGCATTTTTTAAAAATCTATAAACTTTATTATTATTATTTACAATGGAGAATTAAACTTGTGTATATAATTACAGTAGATAGAATAGAAAACATTGGTTTCCAAGATGAATGTCCATGCCTTTGTTTAAAGGAGGAATTTTAATTTGAAATTCAGGATTAAAAAGATAATATTGACATAAAATGGATCATATTGCATGAAATGTTTTCTCTCCATTTCCTGCAGCTTAAGCGATGCCAATAAAGAAAGCTAAATCCTCACACCCCAGTTGATGAGGCACAAATTTATTTCTTAGAAAGTAATTCTTTCTAATACATTTGATGGTAAATTTTTTCTTTGTGTCAAGTTTTGATTTTTTTTAAACTTTATAGTATATATAAGGGAAGAAATAGAATTTGGCAGAGATTAATAGATTTAAGGGAGCACAAGACTACTTGCAATTCCTTACATTTTCACCAAGTGTAGTTTCTTTCCTCGTTAAATGAAATCCTCTGCGTATATTAGTAAAACCTTCCCTGAGCAGACAATGTAGCTAGGATTTCCAGGAGGGAATTTCTGCAGTGACACTCCATTACTGTCTGCTGCAGCAATTTTAATTGCAGAAAGGAAAGATACGGCCTTATGAGGGATGCTAAGCCTTCTAGTTCCTTTTACCACAGTAGCTGTAGAACTAACTATTTCTCAGGATTTTGACAAAATGGAGCTTGCCTCAAACATCTCCCTGGATGTGAGCTCACGGTTTGCTTCAATGTCTTTGATGCTGTAGGTATTCGGAGTTCACCTGGAAAAGGAGCAGTAAACATGCAGGGTATATGTGCACAGCTGTGAGTAACCAGCTATTTCTACCATCCTCCAGGAGGCAGCAGAAGTATTTCAAAATTGTAGTTCAGAAACGAATGAAATAACTAAAAACAATTAGGAAAGAATAGCCTGAAGACTTAAAACCTTAGTCTGAGTCACCTACCAGTGCAAAATCTTTTGTGCTTTAAAAGGGTGTTATGATTAACAAGGACCTTTTGTTCCCATTCTTAATCTGCAGAATGACCAAGTTTGCTGTGTCTGCATGGCCAATGGGTTGCCCACACTGTCACTCCTACCACCAGTATGAAGATTGTCACAGCAGTAACAGGCTCCAGCCACATTTTGGTTGCTTTCACTGCTGGATCGAGCTCTGCAGCTTCTGTGGCTGGCTCTTTAGCAGGAGGCTTCTGGTAGCCTGGATTGGCCATCGGCATTTGCCAAGAATAACACAGGGCATGTGTCTGAAGAGGAGTACATCACCAGGAGGGTTAACTTAACTGTCTTTTTCACCTTTCTGAGAAATGTCTTTATATTATCAGAGGTTCCTATTTTTAGCCGACAGAGCCAGATGAGGCTGGATGATAAATGGTCAGACACTGTAGCCAGTGATTATTCACAACAGTGATTTATGTCCATAATCCTGCTCCCAGATTTTCCATCTCTTCCTTACGTTGCAGAATGAGCAAAGACCTCTGCTTAAATGGCCAGCAGAGATCTGGAAAGGAGATTTGGAATAACGCCACCACAGGTCTGACCTGGGGGCTGAACATCTTCTGTCTCAAGGATTTTTATCTTTAACTATTTGATTTTGCGTAAGTCTTAGGGTAAGTGAGGGCCAGGGCAAGACTTCTACCTCTGATCCTCTCCCTTGGTCATAAAAGCTCGGTTAACTCTTCTCTCTGTAAAAACCCTTCTGTTTTAGGATTTAGATAGCAAAACAGAAAGTGACACCAGTACATAGGCAAGCTGAAACTGTTCCTTAATTTTCTGCAGATCTAATAGTTATGCTCAAAGAGAAGAGATGTCTATTTGCTTTCTTTGAATCATCATGATACTTCAGCTTAGAAGCCTCCAGAGTTCAGAACAGGGTAAAAATTGCCTTCAGAAAGAGTTGCCTTTAATACCAGAAAGACCACAGAAGACAATCTGCATGCCATGCACTCAAAGCCTAACAAGAGCAGAATGGAGTGAAGACATACTTTTCTTTTCTGAGGTGCTATGGTAAATGCTATAAAATTGAACACACCTGACCACCTGTTAGCTGAAGGCAATGTATTTTAGATGCTTGCTAATGGCCTTTCTCTTTCAACACTCAAGTGCTAGATGGAGCTGAGGATGTTGGACTAGCAGCTAAACAGGCACTGAGAGTTAACTGAGCTGAGAACATATCTAAATTCTGTTTAAACTCTGTTTTAACCCAAACTGGAGATCTGATGGACTTATTTATACTCCGAGACCTGTATTCCAAGTCAAATTGTCAGTGGTATGTTTATTTCAGGTCCAAAAAAACAAAGTCCTAAGTCACAAAGGCAGCCATGCTTTACAATTAATCAGTGGTGTGCTTGCAATCAATAAAGCGTGGTGCAGAAACCAAACACATCCAGACTTGTCCACAAGAAGGCTCAGCAAGGTCATGTTTCAGAGTGAATATCAGGAACTAATGGACACAATGAGTAGACTTTAAATGAACTGCTTTCTTTTCTCCGACAAGCTCTTCACCACACGGCCAGAAAGAATAAGATTTCTGATGACTTAAGGGATTGAGCAGATATAATGGAAAAGAAAGATGTTAATATTGGAATGCACAGCACTTAATACAGTTTTTTTGGTAACAGTCTGAAGACTGAAAGCCCAAAGCAGACACCGAATTGATTTACATTTTATTAGATTCTGGTTTCCTGCATTTAAAAAGAAGGGATGTTTGGATTCAATTACTTCTTTAAAGTATGCACACACCCACTCAATAGATTCCACATTTGCATTCACAGAAAGAAAATTACTTATCTGCTTTTAGGAAAAAAATACTGCTTAAAATGGATAAGCAATAGAAAGATGAGCAGAAAAAGCACGGATGTTGGCATCCACAAATGGATCGAGAGCACGCCAGCATACCCAGCCGATGCCAAGGATGTGTGTGCAATATTACACAGTCTCTGGGGACCCTCTCTGAGCTGCCCAGCAGTAAGGCAAGGGGTCTTTGTCATCTGCTCCTCCATCCCTCCTGTGCCAAACATCCATGTGGAAAGCTGTTGAGACCAAGGTCATGCTGGCCCTTCACGATGTAGTGCACATCACGAGGGGAAGGAAAAATCACCTCTACCATCTAGGTTTCAGCGTGCATAATTTTTCTGAACTATAAAGGGCTGCAGTGAGATTTCCATTTTTTAAACATTGGTCAGAGACCTCAGCTTTCTTCTGTATTCATGGAGACCCAGGGCTCACATTTAAACCTGTATTTGTTTCAATCAAACTATGAACTGTTCTGTATAGATTTTTTTTCCTCCTTTTTCACCTTCAGGAGAGAAAATTCTGGGCAAATCAGCATGATCAAATGTTTTCTTTGATGCATGAGGGAATTTTTACACCCCTTTCCTTCATTTCTCCAACTTAGCATCTTTGTATTGATGAAAAATGCAGAACCCCTTAATTAGGCTGCATAGTAGAGTAAGTTGATTATGAGTGCTTTATGTCCACATGGAGTATTTTGCTATATTGCACCTAAACCAGCTTCTAACCAACATGCATTTTTTTGACTGATTTTTGTGATACTTACTCAAGTGGAAGAAGAAATATTCATGCATGTACATACATGGCAGCTTGTAAGACTTGATGCAAGAAGAAATGTTGCTCTCAAAAGGGCTGCAGCACAAGGTGCATATTTGTTTAAGTATTGGAGATGGAATGGTTTGATAGGATAGGATAGGATAGGATAGGATAGGATAGGATAGGATAGGATAGGATAGGATAGGATGGGATGCAGGGGAGGGAAGGACAGTAGCCAAGGTACCCTGTAGGAATGTTAAAGCTGAATTTAATATATCTGGTGAATGAGTGGTGCTTCCAAACCATGTGAAATCCAATTAATCCCTGGAAGAAAGGTTAGTTTGTTATCGTCTTTCCCCATACATATGGAGGCGACTATGAAACAGATATTCAGGCTGTTGGTTCTTTTACCTAGGAGAAAGGCTTGTTCTTGCATTCAAGAGGGTATTAACGCTGAGGACAAATGTGCTGTGCAGTTCGGGGGCATGAGCAGCACAGCAATCAACATCTATATATTAAAAAATTACCCTTTTTCCAGTCAGAAAACCATAAATGATCAGGGACTTTGGAAGTAGCATGACTATATGGCCAAAGTCAAGCAACACTGCTCGAAATGGCAGCCTTGAAAGAAGGGGCACAGAGAGTCTGTCAACCTACTCAAGGTCAGGCTGAAAAGCCAATGGGCTGAAATTTCCAGTTAATGGGATTGCCAGAAACAAGCTCTTAAAAACCAATAGCTGTTACTGATCCTATTGTGCATATCTTCATAAAAGAGAAAGGCAGCTGTTCAGCTTTGTGCAAGTTTTTCTTTAACTGTCACAATGGCACTGATTGTGATGGAGAGGCAGTGGTAAACAGATCCTCACCCTGGCTAAAAATAAAATAAAATAAAATAAAAAATAAAAAATAAAATACAAAACCCAACAACAAAAAACCCATGTACCAGAATTGAATATGTTGGATGCATGCCCACAAGCAACCCCACCATCTTCAGAGAGCACAGAAATAACACTACCATTAGCCAAACAGCAGGCCCAGAGGAATGAAAAGCTACACCAAGCATTTACCACTTGTAAGCAGGCTCTGAGGGGCTGGAGGAGACTGACAGCCAAGCCTTACTTCCTTACTCTCACAACTGATCCCTGCATCCCCAAAAGCTGTATTTCCATACACCAGACTGCAGCACCTACCTGGTGCGTGAGGAGGTGAGCAGCAGCATCCTCACAGCCACCCCTCTGCCTGCTGACTTTCAGGTGTGGAAGATGCTGGGGAAGGAGGGAGTAAAACTCTATTTTCTCTGAGAGAGCTGCTCCCATCCCCACATGCAGTGTGTGTAGTCTGCTTAAAAGACTAAGATGACATCTCTGCTTTCCTTACCCACTTGAAGGGTGCCCTAGAAGAGTCTTTTCCATCCCTTATTGTCGTATAAATGTTCCTTGCTCCGTCTCCTTTCCCTTACCAGCCAGTACTATGTAAAAATACCTCTGCCAGTTAATTATGTCATAGTTAGATGCATCAAGAACTTAACTATCAGCCCAAATGTTTCAAAGTATGGTACACTGGCCAGCTACAAGAGAGATTTCTTTGTGGGTTTCCACCCACCTGGGTACAGGTATGGACTGCAGCCCAGCACTGCAGAGATAGTGGCTATAGACGAACTTTCACAGGGGTACAAAACAGATTCATTTATGTATTTCCCTTTTCTGGGGATACATCCCTTGGTCTTGCAACCCCATTCTACCTAACTATCGCCTAGAGTGTAGCCATGGAAGCAGAGGACAGCATCCCTGCACGGTGCCTTCGGGCAGAATTAAGTTATGGCAAAATGAAGAGGATTACACAGGTGTCCAAAATAGCAGGATTTGTTCCAACAGCCTCTCTGTGATGTGGTGTAAGATGACATAAGAGAGGAATTTCTGTCTTTGATAATCACTCTGAGTGACAAAGGAAATCATATTTAATATGAACAGATCTGGTTTCCATGCAACAAGTGGATGTGTTTTACCAACTGAGGAAGCCTCTCCTTGAGAACTGCAACTATTCGACATCACCGTGTGTCTTGCTGACTTCAGTAACTTCTTTCCAAAATAAGCACTAGGGAAAAGTCAGTGTCAGACTTGCCATTATTATTAGCGCATCAGGAGAGCTGGAGGACACTTCAGTTCAAGTCAGGCATCAGCACTGACACCGAAGGCAGCAGGTTTTGAACTGTCTGTGCCTTCCCTAGCATAGCAGCAGCAGCACACTAGCACAATCCACTACAGATAACCTTGTCTTCCCTGGCATTTGTGGTGGAAAAGTATATGTTGATTAGGATTATGGCAACAAATTAGCACAATTTTTCCTGGAGAAGATGTGCTTTAACTTAGTTGCAATTAACAATCTTTTCTGACCAGACAAGACTACTCTGCCAACTCAACTCATCACGTACCTGTATCTCAGCCTGCACTGGGTTGCTTGCAACTTCTGCTATTTGCGGTCTCCAACTACACAGGCTTTCAAAACACATCTGCTATTTTCATCATATCTGAAAAAATCCTTTTCTGTTCATTAATTCTTAGATGTGCCACTGAGCTCATATTTTGTACAGGATCCCCTCCATTTTGTTCAACTTCCACAAAATCCAAAATACTTTCTCACCAAATGAGATGCCAAAAGGCTAACATTTTCACTGCAGACAACATTAATGAAAACAAGACACAAGTATGAAGTATTGGACCTTCAAGTCATTCTTCCTAATACACATCTCCAAACCTGACAATGACCAAATTGTCCTGTCCTCCAGCTGTAACTTTATTTGCAGCCTATAGATCCAAGTCAACCTAATTCCTGAAGAAGATCAGAAGATGCAACTGGTTCTGTATCCAATTAACACTGCCTTTGGATTTCACCCCACTCATAAGCATCAAAGCTTTTGCTCAATAGCCAAAATATTCTGAAAAGACTCTAAAAGGTGTTTTGACTAGTCAAACTTCAATGTTTGCAAGGATCTTTATTGCACTCTTAATTTTGGAGATTAATGGGAATTAAAAATGGTGTCCTTTAAAAATTAAATTGTAACAGATGCTACATTAAATCTAAAGGAAAGTAACAATTGCCATCAAGCTGTTCTTTCAGGGCGATAAAATAACTTCCTTAATTATAATTCTGAACACGTTCTTTGTGTTTTGGGAGATTTCCTGAAATCACAGCAAATGCGTATGTCCTCCCTATCGGCATAATTTTGTTTTCACCTTACTTTCTGTTAATCTTTGGATAAAGCTCTTATTTTTCCTAATTAACCAGGTCTTTTCAATTCAGCTGGCAGCTAAGAGAGTAATAGAAAATTCAGCATTATGTTCTGAACTAAACCAAATTAGGGTAGAAATTAACAATGTTAAGCAGGCTGTGAGATAAAAATACTTTGTAGAGAACATATAGCAATGCTGCTGAAATGAATGTCTCAAAGCTTCTCAAATGAAAATGCTTTCTTTATTTTATTTTTAATTTGAAATATGTCCCGTCCCTTCCATTTCTACAGACCAATGACAAGTTCTAGCCTAGTACGCAGTAATGTTAATGGAATAATTGATGCAGGAATACTGAAATAGATGATGTGTAAAATGGCAGGCTGCATAATTGTCTGGAGCGAGTTCAAGCATTTCTGCAGTGAAAAATAGTCCTGTTTTATAATCCTCTCACGTCTCCTTGCTGCTGTGTAGCAGGCAAATTTCATTTGGAGATGATCCCAGGATGCTATTGATTTACCAAGGGGATTCCTAAAGGCTGAAGGTTAAAGCCTTCTTGCCCCAACTTAACGGCACCTGGGAGAGGTATCAATGGATCCACACTAATTTTGGCAGTATTGTTCAAATTACATCATTTTAATAAAGGTATTGCACATCAGGCTGAATCTTTGTCATTCAGCAGTGACAAAACAGTAGATGACAAAACACCTTATATATATATATATATATATATATATATATATTTTACCTTTCTTTTCAAAATGTAAAGTACTATGTGATGGAGGAAGGGGGAGCAGGACGGAGTTTTAAAAATTATGATGCAATTAATTTCCGCTTCTCTGAAATATGCAAGAGCCATTACATTTGCTTGGTATTTCTCATAAAATGAGTTGTAAACTGCTGAAGCAATTAGAAACTAATTGCTGGAAGATCCCCCCAAGAGATGCAAGATAAAAGAAACAGGAGACAGCCAGAGACTTGGAAGCAGAACTCTATCTGTTTCCTTCCCAATCTGTAAGAAATAGCAAGTTCCACTTCTACAGGTGCCAGGGTGACTCCACGAGCTCACACATCAGCTGCAGATGGTTATACGCATTTACATTCCCTTTGTGCGCTGTCTGGGATAATTGGGTACTGCTTCTCTTATTTGAACCACAGAAAGAACACATCTGGACTTTTTCCTCTCTCTTCTCCTCTGCTGCATGAGCTCATCAGCTCTCCACACATCATTCACCCTCCATCTCTTCCTCATCCCTCAACCCTCCAGACTGACTATGTCATTTCCATGACAAATGGATCCTTTCTGCTGGTGTGAAGAACATGAGCCCAGCATCTGCCCATGCAGGGCTTTTCCTGGCTGCCACTGACACTAACAAGGACTGTACGGGGCTGTTCATCCTCAACAGCACCGTGGTGCTGCTGTGAGACAGTCACAAGCACAGAGAGCAAGCTGCAGCAGCCCTTGTCCTCCCAGGGCCAAGCACTGCAGACATTTCCCCCTGCCCAGACCTGGTCTGCTGATCCTCACCTCCCCAGAAAAGAAAGAAATTCTTGTTCCTTACAGGTTTTGAGGCAGCTGCTGATCTCATTTATGCACCCAACAACTCTGTGTAAAAGCACCAATTCTGAATCCTCATTGTGACCATGGGGATTGCTAACTTTGCAACAACACTTAAAACCAAGAGACAATAAATAATCTTTTGGTAGGGTTGAGGATAGCTTAATATCTGTTAAAATGTGTTGGTGTTTTTTTGTTTAGTTTTGATTGTAACTTTCTTATGGATGCCAAGAAAGAAGCAAGGCTTCCTGTCTGTTCCTGGTGGATATGCTGCTCACACTTAAACTCAGATGTAGATACTGCAAAAAGACTGAAAATACAGTTATGAAAAGAAATGTAAACAAAAGGGCCAAACCTGTACTGCTATACAAGCCCCTTGGTACAAATCTACTGAAGTCAGGAGAATTCTACAAAGCATCACTCTGACTTTATTCCCTGATTAAATATACTGATAGCACTTCTAGAACTTTGGGGTTTTTTTTTATTCTTTTTTTCCCCGCTCAAATGCTTTATAGCTTCCCTTTGCTCTCTTCCCCTTTCATCTCTGATCATTTTTGACAGGTAATCCAGCAACATCAGCCTCTCCTGAGGAGATCCCTATACCCAGAGTGGTGTGCTTTCAGTTTGCTCCAGCACTCTAATAAACACCCAGTCCAGACAGCACAGGCTGGGCTTTTTTAAGAAATACTGAACGTCTGTGATTCCAGTTGGTTTTAAAATGAACTACAGATACACAGCAACTCTGAAGCATGTGAGAGCAGGAATAAGCGGAGAGGTAATTGTAACAAGACCAGTTCTTTGAGCCCTCCTACAATATGTTAGCTATTTTTTTGTCTCTGAAGAAATACTGTTCAGCCCAGAAGATACATTTCCATAGGGAACGTGGTGCTAGTTCACCAAGATGTCACTGTGCTAATCCAACTGCCCTTTTCCTTTCCCTTATTTTCCCCCTGTACCGAGAAGCAGTAAAGCATCTGTGACCAAATAAGGCAACACAAGAATATCCTTTAAAAAAATCTATCATATCCTGACAATTAACATGCTGGTGCAGTCAATTCTTGGAACATCAAATCTACTATGATATGTGCACACTAGAGTGATTTAACAAGCATTTTTCTTTTGCTCTGCTGTCTTGAACTCAAACATGCTGAAGTAATTTTAAAAAATGGTTTTCTGTTTGTAGTCCAGTCTAAATATTTTGTTTCTTTTCTCAAGAGAATACATAATGCACACCATCGTATTGTTTTTGTTCCAAGGAGCTTTCTTGGAGGAAAAAAAAAGGAAAAAAAAAAGCTTTGAAGATTGGCCTTAAATAACAAATAGTATATTTTTCTCAGCTACTAATTTGCACTTTTTTGCAATAACTAGGAAAGTACTAAATTTGCTTATCCAAGCTGACCTGTATGTAAGAAGTTCTACTCAATCATTTTCCCTAGTAATCTGATGTGGTTCTGTAACTGCTGTCCCTCTCACATGTGGCATTAAGTCACATTTTTATTTGATTGGGATTTGGCTGTAGAAATCACCTTGTGGCACATGCAACCTGTTCTGCATGGAGCCCCTGCCAGGTGTAGGACCACGCTGCTCAGGAGCCGCAGGTCCCTGGAAGAGCAGCGGGCAGCTCCCTAACGCAGAGCTTCCTGGTAGCACTGTGCACACTCAACTCTTCTGGTTACTATCAGTTTAGGGAGAAGCTATTTTGCATCCAAACTTCTCTTTTGGCAGCAGACCCAGACTGTATCAGTATGCAATTATTTAAAGATTACCAAGCGATCATGTAACTAAGTGCTGTATCACAGAATGACATTGACTCATGAAAAGACGGATTTCAGAGTTATCATGGCACTTAGGTGTAAAGTTTAGGCCAATGGTTGGCAGATTAAGATTCCAGTCTTTCCCTGAACAGTTGGTTGTTTTTTTTCCCTCTCTTCAGGATGCAAATGGAAAATACGGACCAAGTCATCATCTCTTTAAACCTCTTTAAGGTGCCTTCCTTACATATTTCAAATTAAAAATAAGGCATCAATATTGCAAGCCTTTCCTCCTTGCCCCAGTGATACACTGATTCTGCCTTAGACACATGTGAAGAGACCCTAGTGGTGCTTATTCAGTCTTTTGCATCTCCTCTAATAGTGCTGATGGATGTCTCATCCACTGTAGTGCCAGAACTTGGTCTTAGAACTTACCCAGTGAGTCAGATGGTCAGGTCTGAGTCCCAGATATCATGCTAGCAGTGTTTGGTAGCTGTACTAACAACTGTGCACAGTTTAAACAATATGACATATATACTTTTAAATGAATAAGACAACAAGATGCCAGGAGCAGTAGTATTACATATCGTGATGCCTGGGGTATAGTAGTAAGCCATATGAAAAATAATGTCATCCAATATAGAATTTCCTTGTACTGGATTTAATTTTGCACATGCTGATGAGGACCTGGCCCTTTTTCAGCAGGTAGCATACCGACACACATGAAGAGGCATTCTATTTAGACTGTATATGTATTCATTTTATTGTCATTTTCTGCTCAAGGTTATAGCTGCTAAGAAGATGACTATTGCTTTCTCATTTGTGTATGCAGACCAACTTGCCATTTGAGGGTTAATGAATGATAGCAAATGGAAGCATGACAATAAAATTAGCAATGCCCCGAGCAACAAACTTTATCAAACTCCTAAATTTACAGGATTAGCAATGGATTCAGTGCAAATCTCTGCTACGGGTATTATGAGTAAGATTTATGCCAATTAGCAGTAATAGCACAGATTATTTGGGAAGAGCATTCACAACAGTTAGAAGCTTCTACTCTTAAACTATATTGTTAGGACATCCATTTCAAGCATTCATGTCCACTTAAGACTATTTTTTACACATCTCCCAAGCGCTATTTCATTTCTTACATGCATTCATGGCATTGCTTCCCAAGGTAGTGAAGAAGACTAAATCATTCCTTTTCTAAGCTCAGTCTTGCAGCAGCTACTCTCAGTCTTTAGATTCAGGTCAGATTGCTCTCAGCAGAATCCAACGTGCATCACATTCTTCACTCCTCTACAGCAGGTATAATTCTGATCACGCAGAGGTCAGTGGGAAAATTCCCCACTGACTTCAACATGCATTGGATCAGACCCTAAACCCCCAGAGCAATCAAGAGATCTGAAGGAAAAAATTACAGTAATTTATTGGTTGATGCCACTTGACCAGTGGAAGACATCAGCCCGTCTCCACCAGAGAATTGTTGATGACAGGATATAGCTCCAGGCTTCTGCAACGGGCAGTTTCCCTGTGGGCATCAGGACAGCAAAGTCCATGCACAAATCTCATTGGTACCCTGATTAGAAAGTGACAACTGTAAAAGACGTAGACTTTTTCCCATATGTTCTCATGCTATAAAACAGGGACAAAGCTGAAACAGGTGCCAGTGCAGACTAAAACACTTTTGTCCCTTAGAAATTCAGGTCTGATCCATTTTGTGTGGAGAACCTTTGAGTATGGTTCTCTACAACCAAATTGTCATGAACTGCCAGGACAATATCCCTTCACCTCTTCATGAAGACTTACTTGGAGCCATGGGGAATGTGTAAGCTGGCGCCTCTCTACAGCACGTGGAGACAAGGATGTTTTGTTCTAAAACAGTTTATAAACTTAGTGTATCCCTGAAGAAAAGCTGGTTAATACAACTGGTTATTTACAACTGTGACAACTACACTGAAGCAATTTGTGTGTGGACATAATTATGTTCCTAATGAAAATTAATTTATATGAAATGCTTTTAATTACAATTTACACAGCCTTTAGCTATAGTACAGACAGTATTCTGATGTTTATGCCTCAGTAGAAATGAGATTTATACTTTGCTGTGTCAAAGGTGACCGTAATTATTTGCTGGACATTCAATGTCAGATGCTGCTGTCATTACAAAAGGTTTCAGTGCTGTAAACCTACATGGAGAAGGATTAGAGATTGAACCTTTGTCAGTCACTTTCAAGAGCCATTTGCTCAAACTCCTCAGATAACAGCCTGTCTGCCTTGCAAGTACTTCTGCCTGTTTGCTTCAATTTTCCCCAAAAGCAGAGGGAATCTTGCTTTTTATATCAGTAGGTGCATGTGGAAGCCTGCAGATCTGTACAGTTTGCCAAAGTGTCTTCTCAACTGTAAGTTAACAGAAAAACAGCTCTAGGAGCCCAGCATACATATTAGATCCAAATTTGAAACATTAATTCCAAAGGATCCTAAGAGGCAGCATCTTCATTATTCAGAAAATCTTGGCATGTAAACTCCACCCACCAGCATTCAAAAGGAATGAGTGATCAAAGCCAGATTACAAATTCATTAGCGATTAATCTGTCTGGAGAACCTTCCCTGATGCTTTGCAGGAATATGACTGAATAGTAATAGTTACAATAGGATTATGGCCTGAACTGTAAACAGCTCCTGAGAAACATGACCACAGGAGCCCTGGAGCTTCACTCCCACAGGGATCCTGTTTGGTAGGGATGTATTCAGAGCCTACGGCCCTTTGTGCCAGAGACCTTTGCAAATGCTAACATACCAAGTTGAAGAGCTGGTGATAAGGAGCCTTAGCACTGGAGTTTCATTGCACTTCCAGAATCACACAGCGTTTTGCAGGATCCAAAACTATTGCCTCAGTTATGCCTTGTGCAACTTCAATGTCTTTGGTGAAACTGAAGATGATGTAAGTCAGGGTAGAGCTGTGCCCAGGGCTTATAAAAGCAGACCAACTCCTTCTGGGGCATGCTGCGGTCTTCCTAGCCTTCTCTCAACGTGTGGGAATGGGACTGAGTGACACAAAACATTTCATCTCTCCTACTTTCTGAAAAGGCTGCCATGGAAAAGACCGTCACAGTGTGCATGCATCCAAAACACTTCCTTTCCAGGCTGACCTCCCTTATGGCTTAAAGCCTGCATGAGCACTTTGTCCTTCCCCAGGAGGCCATGACAGCTCACTGCCTTTTGAAGAGGAAATCAAAGGGTGCTAAATTCCCCTTTGAAGCATGGTCTCAACATATAGAAGGAGTGCTTTGTGCAGTGAGACAGTGTGGAAGCTCTCCAACATCTGCACCGGGCTAACATGCAATGGGGTTTCTCCATAAGCCAAAGTTATAGCCTGCCAGATTTGTTTCAGCCGAGAGCCACGCTTATCCCACTTAGCATTCATTCCAATATATATTTCATTGTGTTAATACATATTTTATTGCACTTTTTGTACCAATTCCTCCAACATTTTGCTTTTGCAATGGTGCCTAATAGCCCATGATCGCATGTGTGCATGTTTGTGATTTGTGCGATTTCCTCCTGTCCCTAGGAGGGACTGATCCTTCCAGACTCCTCCTTTTTCTGTGTGCTGCTTGCAGTGAGCTGAACAGCTCTCTCTTCAGGCGTTTATCAGCTCACGTATTCTACACGTAACATGGGTAACTCCGTCCCATGTCTGCCCAACTTCACTCCAGCCATTCCTACAGCCTTACATCATTCAGCTTTCTTAAAGGCAACATCTAGGGCCAAGCCCTGCACTCTACCCATGTAAGCCAGGCCGTGCGACTTCTGCTTGCAGCCACAGTCCTCCTGGTTGCAGGAAGTTTTATTCATAGAAATATAGATTATTATTCAGTAAAATAGTAGGGAAAAATGTATGCAAGATAAACCAAAGCTTGCCATCAGCCTTTTTCTGAGCTGCTACTTCTGAAATGGGACAGGCCACGGCATCGCCAGCAGTGAACCACACAATGACGCCAGGCAAAGAAAACTGTGAACCTTGAAGTACATTATTTTCAAGACATTATTTAACACACCCAAGAAGTCTCCTAAATTTTGAGAGTTGCAGGAAAAATATATAGAGGAGTCAGATGTTTCAGCTGTCCAGTTCCACAGTCCAAGCTAAAGCTATAAAGGGCTCTCTGGAAGTCCACACAAGTGTGTATCTGCAAGGCTGTACATGTGTATGTGTGTTTGTACACCTATTTATCTGCACAAAGATCATTTCACATCTGGAAAGAAAATGTAATATTTTAAAATATTACAGAGAAACTGTCTACAAGGTAGTTTCACCATCAGATCTTCAAGGACCAGAGGTGAAAGCAGCTGGGAAATTTGCTGTGCTCTCAAATGGTTCCTGTCAGGAAGTGCTTCGCTGCCTAGAAAAATCACCAGTGGTTTTAAAAACTCATGTTAAGATTTAAAGCATTTGAGGGGAAAAAAAGTTCCATAAAAGTATCAAAATAACTAAAAACAGTATACTTGAGGTTATGTCTTTTTAATCAAATTCAATTTATCCCATTTCACTCAAATTTAACTCATGAATGTGTAGCCTATTTTCCCTTAGAGAAATCTAACATACACATTTCAGATGTATTTATTTTTAGCTGTACAAAATGCATCCTCTTCCCTACACACCTCAGAGCAGACTTGCGCAAACTAATTAAAAACCACAAGTAATGCACACTCCTCCCTGCTTCCACCTAAGGGGAAGAGCTACCATCTTTGCAGTCAGCCAGCCCTGCCCAGGGAAACACAGGAGAGAGAACAAAGCTATTGACATTTCTTCAACATCAAGTTATTCAGGCATTACTGGGCCACTGGGCAAGGCAGCTTTCAAATGGCAGGGCCCTCGGTGTACAGTTATCACTGAGGTATTAGATCCAAGAAGCATTCAGGGCACCTAGTTGATCCTCCCTGGTGCCCCAGCACCCAAGGTAAAAGGAGATTTCTTAGGAACTATCTGCAGTTTTTCAAATCCAAGCCAATACCTTGAATTTGCACTCCAAAGTTGAGAAGGCGGAAGGAAAAAACATGTGCAATGATGCTGCTGCTCACGGGAGCAAGCAACAGCCTTGCACTTTCTTCTTATTATTTTTTTTTAAACTCCTGATGTTCCCGAAGCAGAACACAAGACAACAAAGCCCAAATTCACAGGTTACAGAAGGATGGATTAGTGTATTGAGACCCAGTTCTCCAGAAGCAGATGGCCACAGGAGCCTCCTGGGACTGTGTATCACAGACACTGAACCACTTGGGCAAAGCAAGGCACAAAGCCCATCCCACGGTGATAAGTGTGCACTGAGAGCAGGCTTGAGACCCGTTCCACAATGCTGCTACTGACCAGCATCTTGTCTGGATGGGCTCCAGCTAGTTTGCTCTTTGGCTGGCAGAGCCGTGATCCTAAACTGACTGAATTTCGCTAAAATCAGGCATTTCAGTATCTCACTGAAGGTAAAGTAATGCACCTTGTTCCCCACCATCCACTGCACATCCTTATCCACACACCTCTAATGAAGACAGACACAAATGATGTTCCAGAGATCTACCATGAAAATGCAAGGATAAAAACACTGAGCAGATACCCTCTCCCCACCCCTTACGGGTGAACAAACAGTGCCTCAGAGCACCAGCTGGGGCAGGTGGAGTGCAGACATCCAACTGTTCCTACTGCCAGGAAGGCCAGGGTATTCCCTGCCTGCAAATACTCCCACTATCAGGCAAGGCCATTAATCATATCACAAAAAAAAAAAAAAAAAAGCTTGAAAAACATCTTCCACTATTCTTGTATAATAAATAGAATAAATAGTAATCTGTGATATTTGCAAAGGATGCTGAAAAAGTATTGCTGACTCCATTTCAGCCATCTCATTCTCTTTCTCTTGGTCTTTCAAGTCGTTATGTTACTTGTGACAGACGGATGATGTAGAAAAAATGCTCTCCTGCCACACCACATTTGGGCAAGTAGTAACCCCAGCCTCAGGTCACCAGTGCATTAGCTCTCCTCTTCTTTCATCTTGTATTATTTTCCACACATGCCTCTTTCCCACAAGGAATTCTTTGTTCATTTCATGGCTGTGAAAAAATCAAGTTATTTCAGCTATTCACACCTTCAGACAGGCTTCCACCTCGCAGCTCTCCAGGGATGAATCAGGATTAATTGACCTCTCCCCAAAGTCCTTACATGATAATGAAGTTTGCCTAGATGCTTTGTCCGGGAATGGCAATTTCGAAAAGGCAGGGAGTGCACATACTGTAAGAGCTGTGCACAATGCAGCTGGGAGTTCAGTTTAATTGGCAAGAAAAAATAGAAATAAGCCTTCCATGTACTGTAAGGAAAAACACTACATTAGCAGAGGAAGAGAGAAAGGTGAGGGAAAGAATCAGTGATGTGGAGAGGGGAGGATGCTGAAGTCACCTAGCTGTCATACCTGCTGTGTGACCTCGACAAGCCAGACTGAGGGCGTGAGGCAAGGAGAGATCAGGGAGGGAAGGGCACTTGGCCAACCTGAGGATCCGCGTGAGCATTTTCTATCTGCAAAATGAGGACAATAACGCAGCCTTATTTTGTAATGTATCTGAGCTGCACCGATAATGTCCTTCCTGAGGACGCAGCTTTCCCTGCCATGTCCAACACCAGTATCTCTGATGCTATTCTCCACATGTACTTGCTTTTCCTGGATTTTTAATTTGCTCTCCCTTGAATAACCTAACCAACCGTAAGGTGCCTAAAATACTGTTATGTGTGAATAATTACTTGTTCTGGAAGGTACTCTTGTTTTTCCCCCAAATCAAAAGGTATGTTTATCCAAAGTAATCCTATTTTGTTGAGGCATAAATCCATTGATGCTAATTATCATCCATTTCTTGAGGACTGCAGAACTCGAGTATCCTATATTGAACTGAACTGCAAGTACTTTTCCATTTCATCAACATTTTGTGAACTTTCCACTCCAGATTCCTGTCACCAGGAGTCTTTCTGTCAGACAGAGTCTCCCTGTCACCATCCTTACATTAAAATTTTTAATCTTTTACTCCGCCTGCTGGGACAATCTGAACACGGAATACAGAGTAACCACAGTAATCACAACAATTCTTAACTTTTAACTTAAATTCATCCACTTGGCACCTGTGATTACTGAATTTGAGCCCAATTTGACAACACCCTTATTTTGACGCAGATTTGCCACAGCACTTCTTTTGCCGTATGCCAGTTCAATTACAAAGACTCTCCCTCTTCACTGCTGCCTTCCAGATGCACTAAACTTCCCTCCTGCAGTCTACAAGAAAATGACTTGGCTCCTCTTCCACTGTTTTCTTTTTATTCCATTACTTCAGGCAAATAAACGAGACTAATTTGCATTAAGTCAGCATATCACTTACAACCCCCCTACACACCTTTTCTTTCCTCTGTGCAAATACCAAAAAAAGGCCAATTCTCATGTACTGGTAACTTGCATACTTCAATATCCATATCCTTTCTTACCCCAGGTGAAAAAAAAAAAAGAAAAAGATGGATAGAAAGCAAGAGGAGTCATTATAGCAACACCCCGCAAGGCAAATATTGATTGTCTTACATAGCTAAATTTGATTACTGATGTTCAAGGGCCAAACCCCATTTGAGCTTACTCCTCAGTCTACCAATTTATATAAAAGCTGGAGAACAAGGTGGGAAAACCCGGCCGAATGCACTGGACTAGGTAAATATGGCATCAGACATTTACCTCCTAGTGATATTTTTGTTAAAGCTTTCAAGATCCGGTATGTTTTATGATTCCCCCTGTGATAATTCTTGGAGCAGCACAGATACAGGTGCCAGGAAAAAAGGTACTGCTTACTTTCCTTACTCCTCATGAGGAAAACCCCAGCAGAGCAAGGGCAGGGCACTCTAAGTCCCTTCACACCGAACTCTAGCAAGCAAATGCTGGTGACCTATTCAGTAAGGCTGAAATAACAATAGGATTGGATCTCTCTTATAACCAAACAATTAAAACTTTTGAACCTTGCTGATACACCTATGCAAGAGAATAAGATAAACTTTTCAGGTTAGGACACTTGTACTGCCCGCAGGGGATCTGGCCTTTAATGGTAGTTCTCTAAAACCCCTTTACCCACAGCAGCTGTGCTTTTGTGCATAGCTACCTATTATACAAGAAGCCTCATAAGCATTTACATTTGCAAGAAGGAAGCAACATACCCCTCGGGCCCCCCTTTGCTCACCCGATTGATGTGTTTTATTTCTGTGAGACTGACTTCTCTGCCCATTGGGGTGTGCAAACACATGTCCTTCCTTTCCAGCTTCCACAGCTGCACGTGGAAGCTTCTGCTCACCACCTCTCAGGCAGCTGTACGAATACAAGCTGGTGAAGCACCTTGACAAGAGCCTGTGTGAACCAAGGCTGCCTCCTGAGTGATGCCACCATAGCAAAACAGCCCTGTTTTCACTTCTGATTCTGTAGCTCTGGAGAACAAACCCACACCAGACCTCTCCTTAGATCACACTAGCCACAAGCTTCATTCAGTGACTTACACCAATACAAAGCAAGTGCAAACCACAAAGGAAGGTAGAAAATAAAAGTCTTTATGCTAAATTACAGATGTGTCATGTTTACAAATTATCCAGTTGGGGCCAAGCCCTCAGTTTGTAGCACCTGATACTCTGAAGTAAGCATATCAAGCTTTTTGGTACAACCATACACGTTTGGAAGTTCAAGACATGACACTCTTCTTCTCAACCATTTCTTCTTCTCTTCTAGTCAACCATTTTCCTTTCAGCACATGAATCAGATTCCTACCTCATCGCCCTCTGAGCAGGTTCAGTATCCTTATCGCCTGTTACTGTGTCAGAGATACGTGCTTGTTAATGGCCTCTGCCCAGCAGACAAGTGGAGAACAGCATGGAGCAGATGTTTCCTAAGTAAAGATTCATAAATTTCCTCTATAGGAATAGAGGAAATCTGGAATTTCTTCATCTTCAGAAATCTATTTTGTCTCCTGCCATGTAAACGGACAGATGGTTGGACTGATAAAGTCCAGTTCTGCATACCAGATTCCCTGATGAGGTAGGGACACTTCAGCATTGCCTCCCTGCTCTGCTCTGTGTACTACATCTCTGTAAATGCCCTGTAAATTACTGAGCCAAAATCAAATCTTTAAAGCTAATTCTCTTACCCTCCTGCTGATGGAGCAGAGGAAAAGGGGCTGTATCCTGAGCTAAGGAAAGCTTTCAACAGCAGGATCGTGGATGGCTAACAGTCCATCCCAGACGTGCAAACAGAACAAAAGCAATATAATTAGGAAAGCACCTCTGAGGAAAATTTTTCTTCTACAGCAAACAGGATAAGTTATTTCTTGGAGGCCCTTTCTTTCCTGTTAAACACAGCTTGTTTGCCACAGCCCAAGCGGCTCAGCTTTTCCACTGAGCAGAAGCAACTGCTTAAACAAAGGATTTGCTGGGAGCTCAGTTACATCATTGCTGCTGCTTCTGGCAGGCTGCTGAGGAGGATGTGTGAGTAACGTATCAGCAGAGATGCTGAACGGTCAGCGCTAGGCAGGCTGGCTGCATGGAGCTGCATACTGCTGGTAAAAGTGTGCTACAAGGATGCACTTACTTAAAAACTATTCTGACCTCTTCAGGTCAGAATAGTCAGGAAAGATTTTCCCTCTGCATATTTATTTTTCCTCTGCAGAAATGAGGGAGACAAACACCTAACCTGCTGCCCGGGGCAGCCTCGGATGCTGGCTGTAATTGGTCTGGGAGAAAATAGTAATACCGTTTCACAAGGTGGTAATCTGGTGCCTATGTGGATAAAATGACAGATTTGCCCTGAAGAGGAAATTGGGTAATTGCTGAGACTAGTAGAACAATGCTCCTTTTAATGGTATCATGTTCAAAATCCACCAAACACTCCCCTTCCTAATGCCTTTTTAAATTGTCAGCACTTAAGCAAGTGACAGAAATAACAGTGTGAGGAAGGACAAGGACAAGCAATTATAAATACATTACTTTGGTTTAAAAAGCAGCTTTAGGAACAGATTATCAGCTAGTATAAATCAATAAATCTGCGCTGTTTTTAATAGAGCTTTCCAGGCTTATATCAGTTCTTGCTCTGCAAATAGCACCTCAGACCTTCCCATTTACAACATCTTAAAATGGTGCTTTGAGGATGCTCTATTGTCAAGAAGGATCTATTTTTCCAACAGGATTCTTGCAAACACAGCCCAGCATGTGACAGCCAGGCAACTCCCATGCCAGCCCCATTAATGGATTTCTGCAAGTTCAAGACCCACACACATTGTGCTTTGGGAAGATGTTTGCTTCGAGTGGTGTCTGAAATAGCATCTCTACCACTGTGCTAGCTCAGGGAGAATTACACGGGTGCCAGCCACAAGTAATTCTTTTACAGCTCTCCATTGAGAATTCACTATCTTCCTCCCAAATATCCAGCTAAAAGGAGTGGAGGGGATAAAAACCTAGAGTATCACACCTTGCCTTTGGAAATAGAGGTAGCTGAGGACAGAGCCTCCTGTGTCTCACATTGAGACTAGACCCGATAGCAGCACACAAATAGCTAACTGTGTCAGGGAGGTGTTCAAATATTGAGGTGTGATGCCCAAAGGACACCAGTCAGAGCCCAGTGTGACCTGACATCAACTTCACTGATGTGCAAGGACCAAGGAAATCGAGCCCCCTCCCAGATATGCAGTTAGCAGCTGGAGCAGATGAGACAGAGCAGAGAGGGAAAGGCAAAGACCCCTCTGCACCATCTGGCAGGCATGAGAAGAGATGCGCTCTGGGCCCTACAAAATGGTGTGGCAGTGGCTATTTGAACCTCTGCTGCCCCTGGGATCCCAGCAGCAGGGCACCTGCTTCAGGCGTGATGCCCTTGGGAGCTGCTGCTGATGCACACGTCAGCTGACCCCCCTGTGACGATGGTGCCTGGGAGTGCCTTGTGTTGAGCGAAGTCAATGGGCATGCGCTGGGAACCTGGCTCACCAGCCCCTTGTACTTGCAGCTGGTGTAACTCTTCATTTTACAGGCAAGGTAGGAAGCCTTAGCCTGGCTGTACAAACTAGCCATTTGTTAAGTGAGTTTGTTAAAAAAGCCTGGCCTGTGGCTGAGTTTAAACCCTGCGCTTGTGAACGGTGTGGCTGTCACACCTGCAGAAACAGGGATGCTCCCAGTCTTCATAGGCTCTCTTCTCCCAAAGCTTATATGCTCTATAGGATGGTTTCTATCTTGCAGCTACCATTTTAAATCTGGTACAATGTTGGGAAGGCACTGTAGTCATATACTTTTTCCACAATCAACAAGAGATACTATTTTTATGTGAGAACAAGTAGAAATTAGCTGAGATAAATAGCACAAAGCAACACAGGACAATATCAGTGAAGTGCTCTGTGAGGAATCAGAACTGGAAAGGCCTGGAGAGAGTGAACATTTCTCCTCCCTTTTCAATTCTTCCTTGTACTAGCTTAAGATGCAGGTTGGACGTAGGTACTGAAGCTCCGTTCAAGATATGATTCAGTGAGGCTGGAAGAAATTTCTGGATTTTGTCATTTCTGGCTTGACTTGCAATGAGATACTTTGTCCTTCCTTATAACTTTCATAATACATTCTTTTAAGCTCTTTGGCTGAGGTATGTGGTAAAGACAAACACAATCAGTTTAGGCACCTTTGGTACTCTTTAGTACAAAAAAATGCTGGCACAGGACATCAAAACAGGAAGTATCAAAATTGCTTTAGTCAGGCTGCAAAAATGACATGCAATTATCAAAAACATTAGAAAAGCCCAGAAAAGTCTGCATTTGCAGGAGATCCACACAGACACTTAATAACTGTCACAGCTTCCTCTAGATTTCTCAGGGGTTCCTCAGTGTCACAGAGTGAACCCAGCCAGGACAGGGACACCTGCATGAAGGAATGGCCCTTCTATGGGGCTGAATGCACACAGGTCACTTTAGCTACATGCAGGGATGAGAGAGAAAAAAATACAGCTCTTGGGGATACTATGACCTTTGTTGTTACAGATGGGTTTATTCTAAATGACAGAAGCATTTAAATAACTGGGTAACAGTTACCTCCAAAACTGCATTTCTTGCTATATGAGACATTGCTGACTCTTAAATTATAGTTTGTCATAAAGTGGATTTTCCAGTCCTTGCTCCACAGGATCTAGCTGGGACAGTGATATCATTCCTAAGGAAAAGCCACAAATGCCTAAGTGAGCTACAGTCATATTTGATTTAAAACAACACAAGTTTTTAGAGTTGCAAAGAACAAAACTTTCCACAGCCAGCTGGCCTGGGAAAAATCAAAGCTTAGTTCATTCAGGCTCTCTTGTGCAGTGGTAGATTTGACTCAGTGCACTGGCATTTTGGATGCAAATGCTCAAAGGGTGGCACTAGTAGAATGAACTCTGCAAAGAACAGATATAAAGGCCTGACTGTTGAAGAGCTTCGTTCATGCACCAGTGAGAGGCAAGTCCAAACTGCAGTGTCTAGTAACAGCAGGGCAAACAAAGAGCAGCCAAGAGAGACTGGAACTGCAACAAGAGAACGGGACAAGGAATGAAAAGCTTCTGCAGCGAGAAATAAACTAAAACAAAAGGCTGGTTTGGAAAAACTTTGGCAGTGGAAATAACAGGACACATGTACACACATTTCTTCCAAATGGCCAGCAAACCACAGTTGCTTGTAAAGCTGTGCACACATTGTGTTCCGTGTTAGTGGCTGATCCACAGCTGATCAAGACCCACCCTGTCTGCGCGTGCAGCAGAGGCATCTAGCAAACAGGTTGGGGGACCGATGCCGAATAACAGCACATCCAGTTGCCTGATTTGCACCCATCATTATCTTTGTAACCAGGAGCATAAGAGGTACAAACGTGGTCTGTGTGAGTCTGATGCTCTCTGTGTAAAGCAATTACTTCTCAGCTGTGGCATGAAGAATGCTGTTGCACCCTTCTTTTCCAAGGTGGCAATTCAGGAACAGGGCTAGTCATCCCATCTGTCACAGAATGCCCTGAATACATTGGACCATCATGCTGAAGTGGTCTTCAGGGCCCGTGAAATTCTTCTGGAAACTTCAGTGAGCTTTAGATGAGACCCTGCAGCTGGTTAAGAAATAAGTATCCATACCTGAGAGATTAATACACATCTAGATAGATAAAGCTGAGTTCAAGGCACTGCCTAGGCTCCCTGTGTGCTACTGCTACAATTCAGCCTTCTCAGACTTCTGACTTCTCTGAGGTTACATAACAACATAAACCAGGGGTTTATTCAGAATGACACCGCACGCACTGATTGACACTTCTTTCAACTCGAGCAGTGCAAGCCCAGCACACAACGAGCAGTGCCAAGCTGCAAGGCATAACCTGGATGGCTGCAGGGGTCAGGAGAGAATTCTTTTCCTCCCACACCTGTAGAGTCAACTCTATCACCCAGGGAGCATTTCCAGCTAAAGCAGGAAGAGTCAGTCAGGGCCAGGGGCAAAATGAAGGACTTGGGAGGCTAATGGTGTCATTTGGTGTAGCAAATCCCCTGAAATCCACTGACAATTTAGGAACATAATCCCCTTGCTTCTATTAGAATGACATGCTTCAGTCTTCCACACAAACAGGGGACTACAGTTCCCCTATTTCCACCAACCCATATACACTGATTTTTCTCAAAATAGGATGCATCAAACTGCCTAGTAGGAATGCCTTTGCCCCTGTTCATAGTGAGGATTAAGGTGTGAAATTCCTATTAGGGCAAGAGGATTAGGCTGCTGCATTTACATAAGGATTTGACACAGAGGATCAGTTCATTGGTGTACACAGGCTGATGCACAGCCTCTGCGGGGGCTAATAGCTGATGTTTCAGAGGAGGGGGAAAGCTGCTCCTTCACAAATAATACACTTCCGTCTTTTTGCATGGTGCTGCGTGGGGAGGCAAAGTCCCTGATCCCTCCAGTGATCACTCTAAACACTAAAGAATGAGCTATAGGATTGTCCTGATTATTGTCTCCATACATTTACATCTGTAGTAGGAAATGAGAAGGTAGGAGACAAGAAAAACTGTTAGATTTGGAATTGATGAAAGACAAGGAATTACTACACATCAAAAAAAAAATCTGTGAAGCAGCAGCTCAGGGATGAAAACTATGGCACAAGTACCTGGATTAGAGAGATGAGATAATTTCAAATGGGAAGGAAAAAAGAAAAAAAAGAGAGAGAGAGAGAGAGACTATAGCTCAAACACATGCTTTTTTAACAAAAAAATACCATCTGAGTTGCTCTTCACTGAATGGTTTATGTAGTAAGACCATGAAAGCTAAAGCTGTGCAGGCATGTGGACATAAGAAAAAAATGGACCAAAGCAACCCAGAGCGTCTGCTGTAACACCTACTATTACAACTCACGAAGATGAAGAACTGAAATTCAGAGCCCTCCTTTCCATGATCGGATCAGAAGACTGCACCACAAACTTAGTCTTTTCCCTTGACAATTCTGCATGCTAAATTTAGCAGTGGTAAGCAGGTACATTTCCACTTCAGTTCCCATTCCTCAATCTTCCTTCACTTAGCCCTAGGAACAGAGCAGCCCAAACTCTCAGAAGATAGTTTTATTTCTTTGAACCTCAGGGCTTTTCATCAGGGAAGAAAAAGCATGAACCTGTAGTGCTTTCTGCTCTTTTGAGTTTAACAGCAGATCCTTTAGCGTATGTAATATATTATATTCTTGTTTATCCACTTCAGTATGTTTCATCAGCCAAACATAAATATTCAGTGTGTTTACTTGTTTAGCTATTGTATTGTATAGCAATTTGCATAATTAAATTACCCAAAAGCATAAAATTAACACCTGATTGGAATCATCTTATTACGATTTATACCTGAAATAAGAAAAAAAGTCCTGCAAAAGCAGAGCTTACAGATTCAGTAATTTAGGAATACGTTCAGTGGTCATTTTTAACTATAATAGCAGAAGTAAGGAGAGACCAGCTTCATCCATGGCCAGTTTCCTTGCTTTTCCCCTTGAAGTGGTGAACACAGCTTCTCAAACCCTGCGAGCACCTCTGCACAAGCCAGCCTGCAGGAAGCTCTTCATATGCTTAAGAGCTTTGATGCATCTAAGCTGGCGTGCTCGGCCGAGACCCAACTGAGACCCGAATGCAAGCCGAGCAGCACTCATGTCCCCTATCACCTCTCCCTCTGTACCTTCTTGCAGCCAGGTACACCAAGTTTGGGCCTAAGTGGAAATCAACCCCCTCAAAATTTCTTTAGAGACAATCATATTTCTTATTAACTCGGGATGCCATAGCCTACATAGGAGCAGTAATAAGAAACCAGAGTTCATAAAACGAAGGCCTTTGCCCAGATCATTAAATCACAACACACTCAACTCTGGAAGTTCTTCATTGTTTTTCTCTTGCATGAAGTCTGAGTGGTGCATCCTGCTGAGGTAGAAGAAAGTCATTAGCAGCTATTTCATAGACGTGACCCACACAGCATACAATTATTATAAAGAATGAACAGCCAGTCACACATCAAATTAAGGAACAACGATTCATAAATCCAAAACCCAGTCTGACATCTTGCTTTTGTATGTGGTCTGGTAAAATCCCATTTGAAGCGGAATTGGAAATCATGCCTTTCAGTTTTACTCCTCCATTTGTGCAATAACAGGCTATTTCTGGCACACACTGCCACTTCTCTGACTCAGGGAGAAAAGGTGGATGTTAAGAAGCCATAAATAGCATTTGATGGTTCTCCCATTTCTATTACAAGTTGACTTTGATTCAGCTCCCTGCGATTAACAGGAACAAGAGAAAGACAAATAAAATTATCCCAGCTGTTTGTGGCCAGCAGACCTGGCCTCCCAGCTGAGAGCTCTTTGTGCTGCTGAGAGCGTCACCAAGCAACCAGCCCTTGCAGCTGCCAGACGACAAAAAAGAAGTGAGAGCATGACTTATGGAAAGGAAGCACATGTGAAGGGGATAAAGGTTGGGACTGAATCAATCTCTGCTTTGTCTCCTGGCCTAAATACAGCACCAGATAAAAAAAGGAGATCACCATCAATGGGACTCACCCGCTGAGGGGGCAGAACCCAGACACTTGTTTTGTGTCAGAAGCCAGACCCTTGGAGTACTGAACTCAGGTATCCCATACACGATATCAGGACACAATGAAAAGATGAGAGATCGAGTCTGTTATGATGCTATTGAGACTTAGTATTCTTCATCAGTCTTAGCTGGTGGTCCAAAAACCAGCACAAGGTGGTCCACAGTACCTCTGCCAAAACGGCTCTATTGTCCCAGTTGTAAGTCAAACCTACATATAAGGCAAGTGGAAGTGAAAAAAAGATTGCCTGATAATTGGAACAATACGGCAAGGAAAGCAAAGCAAACAGGCAAATCCCCATGCACGCAAGCAGGGAATTAATAAAACGGGAGAAAAAAATGGGTTGATAAATGAACATTCAAACTGTCGACAATGCTTTACTGATTGCTGTAGCAATGTTAGCTCTTAGAAAACTGCTAGAAGTAGGTAGTGGATATTCTTCTTACAGAATCTGGGCAGTCCTTGATTAAAAAAGAAAAAAAAGGAGGTTGAGATACCTGGCCTATATCATCCCCGAAGCAATCTGTAGTATCATTTAAGTCTTACAGGTGAGTCTTTTTTTTTTTTTTTAAACCAAAAAACATCTAGGACATGAAATTTTTTTTAAATTTCAACATTAAACACAAATTAACAACCTCACTTCAGCCTCCCCATGAGTTTAAATGAGGCAAATCACACCTACCTGAAAATGCCACATTAATTGCCTAAACCTGGATCACACGCTGCAGCTGAAACAGGAGCAATGCAGGAGCAATGCCAGGAGCCCTGAGACCCACTTCTGCTGCTTGAGTACCTGAAGCACACTGCCTCTCTTCCACCATATAAAATATTTCCTGTAGCATCATCTACCTCTTGCTTTTGAAAGTAAGTCTTTGGTGAGTTATGCTTAGGAAAAAAACACACATACAGGTTGGTTTTCACCAGTATTAAATATTAGGAGATCTGTACATTAGAGCTCAGTGTATCCACTTTTGGGCTTAACTTTATTTTTCCTTGTTTACTGCCTATTTTACACTAAGCTGAACACTTCACACATGCAGCTGGAAACAACCCAAACAATGAGTATCAGGATCAGATGGGATTGTTTCCAGAATCTGCTTTCTGGAAGAGAAAGCATTTTGAAGAAACAGTGTAAAATGGAGCAATTCTGCACTGTTTGGCACTAAATCACTACCTGCTGCCAACAGCGGTGCAAAAACTTTATGAAGAAGCTCATGAGGTGGATAAAAATTCAAGGAAAAGCGGACATTTCAGAAACTGTTCCATTTTAAAACTGCGAGAAATGCCAAGGATGCAAATATCTCTGTTGCTTTAGAGAACTAAAAATAACACTCACCAACAGCCTCTATCAAGACTCTTACACAAAATTCAGGCAGCCTTATGGCTTTCATTTTGAGTGTGACACATGAACGTTTTGCAACCCTCTGACTAGGGTTGTCTAAAATGAAGGAAAATTCCCATCCCATTTTCTCTCAAATATTAAAATTCACTAGAAGCAAAAATATGCCTCAATTTTTTGACGGTATTAAGCGATGTAAGTTCTTGTTTCTAATCCATAATGAAGGGCTTTCAAGTAGGCAAGAATAACATTCATAGCTCCTCACGTTGGCTATCTAGCTCAACTCTTTGATACACTTAATTTACATGTAATCCTGCAGTCTGCCAGCAGTTGATAAGGTTCCTGATATGTGCACATTTGAGGAAGAGAAGTTTAGTCCTCTTACTGCCTTTCTGGGGAGCTGAGCTCCACGATGGAAGGATAGTCAGGTTTAAGTTTTCAAACAGATTTTTGCTTCTTAGCCTGATACATATGTCCCCAAATAGCTTTAAAATTATTGAAATGTTGAAATAGCTGCACTGCATTTTTTGCTTCTGCTTCCATTATTAAAATACTTCACAGACTCCTGTAAATACCAGGCTGTATGGAAAGCAGGATGAAGGGCATAATTTCTCTCCACTCCGATGATACTATTTTGGAGATATAAAGACAAAGTGTGAAAATTAGGCATATCAAAGGAGTGGTTGACAGATGCTACAAATCCTGAGATAATGTCTATATGACACACTTGACTGAAGAATGGACAAGCACTCATTAAGAGCAAGATTTTAACAAGCACTCCATTTCTGTGCCCCAAATGTAAAGAGCAGGATGACAGTTTTGGTAAAACCATTTCAAATGTTTCATCACACAGTGGGGTGATGTCACCTCTGTCTATAGTATTATAGTATAGATGGTACTCCCCATCAGTAGAGCTACAGCTTCTCTCAGCCTCTTTACATAACTAGACACCTTGGACCTCCAAAGGAAGTTACTTTACTGGGTGCCTTGTCATTCTGATACCCCAGGCACAGGCAGACTCCCAGTTTCATATTCATAGGCACATACCACAACGTAGAAGCCATGAAGAGCCATGTAAGCCCAGGTGATTTAGCACTGAGCACTCCGTGGTACACACTCTGACCACTTGTAACTTACTTCATGTTTCACCCAAATCCCAGTCCAAGCATAACGCATTAACAAAGGAGCTTCCAAACACCTTTATATGCTATCCCACACCTCGTAGTGAAGATGGGAGAGCTGCAGAGGGCTGCAGGGCAGCAATCACTGGAGGAACTCCTTATTTGCTTCCATCTTCTGAGGGTCACTTGCAAATGTGGAGAGGTAAAGTGGAAGGGCATTTAAAAGAATGTTCCTTTCTAAATTTTGAATGCATACTGTGTGTTCTAGCATGTTATTTTGTTCTGAATCTGTGCTAAGACGTTGGTACTAGCCTGTTTCATTAAGGCCAATCCTCTCTGCTGAATAATTATATTTAATTTAAAAGCCAAGTATAAGAGTAATTACTGGAACTGTGCATTATTTTGCACTTGCGATCTTCCATTATACTGCCAGTTCATCTTGGTAAGTCTCCCACTTTTCTCCAAATTTGGTTTATTGCAATAATTCTTTTGTCTTCTTCACCAAGAACATCCATATCCAGATCACTCAAGACAAAAAACACTGATATCTTGACACTTAATTTTACTGACCAAAAAAAAGAAAAAAAAGGTATTTTTGCCCTAGTTTCTCCTAAACATGTCTCCAATCTGTGATAGTATTTTCCCTTCACATCAGTACTTTACATTCCTTAATAAGTTCTCAACGGTGCTTTTCTCGTGAGTTTTTGAAGTCCACATATCCACCGGCTCTCTCCCCCCCATGACACTGTTCCATTATTCTGTATTAATAGACTAACAAAGTGAAAGCTTTTCTTGCAAATTTACGTTTATTCGTACTGCATTATGTTGCGTATTTCATGATTCATTTTAACTTTCATTCCAGTTGATTTATCTAGTACAGAAGGTGAGTTTCCTAGTGAACTTTCAGCACCAGCCCTACAGAGGAGAATGGGTACACCCATCAGTCACTCTTCAGCAACATCATGAGCACGAGGGACTGGGGAAGGGCCTGAGAGGTTACATCTGGAGCACAAGGGTAGCAATAGCTTGAAGCAATGCTTCTTTCACAGCAACACACACATGCCACAAGATGCTTTCCTAAACCAATTACTCTTTCCTGTTCAGAGAACCCAAATAAAAGACAGCTGCTCTCCCAGTATCAGTTAGCCCGGCTGGGTGGTTCACGTGGTGGCTCGAACTGATCCCTCACGACCAGGGAGCAGTGTCCACAGCAAGGCAGCAGCAGAACCAGAGCTGGGGACCGAGCCCCAGACAGGCAGCACAGAGCAGATGGCGAGGCCAGGGGAGCACAGGGAGGGAGCTCAGAGTCCTGCTCTCCCCTGCTGCCCTGCAGGCCCACTGGCTGCATAATTATTCCTGCGGAGCCAATAAAGCTTGCTGTGTTCATTGTCCTTCAGATAACAGCCCAGACCTGGGGACGGGAAGGATTGACCCCTCACACCAATTCTGACTGAAGCAAAATCCCCTGAAAAAAAATCCTTCTAATGAATGGTGCACATCATCTCATCCTCCCCATGTCTAGTTTTTGTTCATAACTAGGTCCTCCACTGCGGGAAGAAGAGAAAAATTACTGAAAAGCAGGTTACATCTTACACTCACTAGTTGAAAAATGTACTGAAAATGTGTAGGATTTTTCAAGATAGAAAGTGATAGAAAAGCATCATGAACCAACACATACATGTTTCCTATTTATTTTAGGACACCTGGATAAATTTAAAGTGGTTAATAACAATGAGATTTGCATTTATCTCAAAGCATAATGTACAAGTAATGAAATATGCTTTCACAGTGCAGTTAAAAACTCCATTAAAATGCCTTTTGTTTATTCGAGTAAGGGAAGAAGAAACAATAACATGACTCAAGGTTCTCACTTTCAGAGCACAACAGTCCCTGGGTTTCTTTAAGAGGAGAACTTAGATTACTTGGACAGCAAGCTGAGCTGCAGAGTCGTGTTCTGTAGCACTAAAATTTATTTATACAGATAGATACACATGCATACACTCATACACACCCTGTTTGCTGTTAACCAGAAAACAAGAAATATGTGTATTAATTCAGAAAAGCCTATGTTCACAGGGGAGAGGGTGTGTCTCCTGGCTCAGAGCGGTGAATGCTCTGGTTATTAGCCTTGCTCATTTTTCCCTATTCAGTCTGAATTCAGAGCTAAGCAAATTTCCAGCAGCAGGCCTGTTATTCCAGCTCTGTATGCTAATCAATTCGATGCACAGCTTGAGAAGCCCTGAACACAAGCTGGAATAGCCCTTAGCTTTCATGGCTTGTCTTTGCACTTCTCCACATATGCACGCCTACTTTAGCCAATTCTGAAAATCTGGATGGACTGGATCCAACTTTTTTCCTCCTAACCTCCTTTAGACATGCTTTTATTACATTTCTGTGCCAATATCTTTCGTCACCCCCTGGCAGACCCGAGGGTGGCTGGAAGCTGTTATCCTCTGCACACAAGCAATGCTATCACTTGCCACAAACAGAGACCTTTGAACGACGCTTGCAGTATGTACAAACACATGAGGCCTTAGACAACCTCTTCTGCTCAGTCTGGGCCCTTTGCACCATGGATTCATTTCCTAACACCTAGGCTCCATCAAGACGCACATACTACATACACAGTAAAAATCACTAGTTCGGTTTTGTGTGTAGTTTCAGAGACAAGAAAGGAAATACTGTTGTGCTCGATGATAGCACTATCACGCTATTTCTTACCAGCCCCTGCAGTTTGGCTGCATGCCTTACCCAGAGTTAGTGCAAGCTCTTCCTAAAAGATGAGCTGTCGTAGCTTACCTACTATAGAGTGAAAACAGCCTTTTGATCAAAGGTGAAGAAGAGCTGGGAAGGGAACAAGTGGATTCAGACGGACAAGAAGAGGTGAAACTTGCAACGAGGTGTAGAATACAGCACCAACCGCAATCACATTCTTGAGGCCTCTCGTGCTGGGTAAGGTCAGGGGAGTATTTGTTGTTTTGGGGCACTAGAGCAGGTAGGGAGACATGAGCAAACGTACCATACACGATGCCACTCAGAGCATAAGAACTAAGGACTCAGGCCCACCAGAATAAACAGGACATTCCCCCAATACACAGGGGAAAGACTACATGCATTCGTTTATACCTTGTGATCAAAATGAGACATCTACTGGATTCCAAGCATTGAGGTAGATGTTTGCTCAGAATACATTCAGCATACCTGCTCCCTCTCAGAGGTATCCCATTCACACTGATGGGATTTCTACTTGAGGACCAAAAAGGAACCAGAATCTTCTGCTTCACATAATGATACAAATTAACAATGAAAAAAAAAAATAGAAGTCTTTCTTGACCTGTCTCAGCTCCTGATATTCAGCCTAATTTTCCCTTGCTCATTTTCAGCCCATTTATTCCTAGATAAACCCTCCGGCACTACAGTGAATAATCCTCTTCTCTCCTGGGATTCAGAGTGAAAAGGGAACATGTCACTCTATGACGGAAAGAGCTGCCAAAATAAAGATGCTGGTGAGGACTGAATTTTTAACATACATCTCTTTCGGGGTGTGAATAGCACCAGGATTCAGTAACAGGGGCCATGTACTTCTAGGTCACCAGGTCAGATCTGACTGCATCCTCCAATAATTTTGACAGCCTGCCATCTGTGATGTAAGTAGCAGGTGTTCATGTGAATCTTGGTCAATACATGTCTACTAGCAAGGCTTGCATTTCTAGAAAACCCACAATTTTTAGCAAGCAGCACTGAAACCTGCTTCTGGACTTGGATTCTCACTGCCTTAAGTGGACAATAGAGTCATCACAGCTTTAGCCAGTGTTTACAGAACAAAAAAACACCAACAAATAGTGCCAGAGGCCTGTTGGATGGCAAGCAGGAGCACGACACCTTCTTCCAAAACAGGAGGCTGAGGGAAAGCAATGGAAAAATATCTGCCAAAGTTTTAAAGATGACGAGCTCCTTTGCTGTCTCCCTGTTTTCTGCACATGGCTTGGGGAGATTTTTTTTTGGAGACGACAGCAACGGCAATCACATCAGCACCAATGCTCACATGAGAGCAGACAATGTCAAGACTTGAGCTGCTGAGATCAGACTGCTTCTGCTTTAATAAACACGGGAATTAGCATGCAGAGACTGCACACAGCGCAGCCTCTCAAAAAAGAAGTGTCACCTTTCTTGAGAGTGTCACCTTCAAACTGCACACAACAGAGCCAGATAAAAAAAAAAAAAGTAGGACAGGAAAACTGACTGAAGTCTGTCCATAGAACCCAACACTTCAAACAGCCTGTCCTCAGTGTGGAATGAAAGACTTTATTTAACAGTTTATCTGTCTACTCCAGAAATAGCTCCCTCAGAAAGCTCCAGCCATGGACAGCAGGTCTGAGGCAAAGCATTATTTACTCCCAGAGCCACCTCTGGCAAGGACTGATCCAAAGCCATACACATGAGCAGGAATTTGCCAAAATCCTTACAACATTGTGATCTGCTAAATCCCTGAAGCAGGACATTCTTTGTTGATTTGTTTTTAAACAGACTACAATGCAAACCAATTGACCAGCTATTTAATTGTAGCTATTTAATAAACCTGTGTTTAAATCAGTAACTCTTCAGGTTCACTAGAGGTGGAGGGCACCATTCCCTCAATGGCAGCAGTTACCATGGCATCAGTACTACAGGGTTAGGGCATTTGCCACCTGTCTGTAGTTGGCACCGTACCGAAGGCACTAGCTAGCTAGTTTGGCTAGCATGGTTTCAGCAATAGTGCCTGATGGGGCCACTCTGGGGCAGACATCAGTGTCCCAGCCAGGCCCTTTTATCCCAGATTCTGTGGCCTAAAGACCTATATAAACAAAAATTAAGAAGCATAAGGTTTCTGAATAATATCTCAGAAAATCTTCTGAATATTTTATCATAAGTACTTAGATACACATTCATGGAAGCCTGGCTTATTCACTGTAGTGTATAATCGAATCCTGAAGGGATACCTGAGGACTAATTGGTTTTGTCTGTGTAAGTGTCTAGTCATTGCATGAATCAGGCAATGCTGAATTTCCAGCTCAGACTAAGAGCTCCCTAAAGATAGAGAACCAGGCTGCCTTGTCTGGCCGTGTAAGTGGTTTGGGTTCAGAAGTTCTTCAGCCCATGCATTATTACTTACCCTTCTTGCCATGACAGTTGCTAGTGAGGAATCATCTCACACAAACAACTTGAGTCAGGGCAGTCTGCAAATGCAACGAGGAGGAATGAAGCAGGGACTTAATCTTGGTTTGAAATGATCTGGCGCGGGAGGTGGCTATGGTCAAAGATCCTGCGCCTGGGCTATTGCTCTGCTAGTGCTGAGCCACACCTGTCCTGATATCAGGATGGGAGGCTTATGAAAGGCCTGCCAAATCTCAGCAGTTAACAAGAAGCACTAATAAAGGACTAAGAAAAAGATGTAAAGCAGATACAGTTTCATTGTTACGGCTTTATGCAGCAGGGAAGGAAGACAGGACTCACCTCTCCCCATTAGCACCAGCTGTTGTAGAGCCTTTTGCAGGAGGCAGAATACAAAATATATGTGCACCCATCTCCTATTCTTCCCTCCCATTTGTTTTGGGGCTAGATCTTCCCCAGCTTTGCAGCAGTGCATGAAACTTTGTTCTGGGGTTGCTTCAATGCAGTTTTTCAGTATCCACATGGGCAGTTGTGAAGTCTCAGATGGATGAGGTGTTCCACATCCTACCGCAGGATGTGTCAAACAAAGCAAACCCATTTGTTTGCTTTAAAGCCCTGAACCTCATGCCTCAGGGCATAAGTTAACTATCTGCAGGGTTCTCTCTAGAGGGAAGGTTTGTTGTTTTTGTTTTTTTTTTTTTTTTTTACCTGATCCTTCAGCAATGCAGATGTTAGTAGGTCTGTCATGGAGT
This sequence comes from Cygnus olor, assembly GCF_009769625.2. Classification (NCBI taxonomy): domain Eukaryota; kingdom Metazoa; phylum Chordata; class Aves; order Anseriformes; family Anatidae; genus Cygnus; species Cygnus olor. The sequence continues at coordinate 17,968,291 of NC_049181.1, read as the reverse complement.
TATTCACCTTCCTGAGCATCAACTACAAGTGACAGCAGTTGGAAACATTTGTATTTTTGGTACAAATCTCATCCTGTATCACATTAACAAAAGTTAATATAATCAATAGAGCTACACTAACCTGGCAACAGAGTCCATTGCCAGCACTGGCACTTGAGCAAGGAGATTTTTACCGATTTTTTTTTCCAAATACCAGCCTAAAGTCAATGCAGCAACTCCAAAGTTTATCTAGTTTCTCAAGTGCAACTTGCATAGATACATCCAGAGTAGCTTTTTACTAGTAGTGCAGCACCAGAAGCTGCTTTACCAACTCCTTTGTTAGCTGTTATCTGTAAGTATCAACCTTTAACTTACTGTGAGCTTAGTAATCCTGCTTCTCCCTCTTTGCTGCTGCTGCCCTTCCTGCAATGCAAGTCATCTAAAATGAAATGGCAATTTCTCCTCCGGACAGGAGAGGTGGGCTGGCCTCCTATGCATTTGCATCTGCTTTGCAAACAGAAAGATGAACTCCACTCATCACCTGCCACATGGAATCCTTATCAAAGCAAAGATTGCTAGAGGGGAGCATTTCATTAAGACTAGAAATTCTTTTGGGAGCACAGTCACAAGTACCCTGACATATAAAAACGTAAATAACTTCATCTAGCGAGACAGCTAACACTCGGATGGAACAGAAGCACTTTGTCTGGGCTAGATAAAAACCAATAAATAGCACATGTCTAACTTCTCCCTGTTCATGAAGATTTTGAAGTCCAGAAGAGGTCATTGTAAGTTATGACTAAGAAGACATTCAGTTGCCCTGCTTGTTAACCAGAACCTCTGTAACTATATGGAACTAAAGCCTACAAGCTCTCTCCCACCTGAGCAGCACCTTATTCTGCTTATTTGGTGATGCTAATTGATGGAAAGGAGTATTTTGTTAATTAAGACATGGCAATATATCAGCTAGAGAAAAAACAGAAGGAATTCCATACCACTGAAAAGTATCTTAATGTAAAGTAGAACGGAACCTGGTCCCTCTAACCTATCACCACTCAGCCAACCACATTTAAAAAAAAACAACTGATTTTTGTTGCTACATCTCTTTGTATACTTGCTGAATGTCTCAGACTTTGGAATGCAAGACTGGGCAGGAGAAGAGAAGTTCAGTATGTACAGACGACATTAACTTTCACAGTTCATTTCTTAAAGCAGGAGTGAATGCTGACAAACACCACCTGCAAAGCAAGACGCAGAAAGAAGAAGATGGGCTGTCAGTCATGAAATAGCCTCCCCTCTTCTATACAAACACCTATTTATTGTACACCACAGTGAGAAGCTCAAGCACAAATGGGACAGTAAATCTACACAGCATTTGCAAGCTCTAGTTGAGACTATTGTATTCAAAATATTTGAATACAACTTCATCTACAAACTCAAATTCTGTTTTCTAATTCAGTTCAGCTACAAGAGGAAGAAACTGCCAACATGTGTTTATGAAATAGCCGGTGCTCCCAAGAATCCAGACTTATTTGGGACACTGATATAACTAATAGTTTAAAAAAGAGAATCTGCCAATACAACTGTTTTCCAACATGGCCCACAGATCAGACCAAATTCAATCCTGCATACACACAGAAATTATATTATACGTATCTCAACACAACAGAACCTGTAGACATAAAATGAAACACTGAATGTGATCCCCTGTATAAGTTTCTGTTTAAAGCATCAAATTCTTTGGCATATACCATATCCTATACGGCCATATAAAAAAAGTTCAAAAGGTAAGCGTCTATTGTGATTCTGTCATGACTCTTCTTTGACTGACAGTTTGAAGCCCCTTTTGAGTTCTGGGGCTTTTGTCACGAGGTGGTAATATATTCCAAGAAGAGAAGGAGCTCGAGTACAGACAAGACTAGGCACAAGGCATTAGAGATACACATAAGACCAAGTTAAATAAGCTACTTAAACACAAGATGCGAATTTGGCAATTTCAAAAGGACAATAATCTTCAAAAAGGCAACAATCCAAGATACAAGAAGCAAAACTTCTTAAAATGACCTAATCCCACTGCTGTTTTAAGTGCTATATTTATTCAAATGTACCCCATCCGGCTCTCAATTAACTGCTTTCTCATTTCCAAATGCAGGTCTGCAGTGCAGAGACGTGTAATTATTTACACGCCACTCCATCATTGCCACTACTGTCTGTACTTCTAAAGCATCTTGATTACTCTACTGATGAGCACCATGGAAATGTCTATAAATAATCATCTCCCCTCATTAAGTTACAGTTCATGGAGTGGGGAAGGATGATTTTCCTTTGTATGTTCCTTTTGTAAATTTTATCGTTTCACAACAGAGGGAGTAACATGCCTCTGATGACACTCAAAGAGACAGACTGTCAGGATTCTTGTCAGTATTTCAGCTGCGAGCGGCTTGCAGTTCTGTATGAATATTTTCTCCTGAAAATAAAGTACTGTTTGTCAGAATTAGGCATTCAAGACTGTTTTTCTAATGTCAGATTCAGACATGCAAAAACCTTTAGTATCACATCAGAAGGTCAGACTTTATGGAGCAGTATGTCATGGAAACCTTAACAGCAAACACTGCGCTCACAGCAGAAGCTTCTGGCTTTAGCTTGCAACACTAAGAACACACATGGGGGGGGGGGGGGGGGGGGGGGGGCAGATTTCAAATGAACTTATATTAAAATACAAACATTGAAGGAAACCTTCCAATAAGAACAAAGCACTGGTAAATAAATTTGATCCTCAGGGATCTCCAACAATAATTGATGCCACAAATATCAAACATTCCATTACTGTCAAATCACAAAATCTCATTCCTCTCATTAACCGCAATACTAAATGCACATTTGCATGCAGTGAAACTGCTGGTGGTAGCTCTCTAACACAATGAAATATCACGTCATAAAATGGTGAATTTTAAAGCCAGTAAAACAAGCTGAATGGGGTGTCTTCACTCACTGAAATCAGATTCCTGCAACAAAAAGCAATTGTGAAGTTCTCACATTGCCCCAGAGAACAGAGTACCAAGGCACCAGTTCCCATATGGGTATCAGAGCTTGCTATGAGGAAAGCAAGGTTGCCTTCTATTTTGGGATTCAAGGAAAGTCATATATCTGGCTGCTATGGACAACAGTTTGCAGTAGGAATTGCTAAATTACCTAGATCTTTGAGCCCCATGCTCAGCCATGTCCCCGTGCAAAGCAGCGACTCGAGCACTGGATCGCTTTCTGCCCTGCAGCAGCATTTTCTAGGCAATCTGCAACTTAAGAGCAAGCAGCATTTCCCAAATTTCTGCTTAGGAATTAGCACAATTCCACAGGCTGGTCCAGCCAACAGGCCATAGGTGTAGTCCAACTTATCATCTGATTCAGTCTTACTCACAGTGCTGGAGAGAAAAACTATTCTTACTCCTGCAAATAGTTTAAAGGAGGAGAACAGAATGGTTTGACAAATTCATGAGGCATTCCTATTTCCACGCTCTGTCCAAAGCAGCACCTCACCTCCAAAATGTTGGCTATTTCAAACAACTGAAGCCATTTAGTGGTTCAGATTAAGATCTTGATCCACAACTGTCAGTGCAACAGTACTCTGTCAGCAGGAGGAGGCAACTGCTTTCAGGTCAGATCCATCCATTAAGCTCTTTTTTAAGCTGCTGTGATTCAAGATGCATGGTCTTGTGCCCACGTATCATTTTCCTCAATGAGGAAGGATCACTTGTCCCTCCCCTCCCTCTTCCCCCAGCCACTTTCAGGGTTCCCAGTACATCGCTCCCTGTATCACTGCTTACTTACGGTCAGCTTAGCTGGAAAGTCACCCACCCCTGTATAAGCTATACAACTTATGAAAAAAAAGTGCTGAATATCTGACAGGCTAGAATGACATGCTACATTCAAGCTCCCAAACACTGCGCCTGGACTAGGACACCTCATGAACAAACGTTTGGTGCTAGAAGGACGAACATTTTCATTTGTAAAGGCTACATGTTTGAACACACTGCCTAGTGTTGGCAAGGTATTTGAATATTTTTTTCCAAAGATAGGAGCAAGAGTTAATTTAAAGCAACAGTGGCAAACCCTAGAATAGCCAGTGTCCTACCCCAACACAAGAGATGGAGCAAGAAAAACAGATGCAAAAATAAGATTATCCCTCAGTTACAGAAGACACAGAACTATTAAATTAAGCTCAGAATTTTCCTTGAAGAAGAATCTAGCTCTTCCCAGACCTCAGAGTTATCCTCCACATTCCTTTAAGTGTTCTCATAGATACGGTAATACGAAATGTCTTATTGCTGTATAGCTGCTAATAAGAGACAGATGTGTCATTCAGTTCCCAGAAAATGTAGACATGAAGCACATTATGATGACCCACTAAATATTTTTGACCCAAATCCCTTTCTGCATGTTATCTCTTTATACATTTAGTCAAGAAAATGCAACACAGTTCCATACTTTTCCTGCTAATTACTGAGCTAGCCAAAAGAGCATGCGTGGATCAACTGCTTTATCTCAGCAAGGCCAAAGCAAGTCAAGCAACACATTCACTTAGTGAATCCAAAGCTTGAGAGCTCTTGCAATTACTTCAGAGCTAAATCAACTGGTGGCTGTGAGCCGAACTCCCCATGTTATTTATTTAGCTAGTCTGGAAGACACGCACTGCACACTGGCGTGCAGGACGAAGCATCTGTTTCATTCAGACGGTTGGCTGCATTCTTTACTTGATATTAATATCAGTGAAAATTTAGCAACTTAACCACTGGCATGGGAAGTCTGAATTTTAAGAGAACAGACGGCAGTGATCATCTCAGGTTAATTTTAGGCTTCAAAAATTGCTCTTAGTCAGCAAAGTGTCAAGATAATAGGAAAATAAAAAGGCAACATCTGTAAAATCTCCTACCTGTTTCCCGTCCAAAGTATACAACTTTTTGACCACTCCTGTCTCCAGCTTGATAGCTTCAGTGATATCAGTGAGAACTTGCTCAAACGAATGGGCAGTCTTCTTGTTCAAGAGAACACGGACTGCTTTCCGGGGCTTCACCCCGCTACGGATGATGGTTACCAGCTTGGGCCGCACAAAATCTTTGTTCTCCTTTGCCTGGGCGCTGTTGCTGCTGGCCAGAGACTGAGGTGCTTTCTGGTTGGCAGATGTCTTCACGTTGACGGACCAGTTAGGATTGACATTCTTGGTGTATTCCACCTTCTTGAAGAAGTTGTCGGATGAGCAGACATAACTTTCACCTTTTGAAAGAAATAAACACTGGTCTAATTCTACAGTTCTTACCATTAGACTCCTGAGAAACAGAAACTATACATCTTTCTCCCATTAACCATGCAAAACATTACTCATTCTTTTCATTAGAACTTCCATGTCAGCTTGTTATTAAAAGTCAATTTTATAATGTTTATGCTTATTTGAAACATAATCTAGCATTTCCTGAAAGTAAGCAAGTCACACAACTTGCATCAGCAAATACACACCATCACTCAGTCATGTGAACCAGGGGTTAAACAAGATTGAGAATTGTAAAGTTATTAGGTACCTGAAGATGCAACTAAGCTGTCTAAAAGCTCCTAACCACCCAATTCATTTGATCACCTAAATTATTTTGTAAATCTGCCAGCTCCCTCTCCATCTTTACAGACGTAGCTACTACTAGTCTGTCACCCCTTGCCAAGATGGTATCAACATCCATCCACAAGGTACCTCTTTTGTCAAGGCTGAAGAATGATGAAAATCCAGTACTGAATAATCTCTACCAAAAGCAGCTTTGATAAAGCTAGCAGGCAGAACAAATATGCTTCGCTGTAGTGTCAGTGGTCTATTAGAAGTCAGACCTACTGGCAGCTGAGATAGAATATGACACCAAATACCACTGCTTGCTTTAAAATGGCTGGTACCAACCAAAAATATACTCAATCCAAATTTAGACATAGTAGAGAAGGGTTAAATGTTGCACAGTCGTATTAGTAATTCACAAAATATATATATATATATATATATATATATATATATATATATCCCATCCAAAATTAGTTTCAAGCTTTGTCTGTAATTTATAGGATCCTATCTACCTAAGGTTTTAAGATCACCTTAAAGAAGGATTTGTAGGATCTTCTTTGGGGCCTGCAAATCTGATGGATCCTAGAGGACTTATTACTAGAATGAGACTGTGAAAACAGTCTCCCTAAGAGAATGTAGCTGTCTAGTCTGAAATGACTCAGGCTGCTGAGCATTTGAGGATGCACTAAAAAAAAAACAACACTCATTGCTAGAGGAAGAAGCTTTTGTCCTTTGCCTCACCATTAGATAAAATTTTAATAGTAACTGAAGGCATAACATGGGTACCTGTAGGATCTTAGGGAGTTTCTTTTGGTACTTTATTGGACTGATCTTACAGAACGAAGTTCTTTAAACAATGTGATAGCTTTTAAATCAAAATATAGATTTAACTATTTTGAATAAGAAAAAAATCCTTCTGCAAATACAGACTAGCTGCATTTCCTTATCAGTTACCTACTGCAAACTCTGTGGCCTGGATAACTTTGAAAAGTCTGCCCAGCACCTGAACCTTGCTTTCTACTAGGGGATCTTCTAGGACAGGATCTGACGTCTAATCAGCCAGGGTATAAATATGTATTTCCAAAGAGCCCACCAATTTCCACAAAAAAATTATGGTCCAGGCATGTAACACATACCTGGTACACAGTGTTCATGTAGCATTCTTCAGCTGACTAAATCGCATTTTTGATGGACATACTCCTATGATCCCTTCAAAGACTACATGGAAAGACCACTAACAGATATAATGCCATAGAAGCCTTTTAATAGGCTTAAAACAAAGGGATACATAGTACTTATGTCCTTCCTACTGCTCTGTTTGATTTCACTAGCAGCCATTGAAACTATGCGGAATGGTTGTTAGTTTTTGTTTTTTTTTTTCCCGACTTCATATCCTGTTTGCCAGAAAGTGGTGAGTGCTCGCAGTGATTACGCCACCACCAGCAGCTCTTCTGTCTCTGCAGCCGTGTAGTGACCGAAATCATTTATCACCAAGAAGGAGGTATTGTTTTCCCTTCTGAAGGAAGAACAGAAATACAACAGAAATACAGAATGCAGAAAGCTGGCTTCATGATGAACACTATTGGGCATTTTTTCAACTCGTGTACCCCACACTAACATAACCCCATCAGGAGGCTCTGGTGGCCTGACCAAAGAATACCAATCTATATTTGGGGCATGCATGCTGTCAGAAAAAAAACTCAAACTATGAAGTTCCCATAGCTGAAGCTCCTTAGTGTCTCACATTTCTCAAATTGGACGCAACAGAAGCACAGATACCCCAAAGTGTTCCATACATTGTAAGGAATTCTCACTGGAAATAGATTGTTTTTTCAAAAGCACTCAATTTGATAAATCTTTCTCATTAATAAGTGATAAGCTGTGGTTTATCTATCTGCTTCAGCCAAGCAACATCTGGTGCGGAGGGGGCCCGTGCTTCTCTTGTTTCATAACCAAGTGTGAAGCACAGCAAAGAGTTTGGTATGCTCAAATTGGGGAATTAACTCTAAGAACCTGAGCCTCCCTGAGCCAATAACTCCCAGGCAGAGGCAGTTTTGGAAGCATGCTCAATGGAACAGTAACATGATGCTTTGAGAAAAGGGATTCCTGTGTTTAAATGCAATACTAGGAATAAGTGACTTGAGTACTACTCTTACCTCTGCCCCAGGCATCCCTGTGGAAGCTCCTGACCTGTGCCTCTGCTTCCCTACCTGAAAAGTAGAAGTAGCAATACCTGCTACTGAAGGGCTGCCAGGCTTGACTATAAGCTGTTTACATACTTTGGGTTACAACAACGAAAAATGTATGTATTTGTGCTGTGTTCTATAAAACCATGAGGTCTTAAAGTATATTTTCTATGAATAAGTTCAACATTTTATATTAAGCGAAAGAGATTATTGGTCTGTTTAGTAGAGCTAGCTGTCCAGTGTATTTAGAACAGCACACACTGAGGGCAAAAATGGCATAAGGCAATACTCCTCTCCTAGACTTTGTTTCCACAAATGCAGAATTAGGTAGTTGTATACACACTTTCAGATTACACTCACAGTCACAAGTGGAAAATCCAATCAGCTCTTTTTCACTTTGTTTCATGTAACCAACCCCTAGCGGATATTTTATTGAATTCTAAAACTGGCCCAAAATTTGTTTGGAGTGACGTGGCTCTACCCTTCAGAATAGCAGTTCTTCTCAGCATCATTTCCAGTTATAGCAGTATAGCCCCAGGGAAGAGGCATTTCCTTCTTCCCCTGACCTACAGATGTAACCTGAAGCATTAATTTCATTTAAAGATAACTACAATTTACGTCTTTCCAAACCCAGTTTATGGCTCTCAAATAATAACCACATAACTGAAGTCCCTCAGTAAGACATATCCCTTTTACCATTTGCCAACCTGGAACATTTGCTATTTTACTTCCTACAGCTGAGTTTTACACAAATTTTACCAGAAGGTAGTAGCAGGATCAAACAAAAATGGTCTGAAGTCACAAGAACTTTCCAGCTTTGAACACATGTTGTGGCCAGAGGATCTCTAAGGAGAGAAATCTCATGGGGGATATTTCGATCAGAGAGGAGCAGTTTCTTTGCTATACCCATCTGTGCTACGCCTACGGTGAGAACTCAAGGTGTACAGCTCCATCAGAAACGTACCTGATAAGCACAGCATGGCTGTAGAAGTGCACAGCATAACAAAGAAAGGGGAAGAAGCAGATGGGAGATTCAGATGAGCAAAAGAAATGGCTCCAAGAAGTACATTGCTCGCCAGCCCTGAATATAAAAATCTGTGCACAAATATTTTCAGGAACACGTCTTTAGACAGCAAGCAGCTGTGTACATGTGCAGAAACACAGCTAGAAGCCATGAGAACGTATGATGAACAGCCATTTCACTGCTTCCAACAGAACCCTGAGTAGCAGCCCCAAAGAGAGAGACTCGTATGAGAGCTAGGAGGCTTCAGTAAAAGCAAGAAGCATCCCTGACAACACCCAAACTGCTGCTGAATACTGCACTGCAGGCATGACACCAGTGGTGATAAGGACAGCAGCTTTCTCGTGCAGTGCCAGGTCAGTGCAAGATGCCCTTTCTGCCAAGCCAAAGCCCTGCAGGATGACGTGCACTTGGCAACACGGCAGCGTACTCCAGAGGTGTCACTGTTTCTGTTGTGCCACCAAACCAGCCAAGGCATTTATTTGTTCCTTCTGTCCTGCCCTAAGCAATAGATGGACTGCAAGCGGAGCTTTGACCTTAGGTCATAATCAGCACATTTGCTATTTGAAGCCTTGGCTCGTATCACACAACTGTTCTGGCTACAAATGCATTACATGTTACTGTGCTACCAACTTGATAGAAGCACAAGGCGATTATTCAGCTCCTACAGAAGGGATGATCTCAGCATAGATAAGGTTTGCCTTAGAGAAGGTTTCTTAGTGAGATTCTAAGCTCAAGATGAGTGCTAAGCCTTCAACCCTCTTAAAGCAGCTCTTTTTGACAATACTAAATACGACAGGCTGTGCTTTCAAAAAAGTTATCCTTTCTCAGCGTGCACCAGCAAGTTTTGCATGCACCAGCAAGTTTTCAAGTGTAATGAACTACGTGCAGAAGTGGAGAAAAATTGGAAAAGCTGGATTGAGGCCATTTTGAAAGTGTAACTGCTAACAGTTATTCCAAAAACTGTCTCTGTGGGCTGCAGTCAATTATTTTGGTTGTTAGCTCTACTGCCTCAAAGTTTAGACTGTGCTACTGTGCCCAGCTTTCGTGTTTCATGGGATTTACCATTACTCCAGTAAGAATTTAATGGACTGCGTGCCTTGCAGAGTTCACTATATATTGTGTTAAAGCAGGCCTTTAAAATCAAATGCATGAACTTCTTGCTACTTTATGCATTAAAAATTATCTTCCTCTGCTTCAAGACCTACTCCACCATAGCAAAATGAACCGTGGAAGAGCTTCCTTCCTCTGGCTGTTCCACAGGGAGCTCTCCCATGAGAGAAGCACCTTTTGTTCTCTTGAAAAAAATAATAAAAAAAATGTATGATTACCAAATTGCCTTCACAACCACGTGATGCCCATAAAGAATTTTTCATGTCAGGTTACCTGCAGGGACCATACCAGTCCTAGTGTGATGGCCAGGATGAGCAAGGAAATAGAACCACAAGAAGGTGTTTTGTTATAAGGGATGTAATTAGCCAAGCTCTTAGGAAAACAGCCATAGAAAACAATCCCACAAGTTACCAAGGCTTCAATATTGGATTACACGAGCTTCAGCTTTCCATGCAAACTGCAACACACACACATTGGGTGGGGACATCGATATGCTTCCTACAAACCCCGCACTCCCAGCGCACACCAGGCACTGTACAGCTCCAGGGTGGAGCCTCTCCTGTGATTACTTTAAACGCTCCTGGACAAGATTTTGGAAGACTCCCTGGGGCATGACAGGATACAAAAGCTTGGAAACACTTCCTGGAATATCTCACACAACCCAAGAACGTTTGCACTTAAACCCCACTGAGCAAAACAAAAAATCCATTCAGCTTTTTGTAATGTTTAAACTGAGGCAAAAACTCATTTCAGACTAGAGCAGCCCAGCATAGGACAAGGGCATGAATCCATGATGTGGGCACTCCAACCACAACACAAGGGGAGCTCTGCCCTGCCTAATGGCCTGAGCACACCGGGAGCTCAGAAGGGAAAATCTACAGCTTCAACTACTTGTTGTCTCTCAAGTATTAATTTTCATCTACAGTCTGCATTTTTGCCTTTACTCACCATGCCTATACTATATTTGGATTCAGTAAATGCTTACTTCACACTTATTTCTGACCCTGCAAAGGACCTTTTCTTCACATGAAATCATCCTCTAGAAATAGGTCCAACGTCCACTTTTAATAAAATAGCTGAACCATGCAAGTACCTGAAGACCTCTGACCAGACCCTGAAAAAGACTCAGGAAACAAATGAAAGCACTTGAACACGAAAGCTCAGAGCTCTGACTTCCATCTTTTTCTCTTACAGAACTAGGACAAACAAGTCAGGCTGCCCTTCTGCATCTCAGTTCCTCAGCAGTAATAACAACTTCTTCCACCTTAACATGTTCAGACTGTAACTTCCCTGGGCTGGAAGCTCTCTTCGTACACATTTGTATGGTGCCTTGCACAGTAGGATGCCCGGTTTGGTCAGTGCCTCTAAGCAGTGACAAACATTAACCTGGGCAAGGTGGGGAATCCAGCTTCTGGGGGAAGTGTCAGTTCTCCGCTTCACTGAAGTATCACAGCCTCCACCAGGGGTGAAGTTAACTCAGGGCTGTGCTGCCTTCAACTGCCAGGCGTCTGCCCTGGGCTTGGGCTTCGGCTCGAGTCACAGCTCACTGTCCTTTGCATTATGTCAAGAAAAAGCTAGTGGGGCCACATGAGAAAGCAGCAGAATTATGGAGTGGACTAAAAATAATCTTTTGTCCCACAGAGAGCTCATCTGTGGGACAATGGAGACAAGAAGTTGCAACCCGAGTTCGGAACACATAGCCAAGCATGGAGTTTCTGAAGATGTCTTTCTGCTGAAGTCAGTGTGTAGCATCTGCTTCCACCTTTATCCAGCCCTCCTTTCAAAGAAAAAGAGCAGTCGGAGCTGAGGCATTTGCCTCCTTTGCGTAGGATTTGCCATCTCATTGCAATGGGTCTATAAGCATGTGGGTGCTCAAAATGAACCAAGGAACAACTCACCCTGTCAAAGGCACGAGGATTTTAGTAGAAACTTGAATGACAATGTAAGCTGCCCTAATATCAACGTGAACAAGGCTGGAAAAGATGGCTGCTTTCCTTTTTATCATCTTTCATATTCAAGTTCTCACAGCACCAGGTGCAGAATTAACTGTTACAATGGTGGCTCAGCAGTAATCTATAAAGACAACTTCATGTATTTCCTAAAGCCTCAGTCACCAGAACCCCTTATAATATGAAGTTCAGCTGGTGCTCTTTTCCAAGATTCACTTATTGACCAGAACAACCATGCTAGATAGCAGCACTTGGGCCCAACACTCACTCCTGACTTAGCAAAGAGAGCATGCCAGTAGAGGATACTGTTAGCAACTGACCAATAAGTCAGGATCAGCTGTAAGAGGGAAGTAATAGGATGCTATATTGCATTAAAGCAACATGTAGATTAAGGAGGAATGCAGTCCTAGAAAATGGCAGCATGTACTTGGGCACTATTTACAGATACGTGAAAACCGATGATGAAAACTGGGGGGTCAAGATTAAGATAATGACTGCAGTGATGGAAGACTGCCATTATAAGTGAAAGGGAGAGAGAAAACAATGGTGGATTTTGAGAGAAGGTCACTGGGAGACATGGACATAGACAACTCTGGCACAGGAGGCAGCATGGAACAAGCAGCAGTGACAGGTGAGAGCTCAGCAGGCAGCAGAAAGCACTCCGTAGTTGGCAGAGTCCTGGTGGGCCTCCAAAATGAGAAGGTTTTAGGGTTCAGTACTGGAAAGGACCAGGAGGCACATCCCAACTGATGGGTAGGAGAGATGTGATCAGAAGAATAGAAGAGATTTCACTCGTTCCATTTCGGACGGATTAGGAAGTAAAACATTTATCCAGAACTTCAGGAGAAAGGCCCCTAATGCCAGGTGAGGAAAGCCTACAAAGTCTGGCTCTGGAGACCAAAAGGGTTACTTCCAAGGACCGTTTAATTAGTAGCACACCGAGTGTTTTTGTTGACCCGAAATACATGCTGTCTCAAGGTTACTGACATTATGCAATATCACCCCTCTACCCTACAGAGGGAAGTGCACTCAGGCTACACCATATACACATTTTTAATCATGCTGAAGTAATCAAGTATGAAGTGTGATGTGAAAGAATATTAGTAATTTACCGGTGATTGCAGATCAAACGGAGGTTAACCCCTCTTTCATGACTTTTTTCCTAGGTTCTACTTGTTTATTGGAAATTACAAGAATAGTCACATTACAACAACTTAAACTGCTTTAGATGCTCTCAGTCCCCAACTAGAAAGCTAATTTATATAGGAAACATACTGTTAGTACCCATCCTGTGCTTGTATCCCACAGTGTAAATACTCTGAAGTTCTGTTCCCATGTGTACCTAGCACACAGTTATGCGAACACCCAAGCTAATAGCATAGCTTACCACAAGGTTGGCTGCAACCACAGTATTAATAATCAAAAGCAACGTCTCTTCAAGATTGCTCTTCTACAAGATGCGTGGGGCATTCCAGCAGTACGGCAATGTTATCATTAAACAGTCAATAACAGCACACAGATCTGCTGTTGCATTTAGAGACACTGGATTCTTTTGTTTTCATTCTGCTCATTGTATTTTCCTTGCTGATGCTCTGCTGGGGATACCGCAACACAATCCCATTCTGGTTTCAGTGACATGTCTTCAGTGCTGCTTCCAGCTACTGCTTTGGCAGAACCCAAATGTCAGCACATCCTGCCTGTACCCCAACCAGTAAAAATATATATTTTTTTTTCAAGAATTAAGTACTTATCTGCAGAAAGAAAAAAGTGAAAACCAGGCATAATAACGAAAGGCCCGTTAACTTCTGACAGAAAGCAGGAAGGGTGTAAGAGAACTGCATTTTCTCCTATAGAGTTACTCCTGAAGACATACTGCAGGACTGAGAGCTGTCATTAGAGAAAGGCTGTAGCCATATTAAAGAGAGCACAGAAACAAAGAACAGAATCTCTAGAATTAAGGGAGGCCACACCTCCATTTGACAGCTGTATGGTAACTCAGCTGAGAATAACTCCACTAGGACTGCGTCAGCTCTCTGAAAGACACCAACTTGTTCCCAGTAAAAATCTTCTACGAAAACTGGTATCATTCCATTGTGTGCTTTTCCCCACAAAGTATCTTGGGGAAATGAGTATCCCACTTGCAGATAGAGAGACCTAGGGAAAGAGGCTCAAGTCAAGGTCACACAATGACTCGCTGCTGAGGCTGCCCCTGCAGTTCAGTGGCTCACACAGGCTCACAGCCATTGTCTTATTAACAGCAAAAGCCCTGTGGTTTTTCTAAAGTAGCCAAATCAGCCAGGTGATCTGCTTGGAAGGAAACAGACCAGGGAAAAGCACCTCTTTTCTTGCAACAGGGTACATCCACACAAAGGATGGAGTATTTGAACCGTTCCAGGCAGAGAAAAGCAGTCGCTGTGGGTGTCCTCCGTGCACCCTGCTCAGGCTGTGCCGCCGACAGAGCACGGCCACGCAGCAATTTCGTCCTGGGCATCCTCCTGGCAGCACCCACCTGCTGCAGAGGGAGCTCCCCACACACAGACACAGCTGGCACTGAGCTCCATGGGAGCAAACTCATCCCAGACAGAAGGATGGATTTTTGTCTCATCCTTCATCCCACAGCCTAAGCGATGCCCAGGGGAACAGGCAACACTGCCAGCCCCTCTCGAAGCAGGGAACGCTCAAACCTGCCCTGAGCATCCCCTGCACACTCACATCTTCCACTCATTAGATGCCTTTCCATAGCTCCCCACAAACCTACCACAGCAGCCCACCCCACAGCAGCCCCTACCGCACAGTCTCTGCAGAAGCACTCCCCAGATACACCCGCCTACACACCCCCACATCTGAACGCTTGTACCTCCCCTCCATACACAGCTCCACACAGGAGCCCCCGGCACTCTCCCTTTCACACACAGCCACTGCAGTGCACCGTGAGCATGAACCCCACCAAGGAATCCCAGTGCCTCCTCTGCAGTTAACCTTCCTTGCACATTCTTCCACACATATGTATAAATCCCCAAATTTTGCCAGGTGCAACCCCCTAAAATCCATCTCTGTGCACATGCTTTGTTCATTAACCCCCAACACACTGCGCGAGCGCCCGACACACCCCTCCACGCTCCCAAATGCGGCGTGAACCGCTCACACACCCCTTCCACACCCCCACCATGGGCACCCTGCATGAACCCCAGCACTCTACTCCACTCCCAACACCCCTGCACAGCACAGCCCAGCCCACGCCCCCCCCACCTTGCGCATGAGCCCCCCGATGCACCCCCCAGACTTCATAAATCCCTGCCACCCCCATCACACGCACTGCATGAGCCCACCCACCATTACACACACTGCATGACACCCCCAGTACCTCCAAGCCCAGCAGATGACACCCCCAGCACCTCCCCTTTCTCCATTCACACCTATCCACCCCAGTGGGACCCCCCCCTCGCAGCCTGGACAGACACAGGGACACCCTCAGACAGCCCCCTGAGCACTGGATACAGCCATGTCTCGCCAAGAGACAGACACGCCCCTCCAGCTCCACATCTGCTCCAGATTAAGCGTGCCGGGTGCTCCCCAGGGGCTGCCACCTCTCCAGGGGTAAAAGGAGATTGGGCAGGTTCAGCCCAGAGGGGCAGAAGCATCCCCGAGCCCCTAGGAAACATGACCTTAGCAGCAGACTGAGTGGTGCAGCCCCCTCCTCACCCCGCCTCCTCACTGCACCAGGCAGCGATGCTAATTACCTTCCTCCAGCTCATCCATGCTCCCGATCTTCCGCGCCCCATCGATGGTGTAAATGTAGCGGACTCCCTGAGGCAGGTTGATGTTGTCGGACAGGGAGCGGGTCAGGTCAGCCAGGAGAGCATCAAAACTTCGGAAGCGGTCAGAGGACACAGCGTATACAATCCCCTTGAAGTAGCGGTCCCCGTTGCGATAGAAACGCACCTTCTTGGCTTTCTTCTCATTGCTCAGCGCCTGTAAGGTCCTGGTTCTGTAGAAGCTACAGTGAGCACTGTGAGTGGGGCTGGGCAGCCCGTTCATACGTGAGCCTCGCATGTTTCTGGACGCCTTGTCTCTTTCGTCAAAGTGTCCAAAATCAAGTTCCATAGTTTGGTGAACCCTAAAGATTTGAAGCTGAGCAGGAAGATGGGGAGAGAAGGAGTGTGAAGGGGACAGGTTAGAGCCAGGCAGAGCCACAAGTCAGAGAAAAACAACACTAACGCAAGCGCTGTGTCTGGAGCAGGACAGATGTATTTGGGAAGCGTCCCCTCCCCTGACCCAGATTTGTATCGATTCTGGGGGCTGAGGGTAGGAGTGGTCCTCGCGTTTTGAAAGGGATCCAACTACTGGGGGCAGGGAACACATTTCTAGAGAGCAGTCTGCTCCTGCACCTGGGAGTTTTCAAAGTGCAGTAAAAGGGGACTCGGGGCCAAAAGGGACACATGACAGTTGCAGCTCGGCCCCAAAAAACTCATCCAAACACCAGTTGGCAATGAATTAAACCTCTGAGCCCTGTGAGGTTTCCTTTGGCAACAGAAAACAAGGAGATCCCAGTGAGTCAGCCCTTCAATCTGTCGAATCACGGAAGGAACCAGAGCATCTGAATATTTAACATTAGAATAAACTGGCATTTATGAAAGAATGGTCACAGGGGAATAAGCAGTTTCTTTGTGACAGCCTGTTCAATAAGGGTTAGCAATGAGATCCAGCCCACCCTTCCCCCTATCCGCAGCCCCCTCCTAGCCCATCAATCAATTCCCAGGACCAGCCTACATCTCTAAGAAGAAATGACTGGAAAGAAAAAATCTGTCATTGAAACGAGGCTTCTATGAGCTCTTTTCAGCAGCCTGAGCCGCTTCTGAATTGCATTTCTGCTCCCGTTTAATGAGGAGGAGAAAATAAAGGGGCTATTTCCAACCCCCTTCCAGCCTTAAGTGATTTAATTGCTGGAAGTGCCCCTGCCCAAGGGACACGCCGCCCCTGCCAGCTCACCTTTCATTGTTCTGAGCACAGGGGGCTCCTAGCGCAGGGGAAGAGCAGAGAAAAGCAGGGACTTGAGCTGACAGTCATTAATCAGGAATTTCTGCATAGCCCTTAGTTTATGCCCAAGAACAACCTTCCTCCCGCACCAAACCCCAACACAAAAGGAGAAGGAATCCCCCAGCCCTGCAACAGAAAGATTTCCACTCCCTTGGCACAGCCAGGAACATGCAACTAATGTATGTTGCTTGCATGTTAACACGGGGCAGAAATTGGATTCACAGCCCGCACTCAGCAGCCAGGTATAAATGTAGGAAAAGCTGTTGCTATCTCTTCCCCGCCCCTCACATTTGCCAGAACTGAGCTGCTTGCCTGCATTTTACAATGTCACCATGACCTGTACGTGAAAAATCATTGTCCCCAGCCTGCGGTAAAGCAGATGACAATGCAGGCAATCCATAGAGAAACCCCAAGTTCAGAACGTTTTCCCCACGATGCTAGCTGGGGTAGATTCAGGCTTGTGTCATGTGCTGAACAATGAAACATCCAAGCAACTTTGGGAATGAATCAGAGGATGCAGGGGTTTTGTTTTAAAAATGCTCTGCAGATGCTGCAAGATACTAAGAGAAAGATTCCTCCTTCCATCTGACATCTGTTACTTTTCTGCATGCAAGTCACTCGAAAGAGCTCTACTTACCGGTTTTCAGCGCACAGGGTGGAGATGCTGAGAGAAAGAAAACCAGGCTCACTCTGCCTTTGTTGTCTGAGCTCCAAGCAAGAAATTCCTGCCAGGGTGGATGAGACGCCTCCTAGGTCCTAGTGCCTTGTTCGATCCCTTCACGGTAACTTTGCCTCGGTGGGTTTTACTCTATCATCATTCAGCTGCTTGTAGTCTTCTCTGTATCTGAGGGGGGGAAAAAAAACAGGGTGTGTTCTTTCCAGCTCTGGATATGTTAACAGACAGGTAAACAAAGAGTTTAAAGGGGCAAGTTTGGAGCCTGTGTTCTGAAGGGAAAAAAATTCTCCTTAGCTCTAGCTTCACCAAGAAAGCATCTGACCCCACTGAAAAAAAGAGCTTAATTAGACTGATGCACCAATTTTATAGGATTACCAGTACAGGGAGGTCATGGCTATAAGCCTACGATGTGTTACGATGCTGGCACAGGACTCCAGTGTGTTAGGAAAGCAACTAAGAAAACAGTTGACCAGTGGCACTGAGCCCAGTCTTGCTGCTGTATGGGTTTTACACAGCATTCATGGTTTACACTGGCAAGCAGGAAGGGCCAATTCACTTGGTGGTTCTGCATGCAGTGGCCCTGAATAATTTTTCTCCGTTAACATTGGACATAAGCCAAAGCCAGAGCTCTGAATTCATTCAAGTACCCAAAGGGGTTGGGGATGGAGTCAATCACCACAAGCTTAACCCAATGGATTCAGCCTGGCTCAAATCCCAAACGAAGAGAAGTTTGGATTCCACTGCAGAAGGATTCAGCTGTCGCAAAATCACAAGAGGCTCCTTCCCTGAGACAGCAAAATCTTTCACCTGCTTTCTGGACAAAGATTTCCATTCTGCCAGGGGAAGAGCAACACTGCGAGCCCCGCTCCTGACCCTGCTGGTGCTGGTCCCCTCTTTATGTTAGAAAAGAATAAGCCTTGGAAATGGGAGGGTCTACCCATCTGTAGAAGGAAATCTTTCCTAACAATGCTGTATCTGTTTTGAGTGAAAACATCAGATTTTGTCATTCTGGCGCATTACTCATTTATACAGAAAAAATTAGTATTTATTCCAGCTTTGTCTGCCTTGTATATGACAGTCCAGGAATGCTGACAAATCCACTAAAAGCTCCTCTTTGTTTCCCCAGCAACTTTCACACATGACATTTGTAAAGTTTTCTTACTCCCTGAAACCATCCTTTTAATCATATAAGGTTCCTCTGCACCCTCTGCAAAAGCTGTCAGCTGCTCCCCTTTGTACTTGGTGGGATCGCTAAAGAGGAAGCCACAGATCTGCTCTCCTTCCTCAGCAATTAACATTTGAGGGGACTACAGGAGAGAGCAGGAACTGTGCTTCTCAGGGCATGTCAGTAGGTCTCTACATGCAGATGCAAGAATTCAAGGATTCTCCTTCCCATTCCCAAATTAGAAAATATCTGGACATGCATCACCATGTGCTTAATCTGTCCAGGATTATCAATTCTTACCTATAGTACTGTTGTAACTATACATGTATTCATATTTTTTAAATGCAAAGGTACAAATTATCATGCATGTGCTAAGTGCAGTAGGAGCAAGAACAGAGAAAAACAAACTTAGTCTTCAGTGGTGCACATAACTTAGACACAGAAGAGGCAAACTGGGATCGTGTCTGAGGCATCTGGATACTAGTCAGGGGCAACGTGGCAGGATGACAAAATTCATGAAGTCAGTGGAATCGTACAACTTATTTCCCAAGTATGACTTGTTTGGCGCATGCTGAGGACAGCACGTGGTCTCAGCACTAACAGGTAGCTTTTGACTTCTTTCCACATTTGAGACCACGCCCACTGGTAAGAAGATGAAGTGTGTCTATATGGACATGCTTGCTTAGGACACTGCCAGAAGCTTTTTGAAGCATGGGCACTTGCTTTTAAAAGCATTCAGATTTAAGCAGAACTACTCTGGCAAGAAACCTGGTATTTGCAACTGGGCTACACAACATGGCATAGGAATAACCCTTTCTTGGTGAGTGTAAGGGCCTACTTCTGACTGGTTTTATTGGTCAGGCAGATGAGATTCTTCAAAGACCCCAAGGAGTTAATGCTGGTCAAAACTTACTTCAGAAGAGAATATCCTCTGAGACACTAATCTGAACCATATTAGGCAGCATGAGATATTGGGAATTGGAAAATATCTTCCCATCAATAACTTCATCTAGATAAAAGGGAAAGATAAATTTAGCTTTTCAGATTAAAATATCTGCTTTAAATCACGTGAATCATCTTTCCTCCAGGAAGCTAGCATTTAAACTTCTGCCTGTGTAACTAAATCTGGAAGAAGACGTGTTTGTTGACATTGCTGGGCAACTGCGGTACTGTGGAGAGGAGCAGACTGCAGGTAAAAGGGATTTTGTGACTACTTCTCTGCTAACTTCCCTACATATAAGTAGAAAATCCAGTTTCTATCATCACAAGTCAGTCTTAAGTTCTTTCTATGTCAACACCACCACCCTGTTGCTTTGCTATACACCATCCTGAGCTCTATAAAATAATTCTATCTTGATAGCACAGCACGTTTTACCCATCAGGATGTAAGTTTGGGTGATAAGCAGATGAAGTCTGGCTGCACCACAGATGAGAATTCTGGAAAAAATTAAATCAAGCAATCATTGCTTTCGAAGGAAGTCTTGGATCATCGTACTCCAGTCAGTCTATTTAGATGCACATTTAATTACTTTTCTTATTTGAACCTCTGTGCTTTTGGACTGCTTTCAAAATGTCATCCTTGATCACTTCTTTCAAAGCCTTGTTTGATGAGATCTTATACGCCAAAGCCCCCTGAAATCACACGTGATCATTTCAGGGCTCTGCTAAATGTGTCAGAGCAGTCAAAGACTAAGGCCCTTAAGGCCAGTGGCTCACTCTTGACCCTATAGAGCAACAGGCTTTAAGCCTGAATTTTCAGAGGAGCTGACAGTTCCTTGAACTATCCTGTATTAACCTATAGAGTTAAATCCCTCCTACATGATACTGAGAGCTAATAAGCAAGGGGGACTTGGCAGACTTTCACTACATAACATTTGTTTCCTTTGGAGATTTATTTTTACAGGGACCACACACATCTGAAAGTCTTTTAAATACCAATGCTAGTAAGCCAAAGTCAGCTTGCTGCTGGGGAGAGAAGGGTGGAGGAATACCTCCACAGCATGGCTTCACCACTCCGAGCCTTGTAACCTCTGCAGAGGCCGTTCAGACTCAAGTCACAGCCTGAATCTTTAAAAATCCCAGGGAGCAGCAGGGACAAAGCTTTCTGCCTGGGGAAGGAGGAGAGGGTGCAAGCTGAAGCTTCCAACTGTTTGGCTGAGCTCTATGGCCACCTCCAGCAGCCAGACCGTGTGGGGCTCCTCACCTGCACCTCCCAGCACCAGCACCCCTCGGATGGGACTTGTCACTGCTCCGGAGCCGGCCTCCAGATCCCACCAGCTGTGCTGAGTCAATGTTTCCATGCCGTAGCCCTGTACCCTTGGCAAACACCTCTCAACTTCAGCAGATTACTTTGGCTTCAGATAAACTTCTGCTGAAATTTGGGAGAAATGGGCCATGCATGCTCTGTGGGATCAACAGTATGCGTGCTGCAAGTGAAAAGGCCGTTCCCTGGGCTAATAAACCCTTTGTAAGTATCTGGAAACAATGCAGCTCATAATGAGTAATTCAATGACTCACTGAAGACATTCCCTACACATCCAGATATGAAAAAGCACTAAAACACACAACCGTCATTCAAAGAAAACCTTTTGCACTGGGTTTCATCTGGCTCATCCCCTCCCTATTACAAGCAAACCATCTAAATCAATGTTTTTCTTCTGCAGCTGAAAACAAATTTCCTGATAGCAGAAAATGCAACACCCCCACCACAGTACCCCATGTTATCCCATACAAATCCTGCCACATCCAGGGGGTTCCACAAGCCAAATTTTGGTGGCAATCCAGTGGCACTGTTTTTCCTTAACAGCAATTTGCAAAGCTTGCAGAAAGCCATGGAAACATCTGCC
Source organism: Cygnus olor (assembly GCF_009769625.2). Taxonomy (NCBI): domain Eukaryota; kingdom Metazoa; phylum Chordata; class Aves; order Anseriformes; family Anatidae; genus Cygnus; species Cygnus olor. The sequence goes on along the minus strand of NC_049181.1, from coordinate 17,946,729 downwards.
ACATGCATTGCCTCTACCCTGGGGGACATGCAGAACCTCACAGAGGTTGACAGTACGTTTTTGCTGATCAAACTAAGTATGATATATGGCTTGCAAGTTCTAGCTAAGGTCATGACAAATGGAACCACAAGAAATCCAGATGTCTCCGTTCACAGAGGTTGTCCATGGGCTGCATCATAACAGTAGACTCATGACCAAGACTAGAAGTTTCTTGATAATTGACCTACAAGACTAAAATTTTAAACAGAAGATGAAAAATGCCTTCTGTGGCCTCAGTAGTCATTAGGAGCTTTTGAACTCTGAGAAGATATTCAGCACAGCACAGGACAAAGACTATAAGTAATAAGAGGACAAATTACACCAACCTGGAGTTCTCAACCTCTGAGGCTCATTTTGAACTTTGGAGTTGCAAGAAAATCATGGTCATCCTGTATGATTGGCAGACTACAGGCCTACGAAGTTTACAAGAGGAATAGGAAGGCGAACTCAATGCTCTTGGTTTTGAATCTGTCCTGGTTTCAGGTAGGACAGAGTTAATTTTCCTCCTAGTAGCTGGCAGGGTGCTATGTTTTGGATTAGAATGAGAAGAGCGCTGATAACATGCTGATGTTTTAATTGTTGTAGAGCAGTGCTTACACCAAGCCAAGGACTTTTCAGCTTCTTGCTCTGTCCTGCTAGCGAGCAGGCTAGGGATGCAGCAGGAGCTGGGAGGGGACAGACCCAGGACAGCTGACCCAAACTGGCCAAAGGGGTATTCCATACCATCTGACGTCATGCTGAACAATATATAGGGGTGGCTAGCCGGGGTGGGGGGGGGGGACCGGCTGCTCGGGGATAGGCTGGGCATCGGTCAACGGGTGGTGAGCAATTGCATTGTGCATCACTTATTTCGTACACATTATTACTATTAATACTATTATTATTATTATTATTATTGTTGTTGTTATTCTTTTCCCTGTCTTAATAAACTGTCTTTATCTCAACTCACAGACTTCACTTTCCCGTTTCTCTCCCCCATCCCGGAGAGGGAGGGGGGAAGGTGAGCGAACGGCTGTGTGGTGTTTGGCTGCCAGCCGGGCTAAACCACAACAGAATCACAACTCATTCCAGTGTGTGAAGAAGTCCCCATCCTATACAGATCCTCCTTTTCCATAGTCCTAAGCATTTCTCACATCCATGTATCCCAACACATTGCCTGTAAGTACTCTCAATTGATGCCCACACCGTCTTTGGAGCACACAGCCCTTACTAGTAGAGGGCTCACCTTCAGCCCATGTTTGTGCCAACACACCTGATCTCCAGCAGCAGCACATGGGAGACAAACTCCCAGGGAAAGTAGAAGGCTCTGAGGAAACCTGTCTGCTGGAAGATGAGCAATCAGTATTTAGAGTGCGGATTCTGGCTGAGCTCAGCTGCTGTGCAGAGATGCTGAGCTGTCAGCGACATAGTAGAAATAATTGTCATTCAGCTTGCTCACCTCTACCAGTATAACAGCTGAGATAGAGGCAGCTCAAAGGTTTTTACACTCTCCAAGAATGGAGAGAGCAGAGTGGGAAAGTGCTTTTGTGCTGGTGTCTGATTACTTTCAGGGGATGGTTCCAACCTGTTTTACCCTAAAAAATCACAGAGAACAGTAGCAAATGATTTTTTTATGGCTGCATATACTGCTTAGCTATTTTGCTATTTTTCTTCAGGCATACATTTATCTAAGAAACTGATAATCATTGCTTTGAATCTACACTGAAATTTAAAGGTAGATACAGAAATGAACAAATTTATTTTAATCTGAGATGTTATCTGCTCAAAACCCCATACAAATTAGAATACATGAGCACACAAAGATTGTTATTAAAATACCAATGAACACATTCTTGTTTGCATAGATGTACTCCCTCACTCTAGAAGGACACAGACTCATTACAGTCAGCCAGAATGAAAAAAATATGCTATAGCTGAAAAAATACACTACAGCTGACATCTTCAGTCAGCTTTCTCCAACAACCAGATCCAACTCTGCAGACACCACGCTAAACTGAACCCGATCTCCTAGATTACTACAAGGCTTTGGAAAGCTGGGTGTTGCATGCGGGAGCCAGCAGCACCGTCTGTTTGTGGTACAAGGCATCCTTGAGTACTCTAAGCATGTGAAGGAAGCAGGTTTCAGAAAAATGTGATAGGCAAAGTCCTGCCTCTAGCAGCTGTCAATGCATCCAGGGATTTTAGATACCTCCTGAGAACCTACTAAGAGCTACATGTAGGTTTTATCTCTGAAACAAAGGTTAAGGTATGGAAACACTTCAAGACACTGCCTTCCAAATAGCTGTACTTAAAAGCACTGAAACTCTGATCTGAACTTCAGTGGCTCATCTGCTCCCTGCATGCATGCCAGAGTTGTGCTGACAAGTAAGAGATGGCTTCAGGCAGAAGTTCTCCTGAAGCTGACACCAGAAACTCCACTGTTGATTCTGATGGCATTTCATCTTCAGATTATGCATGTTCTGTTCATTATGAACTCCCCCCCAAGTTAAGATAAAGTTATTACATGCCACTGGTCCAAATCTCCAGGTTGTGGGCTACTTCTGCAGACATAACCCTGACACCCAGTCATTAAAGTAGGGCTTGCCTTACTTTTAAGCCTATACAAACCCAGTCACCTCTGGGCTGGTCACGCTAGAGAAAATTTCTTGTTCTCTAACTGTATGTACTTCCCACATTCCACTTTGGGATATCCATTTTAGGCCTCCTTCCTTGCTTCTTCCATAGAGGTGTGAAAGAGGGACCTTGAGAGAGGGCTACTTTTACTGTGGGCAGTGCTAATCACAACAGAGTGGATTACCCACATCCCACACACATCACTCACAGTGCAAGTAGCACCAGCGCACTTTGGTTCCCCGTGAGGTTGGCAGATGTGACAGGAAATATCTGTGCGCCACAGATGAGAGCGACTGTATAAGTTCAGTGCGCAAAAGGTACCTCCACTGTGCCTCGCAAAGCAGCAGAGACCTGCGGAGACCCACGAGAGCTCATCTGCTGGCAGCAATCATCATCAGGACCTCAGTGCAAACCATTCTTGCTTTGGGCCACTTCCTTAGGCCGTAGGTGTCTGTAAGACAACAATGATGCCACCCTGTGGCAATACTGAGCATCAGGAGCGAAAAAAAGTGATCCCTATTCAAGCATTAATCAGTTAGGAGTGACTGCCGCTCCCAAACGTGCTGTTTGGTCCCTAGAAAGGAAGGGAAGGGCACGGGGGTTGATAAGCAGTCACCATGCTCCAGCAGCAGTGCACTAGCTGTGGGCCATGAAATGCCGGGAGGGACTTGCAGGCATAACAGCTGGTCTGGTTGTTTAGATGAATTGCTGTGGCAAAAAAGAAATGAATGACCTCTCCTTACACACTTTGCATTTCACACCCTCCTACCCGCTTTGCAGAGAAGCAAGATGCTAGAACAGGAAAGATCTTGGCTTTCTGCCTTGGAATTATGCAAGGACACTGCAAGCTCTAAAATATGGTCATTTCCCCTCAACTCAGTGAGCAGTAGCATCCACAGAGGTCTGTTCCTTACCCAGATACAGAACCGATGGCCATATAATGAGTATTCATCATCATAACATGCAGTGTCTGCACAGCATCACATTACTTCCTGCTAGAAGTGATCACCTGTGACCAGAAATTCAGGTAAACCTGAACAATACAGCTAGTACTTAATTACGATGATTTAATTCAGGGAACTAATCTGATAGACTTGTTTTAACTTCCTCATAGCAATCCAATTCCTATAAGCTGGCTATTTTTCGTACGAGTTTCAGCACAGACTATACATTTGCAAGAACCTAACAACATCACCAGCAAACAGCCTCAGGAAGCCCACCTGAGCCTGTGAGTTTGAGTTCTCAAATCATCCTCAGCGGTTGGTCAGGCCCAGACCGCTGCTTCTTGACAATGATGCAGCCAGATTTACACACACCTTTTCCAGTTTGCACAACAGGATTAAGTGATTTATCCCTAAACTGGAAAAGGAACTTTTTTTTTTCCCATTACAGGATCTTCAAAATCAGAATGCCCCTGGCTTAAACTGTACCAGTTTATGCTTTGAGCTATTCTGTGAGGAAACAAGCTCCAGAGGCAGAGTTTTAGCTTAGTATTGCATTAAAACATTAATTGTGATGTGACTTATTTGATTCATGTCAGATGAAATGAAGGCTTTGCAGAAGCTAAATTATTGTTTTGTTTCACGTAGCCTGTTGGGTGGTGATGGTAAATGATTTCAAATCGGAACAGATCCTAGGAACAGGCTCCCAACAGGACAACAAAGCTTTCTTCTCCTTAGTGCCTGCTAAACCAGCACAGGCAATTGGTTGAGGAGCTTACACTTAGAGAAAATAAGTTATCAGGCAGTTACATTTCAGGCTTGCTTGACCCACACCCCCCTTTGTATATGCCCTTCTCTTTGCTCCCCCCAGTAGGAAGCAGTTAGAGGCAGTGCCAGCAGATGGCAACCCACTAAGAGGTTTGCAGTGCCTGGTGGAGCCATGCTGGCCAGCAGCGTGGGCAGCCCAAGGCAGCTGCCTTCCTGCCTTGGCAAGGCAGCGAGAGGACCTGAGAAGTTTTGTCATTGCAATTCAATCTTGGAAGGCGATCAGAGGCTCTGGAGGATATCCAGCTGTTTTGGACTCTACTTCAGCCACTCTGCAGTAGAAATGCCTCTGCAGTATTACTAACAACCCATTCTGATAGTCTAATTCATTCCCTAAAATTTGTGGTAGCCCCTCAGTGCTAAGGAAGCTCACACACGCAGGTGGCTGCTGATTGGTATGGCTCAGGGTCAGTCTCCCTTTTTACTTCCAAAACCTTTGCAGAAGAGCAGTTTCCTTTGAGCAGCACCTTCTGAAGCGCACGTTTAAATTCACACACACTGGCATTTCAGGCAGATTATACAGCCACACACAAACCATTTTCTACATATCCCCATGCCCGAGGTTTCCTTTTATCCAGCTCTAGGAGAACCTCTACTTTATGCTGTAAATTACTGTTCAGACATTTCCCTCCCTCCGACAATTCATGGCACGAGGTGTTTTAGGGTTTATGTGCAGAAAACATTTTGAATAGTGTTTTAGGTGTTCAGATTCTTCCTAGATGTTTAAAGGCTAGGGGTTAATGGGTTTGATGGTCCTTGCAAAGCTAAAGCGAAAGCTTCTTTAGTAGGAGCAACACTTTATTCCAGCCCATAAACACAGGAACAGGGTGTCCAGGTACACATCAGAACCTCAAGGACCAGAGCCAGAACACAAATTCAGGCAAGCCACAACCCACTCTGCATCCATGTAGCTGGCAGCAGCTGAGCTGTATGCTGACAGACAGGAGAAAGATGCTGCCTGCCAACTACGCCTTGCCAGCCTGACCCCCACAAACAGAGCACATGCAGAATATTATTCCCCTCATACGGGAGCCCAGCCTTTTCTAGAGCCTGTGCTTCTGCATTTACGAAGGGAGCGTTTAGATCTGCGACTGCGAAAACTGATCAGTCTTCCCAGCAATTAAACCCTAAACCCAGACACGTGCTTCAGGAACTTGAGGTTTTTGTTTTGGTTTGGAGAAGGTTTGAAGAACTGAAAAACATGATTTTTTCCCATATATAATGGTAACTCCCAAGCAGAACTCAGCAGGAAAGTACTACTGAAAAAGCAACCATTTTGGAGTCATTAAGGGGGAGATGAGTAAGCTGTCTAGCAAGGGAGGAGATTACAGCAATATCCTGCTAATTAGTAGGGGAGGAGACAGGAGGTCCCATTCATTGAACTACTGCTTTTAATTAGGATCTGGAGTCACTGTGTTGGAGGGCTGCTTTCCACCCCCCTCATCCAGAGGAGATGTTAGCAGTAGTTTTATGTTAATTTATGTTGGCTGAAAACCTAGCAATTTTAGGAGACAATTAAATTTCAGAGGACAGCTTGTTAATATTCATTTCAGCTTCTATAAATACATTCCTAATCCACTGCAGGATTTAGCAGGCTGTGGATGTGTCATTGTGCACATTAGATTTGTTACAGAGCAGGGGGTTGTGTTAGGTCATGTGGGTCTCTAAGAGAGGAGTGAGCCCACGCTGTGACAGGGATTGATGATAACTCGCTAGCTGTCTTGTGGAAGGTGGTATATTTGTGTTTATGCTAGAGTGATAAGTTACTTGACAGGCCCCAGGACAAGCACACATGATGTCTCAAACAGCTGCTGCAAGTACAGTCTTCATCTTCATCTCCTGGGCTTCCCATACCAACTTCAAGTTACTGTTCCTAGCACAGCAGGCAGCTCCCAGCTTTTTCCTTATGTTTCTTCATGGCCTCTCACATCCCTCACAGAGAAACTGTTTCAGAGCCTCTCCTTTGCTTCTCACACTCATGTTTAGTAAATACATTTGTACACCTTTGCCCCCAAAAGGAGGTAGATAGCTCTAAACCAGACTGCATTTGTTAGGAAGCAATTGACCATGAGTTTCAACTTTGCTGCTCCCCACCAAAACTCTCCTCTCCAGTTCATCTAGAACCCATCAGATTACAGACACCCAAGAAGAGGCATAACGTTATAGACACCACTTTCCCCCACCACACACAGCCCCATCACCATGCACTGCCTATTCCATGTGCTGCCACTCACTTTCCCAGGGATCAGAACTAGTTTCAAGGTAAAATTTTACTCTGTGCATACCCAACCCAGTTTCAGCCAGAATATTCATTGGTTTGGCTCAACTACTGCAAAGTGTCTGCTGTTTGCAAAATGTTCAGAAGTTACAAAATGGGATGCATGAGGAGAGTTAGTCATATACAAGACCTAACACCCTGGTTCTAAGAAAATAAAAGATTTCTAGAGCACTGAAACCTAGCACACAACACGAATTCACAAGTTGGAATAGGCTGCATCACGGCGCAGGCTGGCAAAAGAGCTTTTGATTCCTTTCTGTTCTACATACCAGCTGGAAAAAAAAACAGCCAAGGGGCGGTATAATGCTAACGGTGAGCAGTCCCAAAGTGGAGGAGAGGCGCTACTATACCTTCATGAGAAGCCAGGCTGCTCCACACCTCAGCCAGGGAGTTCTGGAGTAGATTCAGAGGGACCTTAATGAAAGAGGTCTTTGCTAGCAGGGAACACATCCTTCAGAAACGAAGCGGGCAATAACTCATTCTGGTATAGCTATTCCCTGAAGCAAATTGCATTGGATTTGTTACTGAAATAGCTAGCTCATTACCCCAGCCTGTGGCAGAAGCAGCAAGTGCCAGCCATCTGGAGTGCTAGATGGCCCACTGCCAGTAGAGCCGTGATGCTTTGGAAGAGGTAGAGAGCAGGGGTGAGTTAGAGCAATGAGCACAAGTATAGGAGAGACTGAAGGGAGAGCAAGAGAAAGGACATATAGGAAAAAATAAGGAAGAGAGAAGTACTCTTAAAGAAGCTGTAAGTGATGCCTAAGAGGAGCAGATGCTGGAAACAAGCTGATTTCCAGTCTGTTTGCTAGCATAAGATAAATAAAGAGGTAACCTTACCAGAGAGGAGGATTAGGAAAAAAAAAAGAGGAAAGAAAGTACAGAAGCTAAAGAACCATTCAGGAAAGTATTTATCCCCCTATGCTGAGTTGGGAAACTCCAGAACACTGTAAATGCCCTGACCCAAGCACCAGAAGCACAGCAGGGCCATCACAGCATGATTTTTTGCCATATTTGCATACAGAGTTTGTTTCTCTCACTGATTGAGCCCAGAGTCTAATATTTGGTGTACAGCCCTCCTGAAGACTCTGCTTGTTGTCTTCAGCCAAAGTGGCTCAAGCCATCACAGAGGTTTTCCTTACCTGGTATTCTGATGCTGCAGTATGAAAAGCACACAGGTGAAGCTAGGTCTTTTTCACAGCCCAAAATATATTTTCAGATTCAAACTCTGCATTGTGACTAGCTCATCAGCACAAGAACAGCCACTGTCTGACAATCTGACAGCACACAGACTTTTTTCAGGAACATAGGCTAAAAGAACGCTATTTATTAAACACAGAAATAGGATCTAAAGTCTAAATTCTTAATGATGCCTAACTTTTGGTGATACTAATAGAGCAAAAACTAACCTGTAGAACATAACAAGTAACAGCCCCTGGTAAAGCTTTACATACCTTCTAAATAGAGGCTTGCTGGCAAGGATTGGTTCAGAGCAGAGGCCAGGTGGAGCTGCTCAGAGTACTTAATGGAAATTGGGTGGGCTAATTTCCCTGCTGTTTACCAGCATTAGGCTAGGGTAGATAAATTGCAATACTTGAATACTGTTTAAATTTTACAACAGCTTGCTACGCAAGAATGCTGGTTTACTTTCCTGCCATTGTGGGCTCTTAAAATCTGAGATCTTTGTGCTGCAAGGAATGGCATTTCGAGTCTAATAAATATAGAAGTCAAGACAACTATGTTTGCCTTCCCTTGGCAAAAGGATATAAATCAGCCTATGGCTCTATCTTCCTGAAAAGTCAAGTTGTCTAGTGAGTGTCTTCCCACTACTCTCCCCTATTTTTCCCTTCTCTTTCCCTCAGGCTCCTTAAAGAAAATTACTGTTTATGAAACTGCATGTGAGAGTCATGCCTGCAGAAAGCTACTGCAATATTGCTGTGCTGTAGGGCTGGGATGCTTTCTCTGGAAGCAGATGAGAACAAAGCTTTCTCTGTAAGGAAGAGGCAAGCTGTCTTTTAGATGAAACATGACAAAGACTTTTGCCCTTTTCCCCAAAATGAAAATGTGCTAGCTTGGGATGATTCTAGGGAGGAAAAGTTGTATCACCAGACAATCAGGAGGCCAGCAGGTAATGCTGATTTGGCTGGCCACAAACTAGAAAGCTAGGTCAGGTCAGGGTTCATCCAGTTCTGTGTCCCCTAGACACAGCAAGACAGACGCTTTCTGAAGCTGTTGTAAAACCTTAGTAGTAACACTTGGGCACTAACCTACCCCTGGGTTGTTTGCCAACTCCAGATGGTTAGTGGTTGCTCCATGCTGTAAAGTTTTGGGGCTCCTTCTACTCTATTATAAATTTATAAATACTTCTTGTGTAGTATTTATTGTCTAAATAACTTCCTAAATGTTTTGGAGCCCTGGGATACTTGACAGTATCCAGAAACAATGAATCCTAGATGTTATTTAGAAACTTCCAGCTAGCATCTACTATACAAAGTGGTTGTCACTGGATATTCCTGTTTATTACTGCCTATTGATGCTTACTGCTGTTTGCAAATGAGTATTGACACCAAATAAAAGAATGTGATGGGATATGCAGTGAAGACGTGGGTGATATTTTTGGCTTCTAGCATGTCAATCCATTCTTTTTCAGTGACAGAAATCTCAAAGGTAATGAAATTGTTATTGCTGTGAGTTTAAATATCAGCCAGATCCTGTACTTGGTGAGAGATGAACCAACCTTTTATCACTGCAGGGATTTCACACATAAATGGAAACAGAATATGGTTCTACCCTCTGTACCTCAACAGCTGCCCTGAACAAGAAATGGGCAGCAAGGAAAAAAGAGCCCTGGCATTCAAACGGCTTGCTAAGCAATCCCCATCGTGTCGTCTAAGAAACAGGGAACCTTCTGGATACAGCAAAGGGAAACTTTCAGTGAAAACTCACAGGTGTTTCTATTAGGAATCCAAATGTCCTTTGATTTCAGAGGCAATGGGTGACTCAGAACAAGCTGGTTTGCAGGGAGTGTTAACTAAATGCAGCAGTTTGATCTCCAGCCCTTACAGATGCAGAAGTGCAATCTTCAGAAAGTTGTTATAGTCCATTTTACAGGTCACAGGGGCAATTAAGCAGAGATTTTTCTAGTTGTCCCCAAGGCATGAGGGCTGGTAAAGAAATGTCTGTTGCAGTAAACAAAGGGTATGGCAGCTTTTCTCTTTGAACCTGTTATATATGATCTCCTTCTTCTTCTGCTCCTGCTTTCAGCTCTCCAACTGGCACAACTTCCATGGCATGGCTGAGCACCAGGCACTGTTACAGTGTTTGAGGGTGGTTTGGATCTACACTGCTTTCCCACCAGGCAATTCAAAGCCTGCCTCAGTCCAGGTACAGTCCTCTGGTAACACAGACCTGATACCCTGGATATGTGAAATTTATCTTCAGATAGATTGGTAGTTTATGAAAGCCAAAAAGAATGGTTAGATCCTCAAGTCCTTAGCTGGATCCTTAGTGTAACATTTCAATATAGATGTGGAGCTAATAGCCAGTGCACCACTATGATTTCTAATGGAAAAATATCCAAGCTTAATCTGAAGACATCAGCAATAGAAATCATCATGGCCATGGTTCATTTTTCAAGTGGCAACTTGCCTGCAGGTGCTGCTTAACATTTGAGTAGTTGGACTATGCAGCGCAAAAAAGTGTCTGCTGGCACTTACAGAGCAGCTCGTTCAGCTACAGAGGAAAAAGGTTGTGCTTTCCAGGCCAAGTCTTGCTGTTCTTCGTGTCCAAGACAACACTTATTAAAACTTTATCCAGTTCTTTCAAGCAAAACCTACTAAAGTAAAGAGAAACATAGCTGAATAATGGAAAAAAAAAAAAAAAAAGTAAGAAGCCAGAATAAGGGGTCCCCAGTGTGACAGCTGAACCCGTCATCTCTCCTGAGAACAGGAGATGCTGCCTACAGTAAGTGACCAAGCAGCAATTGTATCTTTGTATCTTCTTCTTCCAGAAATGAATATATCTCTCTTCTTTATGGCAGAGTCTCCAGGACCTCTTTAATGAAAAGCCTTTTTGTTTCCCTAAGGTCATCTGTCCTGGGAAGAAGGCCATGCTTTGCTAGTTTCAGCCATCTAATTAAGAAAGGGGTTGTGTGAGTAAGCAGGTAGCTTGGGAGTCAATCTTTTGTGAACAGAGCAAATTTCATTTGTGCAAAGAGAAACCTGGGGTTTAGGCTGAATTATCGAATGAATTATAACAACAGATCACTTGCCTTTGCAGTGATTTAATTATCAAAGATTTTCCAAATGAAGGGGAGGGGGGAACCAAAGGAGGGACACAGCATTTCCTGAGGGAAATGTCAGTTTGGCAGTTACACCCCTTACCTGTGGATGTCTGGCCAAGGTCATTAAGGGAAGGTGATGTGTTGCGATCATTTGTGTTGCCAAGCACCAGCTTTTCCTTAATGTGACATATCTATAGCCATGTAGAAATCAATGTGTAAATCAAAGTACTCAAGAGACAACAGAGCACGGAAGGCCATTTTTGTCACCGGAAGAAAGACAGTCAGCCACCATCATGTGTTTTAAAAGCACATCAGACAGAAAGATGGGAGAGCACAGAATTAAGCCAGTTTAAGTGGTGAACTGAGGCACAGAAAACTAAATCCTGGGATGGACCTAGAAGAGAAATCTAGGACAAAGCTCAGAGCTGTAACCAAAAACAGGCCTGATCTTCAACATACCAACCAGTAGGAATCATTTCTAGGAAAAAGTGTTATGCTATTAGTGGACATTTGTAGGATTACCTAGAAAGTGTCCAAACTTCCAGTTTAAAGCATCATGCGAAGATGAAGAGCACAGAAGACTACTGTAGACAAGCTGCTCTGCACCAGCCTAGTAACAATACAGAATCCAAAAACAGTGGGATCAAAAAAATACATTCAAGCCTTTTAAGCGTAACTGCATGAAAATTGGCAGTATGGCATGGATTTCTGGGGAAAAAAAAGAAAAAAAAAAAAAAGCAATGCTAAGTAGAAAAAAGATGGAAATAATGGGTAACCCAACATTATCTATTCTCTTAGGATATTACATCCACATCCCAGCCTCCTTCCTGACATTGAAGGGAAATGGATCATGAATCATCAGTCAGCCCTTTGATATGCACTGACCACATCTACAGTGCTTTTTGGGACAGTCACATTATTTCACCCATAACCAGAGCTTTTCAGCATTGTATTTGATATGCTGCATAGAAACCTAGTAAGACATGGTTACAGTTCCCACGCACCTTCAGTGCTTATTGTCAGAGTTCGTTACCATTGCTCTTACTTGCTCATGGCACTAGCTCCAGGCCTGGTATCCAAATCTTAATCAGGAACCCAGCTCAGTTCAAATTCACATACCATTCAAACAAGGCAAACCACCTCTCCCATCATTAGCTTTAAGTTAGCAATAATTGGCATACTACTTAAATATAACCCCAGTTTATCCCCATTTTACCCCAGTGAGTTGAAGACTGCAGCAGGAGGCAAAGAAGATTCAACATGGGAAAATAAAAATGGTGCTCAAGTCATCAGGAATGTTGGGAGGTATTTCAGTGCATGGAGACCTGAGAAAGATCAGGCTGGGGTAAGTGAAATGCTGCTGTTGCTGCTTGAATGAACGGCACTGGAATTTTTCTGTTCATGTACACTCTCTTCAGTTGCTTCTCTGTAGGTCTTTCAGACAGGTTAGCATGTTTCCTGTGCAAGGAGCTCATCTCTTTCTCAGATGAATTATCCAAAGTACCTCAGACACTTCAACATTTCTTGTCAGACTCATAAAACAAGTCTTACCTCAGATGGCAGTGAATCCGATGTGCCCTGACAGTAACAAGCAGGGCAACAAAGAGAATCATTAAATGTCAGTAGAGTTGAGAAAGACCTCAGTGTCCCACTACCAGAAAAAATAGGATGCGTCTCCAAAAGTGGCAGTCCTGACTGCTGCATACTGGAATGTGTGAATGTAGAGCCAGATGTGCCAAGTTTTATTAACACAGGTTTCCTTTGACAGGAGTAATTCACTTGTGGACCTTACAATTAGGTCTGAGACTCTGCTTTTCTGTGACAAAGAGCAGTAAAGAAAGATGGGAATATGTTCACCCAACTCAGTGCTGGGCGGACACACAACCAGGTGCAGAGAGTAGGTGTAAATCTAATTTGGGGACTTGTAGGATTGCATCTGTCCCTTCTGGCATGTTTTTTCCACCTGCTTTTCCTTAATGACAGTTGAATGCTTGGAATATCCACTGCTTACCTGAACATAGAGTGGGTGAGAAAGCTGGGTGTGAATTGACTGGTGCAAGGAAGCTTCAGGGAGCTGCAGCCCACCACCACAGATGGTGACTTTCCAGAATGTCCTTGGGGTTATACCTGGAACACTGATATGAATTCCTGGATGTCACTTGGGGCCAGCAAGAGTGAATCAGACAGTAATTTTCTGCACTGTCCCCAGTTAATTCTGTACTGTGATTTAAAACAGCTGAGGGGCAGGCTAAAGCTTCTTGTTTGGTTGGTTGGTTTGTTTTTTTGACCAAGAAAAGGTACATTCATTTTGGTAAGAGTGGCCATCTCTTTTCACTCTGGTATGGCCTGGAGCTTTCCTACAGTCCCTAGGAAACAGAGGAGAGTTCATGCTGGGCCTCGGTAAAAGAAGCCACAAGAATCAGATACTTGCAACTGACAATAATGTTCTGCAGAGGAGCTAAGGGTGGCTGAGGTTTTGCTGCGGCACTGAGTGATAAACATTTGCTAACCCTGCTAATGAGATATGCAGACACTTAGTCAATCTTGGAATTCAGGAGCAGTTGGCTGATACCCAACCAACCAAAAAAGCAGATGCTAAAACCTTGTTTAATATTCTGCTGACAGTGCTGTGACGGTTACATGTGAATAAATGGGAAACAGCTGCCCACTGCTGCATTTCCACTGCAGCGCTGTCCAACATGACCCACTCGCTGAAATATGAATATTGCGGTGAATTGGCTCTGCTCCTGTGAACTTTGTGTGAGCCTGAGGTGGGCTGGGAGTGGGGAATGATGGTTTGGAAAGAAGAAGGATGGACAATGCACAGCTTTCTGTACAGTGATATAAGGAAAAAGAAAGAAATATAAGCGGGGCAGGAGTGGGGGCTGCGGATTGCAGACACAAATGGTGCTAAAATAAGAAGGGGTAGTTCAGACTTGAGGAACTAACCAAACTGTAGACCAGCCCCCTTCCATCCTTGTAAAAGCGTTTATCTTGACTGCCAGCAGGTTTTGAACAAGGCTTCTCCAGTGTCACAAGCACGAGCTGCTATATTGTAAGCTACAAAGCCTGTGAGGCATGGCTAACAGGCCAAACTCTGCTCGGTGCTGAGTGACAAGAACTTGCCAGTGGGCTACACCAGCCCACACCTGGCTGCAGGCTCAGTGCTTTGGCAGTGCTAACATCCAGCATTGATATGGTGAATTCCTGCAGGTCTGCCACCTAATGATGTTTGGCAGGCTAATGCAACCCCAAGGAAACAGCACCTTTGGGTGCTGCAAGCTGTCTGTTAGCGTCCAGAACTCTGCAACTCAGCTTTTGCAAACAGTCATGGAACCAGGAGTACATCAAGCATTGGTGGCTAGGCTAATGGTCAAAGAACCAGTCCCTATACTAACGTCAGCCTAGCTGTGCAGGAGATGCTGAAGAAGGGTAGCTACAGCCCCTGGTGGTGATGTTAAAGTGCAGCAAAGTTCCCTTTGGTACTCAGGACTGCACTCTCAGTGCACAGGCCAGGTATGGAGCTAGCTGCAGTGTCAGTGATGAAGTCAGCAGCATCACATTCACAAACAGCTCCTTCAAGAAGCCCAGTTCTGGGAACCGAGCACAGAGATGGTGGAAAAGTGCCCAGCTGAGGAAACCGAGGCTCCACCAAGGAGTGACTGTGGTGCAGCCCAGCAAAGCATTGCTATCACAAGCTTTGGTCATCAATACAGAGGCTTTGAATCTGACCAATATGTGAATGACCTCTTCAGTTACCCAGCTGATTAACTCAGTCGTTTGCCCTAGGCTAGGCAAAGCACTCACTGCAGACTGGTGGGGTCTACATAAACAGATGTCTACAGAGTGGCGTAAAAAAATCTTATAGCTGTTGATTTTGGGTCTGCTCCAAGATCATGGAAGTTGAGATTTCCTCATTTTAAAGCAGTGGACCTCAGAGGTCTAATCTCTTACACTGTAATTTCATTTAAGTGCACACATTTATTCTCAGGATAATCTTTGCAGGACTGACCCCTGCTAGAGTCCCAGCACATCATACACACTGTACATGCTCCTGTTACAGCCTGAGACCAGCAGCTTGTTGAATTATTCCTACGTTTACTCTTTTCCTTAATTGTTTTGAACTAGTCATTAGAAGAGTTGAAGCAGGAAGAAATATTAATAATAAATTGTATGGAGAAGCAGATATTGTGCCTTCTACCTATTGCACAAGCCTCAAATCCTAGGAAGTGGAAACAAGGATTCTGTTGGCATTAGCGGGTAAGGTAGCAAAAGGCTCTCTCTTCAAGAAGGAGAAATGAAGCATTGACACAACTTAGTATTTCCTACAGCTGCTGTCAGGGAAAGGGTTTAATGCCTTTGTGTCTTCAGTGGCAGTCACGCGGATGTATGGAGAATGGATGTACGAATTTTCAAGTCCTTTAAAGTAAATACATGGAATAGCTATTGAAATAATAAGAGGGACCCGCCAGAGAAAAGGCTAGTTTTCAGCAGTAACATGGCATCCATAAGGTCTCTCTTTTCAGTCTTCTCCCCTGTGCAATGCACATCTTCTTCAGCCACTGATGCCCACCAAGGAGGCTTCCTACAGCTGCCCAGGACAAGAAGCCTCTTCAAGAGCATCACCTGAGTGCAGTACAAGATCTGCAAATGGTCAGTGTTTGGAATTGATGCCTGGGCACTAGAGAAGCCTGGGTTTTAAGAAGCTGGGAGAGGCTGAGAATGTGGATTTGGGGCATGGATAATACCTCCTGCTTTCAGCAGGAACTGAGAGGTTGTGTGGAGTGGTGGGCATTTGAGGCCTGAGAGGAGAAGAACCAGACAACCAAGCAGTGCACTTCATGTGTGCCATGCGGGAGAACAATGTGGTGAATTTTTCTGGGTACAAGCAGTGCACTTCATGTGTGCCATGCAGAAGAACGATGTAGTGAATTTTTCTGGGTAGAGCTGTTTGTCTGTATCAAAACGATGTCCTCATCTATGAACAGTGAAGCAATAAAGCAACTTTTGTTGATAACATGCTAAAAATAAAGAGGGAGATCAGTCTTCTGTTAAAATGGAAGGGAAGTTCAATAAGGTCTTTGTCCAGTCTCCTCACAGAACAGTGACTTCCCAGACAGCTTGATCCTGGAGACAGAAGGGAAATGTATTTTGTGGCACACAGGCTGGGAGGGGAACCAAAACTGGCTATTAATAATCAGGCACATTAGTTAAGCACACAGTCACACAGCAACATTTATTCTTTGTTTCACCAAAAATGAACAGTAATTAAGTGGAACTGGCCGGTGAGCTTGTTCTGTTACTGACCCAGAGGCTGGGGAAGAGGGAACTTGTGACTGCTATCAGACAGGCATTAAATGGAAACACCCCTGGCTGTACCATAAATATATAGCAACAGCCGTCACAGCTCAGACTGAGAGTCTGTCTCAGCTGACATCCTGTCTCCAGTGTTGTTGGAAAGGAGTACATGCTAAGAGCTGCCATATGAAGAGGCCTCCAGTGAAACAGTGGGAACATACACAGTCGCACTGTGCAGTTGTTCTTCGTTTGTCTTCTTGCTGCCTTCTCTGCTCCTCTTCAGTACTCTAAGAGTTTTAACTTTGGAACTAAGGCTCGAGATCCATCTCTAAGCTGAATTCACTGGTAATGTTATGTTCCTACTGTTGTACCTAAGCTGACAAACAATAGTGTATTGTCTTTTCATCCAGTGAATCACAGATTTCAAAATTGTTTGTGACATAACTCTTTTCCTGCTCCGTCAGTGTAGTAGCATAAATTGGGATATGGTTGCACAGGGGCAGAGCAATGCATGGGGACTATGCCACAGCACAGAGCTCTGAGGCTCTTTGGCCATAAACAGCAGATGTTAGGGTACAGGTGCTTTGAGGCAGAAGCAGGAGCACGACTTAGGGACTTGAGGCAAGAGAAGGGATTCTGCTATTGGGAAGGGTCACTCCTGGGAAGTGGATTAAAAAGAAATACCTGAATGGCTGTTTTATGAAACAAAGGAGTAAAATACAGTAAAGGAGTAAAGTTCCCACTCTGATGACCTTGACTGTTTTCCATGATAAGCACCAAGGGGCTCCCATGCCCACCTGCAGATTAAATCTGCATGTAGTTGAGGCCTTATTCCCAGACAGATCTGCGATGTTGAAATTTGTCCCAGGATACACATCATATCCCTCTGCAGCAGAATCCTCAGGCAGACAGAGGCCATCAGGAACATCTTTCTTAGTTGTAAGGTGAATTTTCCTGTGTTGTACGAGTAGCCACAGGCAGGCATGCAGAGACAATGGGGAGGAACAGCACAGATACCACACACTTTTTCAGACCCATGGTACAGTTCATCAAGTACCGTGCTTGAGCAAGGCCAGATTGAGTGTCTCCAGATGAAGGTGTCAGAAGCTCTGAAGCAGATGTATGTGAGATAATCTGAACTCTTGGAAGATTTAATCCAATGCCTTTTAATCCAATGCCATGCAGCAAGGACTTTTCTATCATTTGAAGATTTTTTTTAGCTTGATAACTCTGCTAACTCTTGGCAGTGGGTGAGGATTTCTGTGCTGTGCTTTCCTGTATAGAACAGATTATTTGAACAGTTTATTCAAAACTGCAGTGAAAAATGGTGGCAGAGCAGAGATGGCAGTGTTTGCATCTATTACTGCTTTTCACTCTCTTGCTGCAAAGATTTCAACCATGTTTCCTCCAGATGGGTTTAGAAAGAGTTCATCCAGCCCTGGATGGAAATACTGATATCTGAAATGTTGAAGCGTGTGGGTGGGCAAAGTCCTCTTAGTTGCATATTTTGCAAATGAGAACTGAGAAAAGGGATTTTCTTCTTTAAGACTGGAACTAAAACAAACAAACAAAAGAAATAAAAAATGATGTAATGGGGTCATCACAAAATTGTTTTCCTTTCAGTATAAACTGTCATAATTATTATTTAATGATTGCAATTGAAGAATGGTCCCCCTGAATACAGGCATAAGCCCATCTGTTAACTGTGAATCATGCAAATAATGTGACATCCAAGACTTCAGAGAAGGGTTTAACTGTTTTGCAGCTAGCACTCCCAATACTCTACCCACTGTACACTCAGCTTTATGGTCTGCCTGGGAGGACTTGGTTAGAATTCAGGTAGTATCTGTTCATGCTTTAAAGATTATGAAAGTAATGCCTCATGGGTCCCTGCCAAGACTGAGTTAGTGAATATCTGAGTGTTAGCTCTGGGCCCAGACCAAAATACCACCCTGCATAATAACGACCTCCAGCTTTAGAAAAGTTCTGCTCAGGATGAGCCCTAAAGAAAAAGCTTTTTACTGATCAGCTTTGTAATCACGGTGCTGCCTGGCAAGTTCAGGCGGTACCTTAAGCTGTAACAGGAGGAAAGGCACATGTTTTAACATGTGTGACTGTGTCTAAGACTCTCCTCAGCATCATCTGTGCTGTGAAGCACCTTTCAGGGAATCACATATAAGCCTCAATGCTGCAAGCTATTCCTGCACGCAGAAATCTTTGTGAAGCGCACAGGAGTCAAAGGGTTCTCTGCACAGAGAGGCCCAGCTCTGTGTGGGCTGAGATGGGCTTTGTGGCGACAGCATGTCCAGTATCTTGTGAGTGACTCACCCACTTGCCCGTAGACCCTTGTTAAGTGGCACTGAAGGCAATGCTAAGTTGTCCACAGCCAGAGCATGGAGCCAGACTGTGGAGAAACGTGGGAATAAAAAATGAACAAGTAGATTTTCAGGCTCCATCAAGAATATCCCGAGTTTCAGGAGAACCAGACAGAGCACCAAAGTACAAAACGTGCACATTTCATGCGTGCACACAGTTCAGGTGTTGGTTTTGATACTGAGGTCCATGCTGAGTGTCCCCTGAGGAAACAGCCCTGCTATGCAGGAAAGAACAAAATTCTGTTCTCAGCAAAAGCTGATCTGTCCACATGGGTTATTTGTCCATCATGCAGAGAAACAACCTAGTCTCCTTGTTATCTTGTTGATAAAATAAGGCCCAGTTATTAGCAATTACTATGCATTGTCATCAATCATGCTAAGATCATCCGGTAAACAGTGCAGATGGGCTGTAAGACAAGTTTGATTCTTAGTGCTAAAACAAGTGTCTGCTTTAAGTGACTAAAACGGAGTGGCTCACCACCATGTGAGCACCTCTCAGGTTGTCTCTTAGCAACTGGCCAGCCAAAACCAGATGATCAGCACATCTGAAAGCTTCTCCAGACTTACCTGAAGCTCCTGGGTCTTGGAATTGTGCTGAACTCCCTAAAAACAGGCATTGCTGCAAGAGCTGTCCTACTTATGAGGAAATAATCATAATGTCTAGACCATGGGCTGGAGAGCAGGCTCTCTTTTAAGTTCTATCCCTAACTCATTTCTCAGCTGATTTTTGTCAAGGTCCACAAGGATGTGTGTGGGACCTTGGTGGAGGGTGGCTGCCTTGTACTTTAAGCCTGGACCCAGGTGGAACCTGCTTTTTAGATAAACCTCCCTGCTAGGGGTCTCTATATGACCCCACGCTCTGCCATCTGGCCCTACCTGAGCTGGATCTCAGCAACTTAACTAGAGCACTGCAAGTCTCTTCTGTGAGTGGTGTTTAACCATTTGGGGGATCTGCAACGACCTTCTTCACGAGCTCACTCATGAAAATAAAGCTTAGGACTGCTTCAGACAGAGTTCTCTGCAGGAAAATGTAGCTGTTCACAGACAACAGTAAGGCAAATCAGAAATGTTCCTAAAAATTAGCAGTAACATCAGACTAGGCTGAATTTCTTCAGTTATTTGTGGGAGAATGAGTTTTTCTAAATAAACAAAAGCATTGCAGAATTTTTGAAGAAGGAAGTTCAAAACAAAGCCAAATTGTCAAAATAGCCCAAAGCCTTTCAAAACAACACAACTCTTTCAGTCCAAACACAGGAGCATTTTGAGGCACGCTGTACTGGACAAAACAAGATTGCGTGGGAATGCAGAGGGGGAAAGGCAGCCAGCCCTGCTGAAGCAGTGGGCTCGTGACCGCGTGCATTTGCGTAGCATTTTGTATTGACAGTTTGTGGGGGAGTGGTAGTAATGATTTTTCCCTTTCCCTGAAACAGAAATGATGCAGAGACAAGTCAGTATATTTGCTTGGGACCCTTAGTGGCCTAAGCAAGAAACAAGCTCCAGGAAACTTCCTTTGCTTTTAAGGTTGCCATCCAATGGACTATAGGTTTTCTCCTTTAAAGCTGATGGCAGCTAGACCTATTTCATGTGCAAATCTGAATGAGCAATAAATATCTAAAAGTCCAAACATCCACTAGACTGCAGTTCCAAAACCTACTGAAACATGATTTTTTTTATTTTTTTTTTTATGTTTTCCACATGCCTGTTTGTGGTATAGATCGTCTGCTGTGGCTATAAAAACAAAACACATTCAAACAAAAACAGCAGATTCCACTCTGCCAAGACAAACAGCACCAAGTGCTGTCTCTTGTTTCAGTATTTCCTCCAAGAGGGTAATTATCTCTTACCCTCTTGTTCCTAGCATTTGTACGGTTCTAGCTGGAAACCAGGAACCATCCCAATCTTTGGAGGAACTACTCCCTAAGCAACCACCACAGGCAGTTCCAGTTACCTAGCTCTCCTCGTGGCAGCAATGGGCCTCCTCCTAGCACCTCTAGATGGCTGGGGCAGGGGATGAGGAAGGCAGGAAGGGTAAAGAACAGGTCTTTTTCCATGTGGAAGGTCTAATACCAGCTGGGCACCTGGGGAATTGGACTTTGTGGCTTCTGAGGTTGGAGAGGGCCTGGGCACCTGTTCGAGGAGGTATCCAGTGAGTAGCTGCACTGCAGAAAAAGCTACTAGAAAATGGGATGTTTGGCAGTCCTCTTCAATGCCGTCTGACTGCACCTCACCGAGGGACTGACTAACTGGGAAGTGTCTTGAAAATACAGAAGTGCTAAGTATGATTATTACTGCCAAATGTATTGAATGCTACTAGAAGCTCACCGTGCTGAGTTGATTTCTAAGCCACCTGGTACAGGTTTCTAGCAGTCCTCCAGAGGGCGAAGTGGGTGAACTTCCCCAAACCCCTTTGAAGGCTAATGAAACTCCCGGCAAGCCAAGCTGCCTCGGGCCAGCACAACAGCTCTGTCAGCCAAACTTGCATCCAGGCAGGGATTAATCATGTAGGCAGAGGAGAGAAATTATTTTAACAGGAGAAAAGGTAAGGATGGTAATAAATAGATAACTGGTGAGGTGGTATTAACTGTGACCTCTAAACAAGAGGTGGAAAGCATGTCCAATCACACAATGCATTTTGGACTCAGCTCTGAGTTCAGTCTGCTCTAATTTAACACACTTTCTGCCCTTAATACTACAAACTCAGACCACAGTTTCTGTTTTCTCTGTCTTCTTTGACATGTGCACAGGCACCTACCAAATCATGGCTCTTTCCAGGGTTCAATAAACATCATTTTCATCAGCAAAGGAGCCCTGTGCTTGGCGCTGGCCCTCCCCCACACAGACACGAATGATGGAAGATCTTTGCAGCTGAGGACTTGAATAAACCACTCTGGGATGTGTCTGCTGCAAAAGCAATGTGGGGGAGAGGAGAGTCCAGCTCTCTCCATTCACTGCAGCTGCACTGAAATAAACGTTTAAAGACTCAAAGTATACTTTAGTTTGTTCACAGGATTCATGAATTTGGATAACAGAAGAATCCCTAAAGAAACATACAGATTATAGCCACTAACAATCATTCAGATATCTTACTTGTTCCTTGTTAAAACCAAATTTCACTCGAAGATTGCTGTGGGACTGTTATGAGAAAGATGTGTAAAATGAGCAGATGCAAAGCTTGGTGCACAGGTCAAATAATTCAAAGGAAGGAGCCTAATGAGCTCTCTACTCTTCACCCCTGAATTCTTAATGGCTGCTTGAAAAATTATGTTCACTGGCTTCATATCTCTGGGTATTTCCAAGGCAATTTGTACACCTTCATTTATGTCACACAAATTTGTCATTGACTGGCCCAAAAATTTACATAGGGAGAAAGCCTTACACGCTTCTCAACAATTCAGGAATTCAGCAATCAGTCAGTCAAGCATTCATCAGCTTCAGCTGGTATAAATTGTGGCATTATCTAAAATTCGTCTGTCTTTATTATACCCTGCTACAAAGGAAACAAGAAATCTAAGTGTGCCCATCCAGCAAACAGCAGCTTGGCCCCACAAAAGAGAGAGATAATGTACTGCAAAATCAACAAAGGGAAAAAGAGCTGATCAGAGAAGCTGTGTTGCATGGACAGGGAGGGAGAGGCTTTCATTTCAGGACTGCTCATTAGCATTGTATAGAAAGCTGGGTTGCAGGATTTCAACACATGCCTGCCTCTTCTGGGTCTCATAAATCATCCAGCAACATAATTCCTGGTTAAATAGAGCTCTCACTTATTTCTTCTTAAACAAAAGGACATGTGTCCAGGGTTTGGAGGTGCTGTCAGGTAGGTTGTTTGTAAAGGAGTAATTGCACGGATTCCAGTGAAAAATACACACAGTATTCCTTCTGATTTATCATTGTATTTTCATTCCTATGTACCTAGCAGGGAATCATGACACAGGCTGCAATATAGGGCAATTAACATGATATTACAACAAAGGAATTGTGAAATAAATCAGCAATCAAAGCTGCTGTATAAAGTCCTGGTCTTCAGAAGGTTCCACCCGGTGCAGAACTGGAGGAATCAGGGTTTTTATAGAGACTATCTGTTATTTATCTAAATAGTGCAACGCTGCAATAATACACTGTGCTTGTCAGCTCCAGAGACTGAAGCCCATAGAAAGATGGGTTTATAAGACACCCCTCCATCCCAGGAGGATGAAAGAGTTGAGCAGCTCTGTGTTTCATTACCCTTTGACCCCCTTCCTCAGAGTGTGGTCATGGGGAAGCAGAGAGGGAGAGCTATTCTGAGAGAATGAAATTCCCTTTCCCAAAGCCGTGTGGGACCCGTTTACCAGAAGGGAACCTTGCTGCCAGTGCCCCAGGCACACGCTGTGAAAAACAGCCTCCAGGCACTGGACACTACCACAAACCAGCATGGGCCTGTGGGTCAGGTTCAGCCTGTGAGTGCCTCCAGCAACCCAACCTGCTGGGGCACAAGGGACATGGAGCGTGGCTGCTCAGGCTGCGTGAAACCCGGCTGTCTGCAGCTGCAGGCAGCTCGGTGCTTTGCAGCTGCAAACCATGGCTACCCTGTCTGCGTGCTGGTCACCTCCAGCTGGTGAAACCCAGCAACCTGCTGCAACACAACCCAAACTGACATCTGTCCCCCGCACACTGAGCCACCACGCATAAAGCAAATAAAGCAAAGGAAATCTTGTTCCCCTGCCACCCTCCTGGAATGTGCACATGACAAATTATAATTTTCATTGATAGAGATTAATTTGTGTAGGAACTGGGACAGAGACACAAAACACTCTGACTTGTGCAGGGGGCTAAGAAATGCAGGCCAAAAGGTTTGGTAATGAGAGGGGTCAGGATAGTTTGGGTTCTCACACCACCCTTGACTGCTCCTGCCTCATTTCTATGGGGCCTTGTATGTAGATTGTGCTTCATGCATTCATAAGTTGCTGAAAATCATTTTTATCCACAACACAGCAAAGCAGGGGTTATGTTTACTCACAAACTTCTCAAGGGAGTTTGAAACTGCAACTGCAACTCTGCAGCTAAACCAGCTGCAGAGCCCTCCCCAGACACTAAACACAAGGGCAAAAATACACCAAAGGCACCAATGCCAAAGAGCAATGCTTGGGGACTATCCTGAGGGTTCAGGTAAGAAGTAACACCTGTCCATGGTTCTAGACAGGAGTCCAGCTGGGAACCCTCCCCAGCTAACCCCTTCCGAGAGGCACAAAACAAAAACCCTCTGCAACTTCCAGAAAATCAGAGAGAGAGAAACCGATACCCTTTCCTCCTGGCTCATGTCTTACTCTGCAATTAGCAGACAGCTCAGCCTTGTTTACCACTTGCAAGCACGAAAGGGTTAAGGAGAACCTTGCACAAACTTTGCTGCAAGCTGAGCTCGCAGCCTCCCTCCCTTCCCTCCTCGCCTGCTGCCGAGATGCAGAAGCAGCGCCGGAGCTCTACCGATCCTCTCTGCTCTGACTGTTGCCTACCGCTGCTGCGGGAGGGGACTGGCTGCCACACGCTGTTTCCATCCAAGCAGTGAAGCACGCGAAGAGAAGTCTCCTTGCCCCTTCTCCTACTGCCTGTGAAGGAAGGGCATCAGCACTGGTGCTGTTGGGTCAGTCAGTTGCCATCTCAAGACCTGGAGTAAGAGCCATCTCTGCCAGCAAACCATGTGAATTCAGGAGCAGAGAAGAAAGTGCATTTGGCATGCCTGTTGCTAAAAAGACAATATCCTGACTCCAGCAGTAAGACAACAAACCTTTCCTGCACAAATCCCACTACTTGGGAGGAGATGTTCCTAGATAAATCACCAGCAAGCTCATGGTCTGAAACAGCTGCTCTAGTGCCCAGTCCCAACACCCCTGCCTGCTCTGAAAGGTAACTATGCTTTATTCTGTTCTCTTCCTATGCACTCTCACAGCTGAGACCCTGACATACTACCTTGCACTTCAGCATGAGAACAAAAAACACCGCCCGCCACTGAAAGAAGAGACACCCCTCTCTTTCCTCTTCCTCAGATCCTCCCTGGAGAAAATGCAAGCCATGAACAGAATTGATACTTTAATGCTTTGTTTGCATTTCTTCAATGCTATTTTTAATTTAAAGGTCACCTAGACATAACACACCTGGTAGTGTCTGTGTTCAGAAAGAAACCTTTCTGCACTTGTCAGCGTAGAGCAGTTTAAACTAACAGCCTTGGAGTAATCGTGCTATTCTGTCCCACTTTCTTCTTTGTAGTAGTTTTAGTATTGGGTGGAAATGCAAAAGAGAACTTGGAAAAGTTGCTTGTACTTTCAAAGATGCCTTGCTAGCAAGTGACACTTAAACTGAATACAGGAGTAAAAGGAAGGGAGTAGGCAAGACAAGACATTTACTGCAGTTGCAAAATCGATTTGTGCTGTCTGCACAGTTCTGGGGAAAATCTTCCTTTCTCTCTGCTCCTCTGTGACCTATAAGGTGCAGAGGGGCCGTGCAGGCTTCCTAAGAACAGGCCAGATCTTGAGAGCTCCTGATGTTCCCCAAACCCTGGTAGCTGCAGAGGGAGGATGGTAATTCAATGACCTGAAGTTTTGGCTCACAAATTTGCTGTCTCAGTGAGACACACACTAGAAAAAACTTACATTTTTTTTGTTTGGGGCTTCTATTTTCATTACTGTCTTTTTATTAAATGAAATATGTTGTGTGTTCTTGTTGTGTTGTTGTTTTTTAATCCCTGCTTAAAAATGAGTACAAACTGCTAAATAAGTGTTGCTTGGAATCGGTCTGTATCTGCTGAGCATTACTGAGCACCAGTGGTGCTCGGCACTTCTTACAAATGGATGTATTGTCCAGCCAGAGAAGAATGACTAAGCCTTGATCAACAACTTGGATCACAGAGAATTTGGGCTCTAGTTATGCTGCTCTGCTCTATAATAAACCTTTACTTATTACCTCTGGCCATGGACTAGGGGGCTTCTCGGGGTACCCAGGGAGGTTTTGCCTCCAGTATTCTGAGTCATACAAAGTTATAACGCCAACCTGCTTTATACACAGGTTTTTCAGAGTCTTTGTGTACCCACTTATGTTCACATGCCATTGGTCTCTATGGTCTTCAAGTTTATATTCCTTAATGGGGAGTGTGCAAATTTGAATCTACTAATATCCAAAAAGATACACTCACTGAGATAATTGGTAGACTGAAAAGCAAAAATCTTTGGGGTTGCCTGGAGCTACTGAATTATTTCTGGAAATGATGTAGTTAATTTCACAGCTTTCAATAGCCTGAATAGTTAATTGCTCCTGACAATTCTACAGTTGAGACTACAAAAAATGAAAGCTGTGTCAACTCCCCATTGCTAATATTTTCTACTATTAATCTGCGCCCTTTATTAATAAGAGCCCAGTAGAGCTTTGTTAATTCAAGGTCTTGGTTTGTAGTTAATTATTGAACTTAAGATTAATGTCCTTAGCATTCTGCAGTCTAATGTTATGAAGTAAAGCCATTAGGCTCTCTGCTCCTTAAGGAGTGAAACCAGCTCTGGCTTTTGCTCTCAGTGAGACGGCAGATGAGATGGGCAAGAACATTGCTCTGTACTTTAACTCATGCATATGTCAGCTTCCAGACTGGCTGCATTTCATTATCAATAGAGAAATCATACTGTAAGAACACAGCTTTAATATGGCCAGTAACCTTCATACCCTCTAATTTCCACATTCTGTATAACACAAGAATAGTCCTCGTGAGGGAACAATCTCCATTTAGATATGCAAAGTGGGAAAATCACAGAGTTAAGATGCATTGCCCTATAATTGAGAGCCAAAGTGCTTGACCTTCACCTTCATGTCCCCCCACTTCTGCCTCAGCACTAAGCCTGCTGCTGGAGTCAATGCCGCAGACTATATAACAAGGTTGCAAGAGTTTTGCAGACATGGATCCCTTACTTTTCATTTTCCTCACTGCCGGAGATCTTGAGACCAGACAAAGAGACTACAAAACCTCCACAAGCCTGTATCTCTGAATGTTCAAGCACACTTACCACTTGCTCTGTCACTGGCACACTGCAGGGCAGTGTAATACAGCACCCACACGGGGGGGTGCCCGTGTCACCAAGAGGCGGAGGGCTGTGGGGGCCCAAGCTGCACCTTCTGTTCACAAGCCCATTCTCTGAGTTCAGCACAGACATACCCTCTGGGACCTCTAGACACATGGAAGGGGAGGCATCCACACAGGCACAAAGGTCAGAGCACTCATGCTTCCATTCACCCCCAAAGTACACTTCATGCTACCTCTCTCTCCATCCCAGCTGTGAATTCACTTGCACGACCAACTGCCTCCGCCTTCTATTTCTTACATTAGGAACGCGTTGCACATGTCTCCTCTGATCAGCTAAAGATATTAAAATGGCCACCAAGTTCTTAACAGCTGTATTACTAACTAATTACAACATTTTTGTGGACACCTTTCTTGTTTATAACTTAGCATTATCACAGAAAGGCTTACACGATAATGTTTCTGAGTCACAGGTGACTGGTTACTTCATGTTTGGGGTTGCAAATCTAAGAAAACAAACATCTTGAAAGACTAGGAATATTCAATTGTAAACTGAATACATCTAATATACCTGAAGTATTTACCTGAAGTATTTTATTTTAAAGCACCCAAAGTCACCTGCAGTAAGGAATCACTGAAATCTGAGGATGTTCTTATTTGGCTCAGTCTGATAGAGCTGTGGCTGAGTTATTAATTTGTTTGTCCTTTATCCTGAAAACAGTTGTTTGGAGAAATCACCAGATGTTTGAAGTGTGTACAGGAGGGAAACCCCAAACTAAACCCCAGTACATCCTGACTGAAGCTTTCAAACCTAAAAACCTTCCACGCTGTTCAGCAACAAGCTGAGCATTTTGAAACAAACCTTTCTGTGCATACTCTAGACTTGGATGGGCTGGCAATTTCTTACTAGTAACCTCCCCTCCACAAAAAAAAATGCCTTTTTTTTTTTTTTTAACAGTACTGTACTTGTTTGTAAGGATTTCTCTGTGTATACTGTAAACCTTATTTTCTGGAGAAGTTTATGATCTGTACATAAAAACATACTTTGGCTTGGTTTGCAGCACTTGCTGCAAACATGCAATGCAAATGGGTTACTTCAGTTTTTCTGGCAAAAACAGGTGTTGCTGAATATAGGCACCCTGACAATCCGACTGTTATTTGCCCAAGAGAGTTTAAGGGGAGATTTTCCAAACATAGCTAGGGGATACTGGAAGTGCAAATCACATTGATGGTGCCTGAATGCTTCTTGAAAATCAGCCTCTCATTTCCATTGCTCCCCTTTCTCATTCCAGTCCTGCATGATTGATGTCTGCTGGAGACAGCACCTGATCGATCCTGGTCAAATAGTTTAGATGTCATGGCCCAGGTTGATAGGCTGGAAGTATACAAGCATTGACTTTGGTAGAAGACATGCTAAAGATTCTTCAAGATTCCCAGCTCTTCTGTCTAAGTTAAGAGCAAGAAGAAAGCATATTACTTATGTATTATTGTTGCTTGTGGGTCTGTGAAGGTTTAGAATATTTGTGACAGTCAAAGAGAAATGATGCTACTGCAAGCAATATGCCCCTGTAGCTGAGACGAACACTCACTCTGACTTGCACAAACAGCCCAGAGCCCTGCCTAAACCACAGATTCTTCTTTTCCATTCCCCACTTTTTAAGGTTCCAAGTGTTGGGTCAGGCCCCGGAAAAATACTAAGCACCCCTCTTCTGCTGAGCTTGCTCACACACTCCCACAGAAAGTACAGCACAAAATCCACTACCCATGCAGAAGTCAAATCCCCAGGCAATGTTTTCCATCAGCAATTTGGCCCAGCCGAGCAAGCCTATTACCAAGCAGTATTCCCTAAATTGGCCCGATATTCCCTAAATAGGATTGTTGTCCTCTCAAATGTTTTGATACTGAAGAAGGTAAGTTGGGAGGTAAAAACAGAGTAGACAATCCCCAGCATCCCTCCTCCAAAAGCTCAACACAACAGATGTTTCCCTATTACATGAACCAAAGTCGGTCTGTCTTGCTTGTAATGAAAGCCTGAAAATCAGCTCCCTGATGACTCAGACCTCCAGATTTCAACCTCCTCCCTCTGAAGAACAGCAAGACATTGGTGCATAGGGAGAACTGAACCAAGCTTTGTCAATAAAACATCTATATTTTAGAAACTGAGGGCCCATCAAAGTAAAAATGGTTTGCAGCAATATGTCTTTTGGGTGAAATAAAAGCATCTGAGCTTTTGTCATTTTGACCTAATGTTTCATTTTAATCTGACTGCCACAATATGTTACCACATTAATATTATTCTATTTATATCTCATGTAGGTATGTACATAGTGAGCATTACAAATGACTGCATCACTTTGTTTTAGTGCTATCATTTTTGCTTCAACTAAGAATGGAATTCTGGTCTTATCAAAGCAGAACATGATGCTTTTTGTTTACAGTGAAATTTCAACATTTACGTTTTCTCTTTCCAGCTGGAAGAAAACACAGTGCTGACAAAATAAGATTTCTGTTATGTTCTGCTGCCAGGGTGTGACTGAAGTGTTGTATCCTGGGGCAGAGATGCCTCAGCGAGCCATGGAGGGCTCTGGCTGCCTGCTGAGTGCACCCTGGAACAGAAACAGGGGGTCCTGTTAAGTAGTAAGAAACACATGGTGGAGGACTCTGGATGGATTCATGTCTTCCCTTCTTCTGTGACATCTAATTTCATAGACTCTGGGGCCTCCTTTTTACCCATAAGTAAGAAGTAAGTGTTACCAGAGGAGACTTTAACATTTAAATTTGCATGGTCTTTCTCTAAAATTAAAGGCTGAGTGCTTCTGGGTGGCTCACAGGAGCATTACATGGGATTGAACTCATTTCTTACCCAAAGATACCATATATAGGCTAGGCTATTTTGGTACATAGTTTCATTTCTCTCTCTCTCCTTTTTCCTTCTAGAAAGACAACTTGTTGACTATTCCTAATGAGAAGCTCAAAACTATGTATTTTAAGCAAGTGTCAGTAACCTAAAGTGGATTAGGAGAGACAAGATTGCAACCTTCCTTGGCTCATACAGGGATAAACCACCTGCTGTGGGAGAAGCTGCAGAAAGCTCACTCTGGAGATGACCTACTGAAAGACGGACCCGAGCATTTTCAGGACAAAAGAGAAGCTTGGTGGCAGTGTAAAACACAAGTTTTGTGCTTGTTATCATTGTAAGAGCAACTTGAAAAATGATTTACAAAGCCCTGTCTCATGCAGTCTGCTTAACTCTGTGAAACAGAGTCGTGAGACCAAGACAATGGAGCATTCCTTGCTGAATTCTACTAAGAAGACGTCCTGCCATCTGTTCTAAGTCTCCTCTCTTGACCTGCTTTTAGTCTGGTGAGGTAAGACATGAAATTTGACAATAAATAGGGAAAATGGACCAAAGCTGACAGAGAGCGATGACTGAGATTTATTTCAAATTCCGTGGAAACCTGACTGGCCGTGTCCACTTTCCAACTCTGGCTACAGAAGTAGACACAACAGCAGATAAATATTCCAGCCTGTACATTTACGTGGGATTGTTCTTAACACTTCTGGCTATCCTTCTCATTTTGCTTTTCACCATGCTTTTGCGCCTAAAGCATGTTGTTTCTCCAATCACCACATCTCCAGAGAGCACTGAGAATGCTCAGCAGTTCACAGATGTGGAAATGCGCAGCAGGATTCCTACAACTTAGAGACCCCAATGCAAAGAAGGCTCTGTGTTTGTGAAACATATTTTGTTCAGCAAAATTGTGGTGGAAAGAATCTCTGCGTGCCTGTTGAGCCCTACAACTTATTGCACAACCATCAACAGCAGCACAGAGCAGCTGGTGAGTGTCATGCAACTCAGACACTGACTGGCTGGGACACACTGGCTGTTGACACTACAAGCAACATGTGTGCAACACCCTCAATAAAATTTACATTATGGAAACCTACTGCTGTCAACAGACTCATATCCTTCTAAAAGTCCTTGCAGAAAATGGTAAAAGTCACAAGAATGACAGCAAAAAATAAAAATACAAATAGAAAACAGAGAGATTCATACCAGAATGTGTGCTGGACCCTGTATTTGCTGACCTATCTCTCTGCCCTTAAATTCCTTGGCTGTGAAGAGATGACTCAGCAAAGTTAAGTGATGTAACTGCAAAAAGCCTATTCAAATGAAGAGCACATAAAGAAATGATCAGTGGTTCAGAAATTCTCAGACATTTCTCCCATTCAGGAAGGAAAATCTTAAACTGCTTAACTGCTTTTTTTTTTTTCCACTTGAATGGCAGATTTGCGCAATGGAGTTTCAGAAGTATACGAATGGTTCATCACCTGCTGGAACTATTGGTTTCTCACATTAAACACCATACATTGAGCAGTTGCATTCCAGATATCAGAAAGAGATGTCGCTTTTGAAAGAAGGAAGAGAATAAAAGTAAACTTTACCAAAGGTATAAAATAAAAAGAAAGCATCAGCAGGAAATGAGCAGCAGGAGAGAAAAAATATTAAAAGACACTCTACCTCTCTTTTCTTGCTCTCCTTTATATTCACTGAGCTGACTACAGACACATTCATATCTTTCAGCCTTCCCAGTATCACTCAGTAATTAAAATGCAGTGTAAAGTTTGTGAATCAAACGGGCATTGTTCTCCTAACAGACACAAATTCAGAATAACATTTCCTCTCATATTCATGTTGGGTTTTCTCTCTCAAAACACATATCAGTTCTTCCATGAGAGGAAGAGGAAAAAAAATGATTACTTAAATTTATGAAACAACAGTCTGACCCAATGCTCTCACCCATGAAAGATGTACAGAGATAGACTTTCTGTGGATAGGAAAGATGGAATCAAATATGCCATATCTCTTCTGGAAGAGCCACTACCTCTTACAGAAAAACTTCAAATTAGATTGTTTCTGCTATACCTCTGGTGCTTTCCACATTTCTATACACTTTTTTGCCAATTCCCTTCTCTCCAAAGGCCTGGGAAATGTACACTCCCCACAAAAAAAAAAAAAAAAAAAAAGTGCTAAAATTAGAGATGACACTGACTCCATGGACTTGTGATAGTAACAAAAACTGGTTTTTCAGATGCTTTGTGTACACCTGGTTCTTTGCTTACCTTTAAAAGTCTGTCTCTGGGTAAGCTGTTTGGACTAGAAATATGGCTTCTTTAGCTGGTTCTGTGGGGAGAATGGAACGGCAAGTAATGTCCGTACTGCGTATGGTTGGTCCATGGGGAGGAGGACTAGCTTTTTTCTCAATGATGTATTTAGTATGAAGATATTTTAAAACTGCTTCCTCATATTGAATAGCACCATTAACCCCCACATAAGGTTTAATCTGTGAAATAGCATGTTGATTGTGCAAGGGAAATACAGCACGCTTGTGGCTTCACAACCGTGCTGGTGGCTTCACGCTACTCTCAGCACTGTACAAGAGCCCAGATTCTGTGTGATGATGATTTGAATATCAATCCAGCTAAGACAGATGGCTACTAAGTTAGTCAATGACATTTAAGTGTAACAAAAACATACGCAGATCATATGGCCTGGTATGTATCATGCATTCAGCCATCAGGGTGCAGACTAGCTCAGGCTCAACATCTGGCTTGCCTTGTACAACCTCTCAATTTTCTTGATGCACAATTTGAAAGCTATAGCTTACTTGAATCATGAATGAACTATCATATCAAATCAGCATCTAAAACACATTAACCTTTCAGCACAACTATCTGTAGAAAAGCTTTATTTCCAAGAAGCTGCAGGACAGATTCAAATATTAACAAAAAATATCAGGCCCACTAATGGAAAATGATAGTATCAGAATCTGAGCTGGGATCCACATTCTGATTGCTCTGGTCTCAGCTGAAAAGTCCCTAAAAGTAGGTGTCAGGACTGGGTTTTTGCCTTCTGTTAATTCAGAAGACACCTGTAACTGTTTAAAACTCATTCAATAAATGTATTGTAAATAAAATAGCAATCATTTTTATCTATCATTACACTGTACCACATCATATATTAGGCAAACTGTATTTCTATACAATACTACTAAAGAAGGCAGTCCTATCTCCTAAGACAAAAATTGCAAGTTTTCCTTCATAAAGCTCCATTTCAAACAAAGTAACAGTCCAACTTGATACACCTGCAGTCCCAGAGTGCATCCTCTGCACAATGCTAGCAAATTTTAAAGCCTACATTTCCCATTTAAAAACAGAAGTGTGCCTTTCCCCCCTTTTCATTCTCATTCGTGAAGTTGAAGACATGATGCCTCTGAGAAAAGACTTGGGGTGTTTTGCTCTGTGTTTGCTGAGTGGGCTTTAGCGGACTTTGGCTTTCTTTGGCTACGAAGAATGGTAACTGTAACTTCTGCATGGATTTTTCTGGGTCTGTAGATGTGACATCTACACCATTTCCCTCCATCAGTTTCTTTCCTTCCCACTTACCCATCTGCTAGAGACAGTCTTTTTTTTTTAATTTTTTTTTTTTTTTTTTTTACAAAAATAAGGAGTTGTACTACAATCAATGGTGAGTCATTGACTGCTCTGTATTACTTCCAGAATGCACTCAATGTGTGGATCTGAGAGACAAGCTTATGTGCAGAAATTGGCTCAGGTGGTGCCATGGATTTCAAATTAATTGTTGGCCTCAGGGGGCACCTCTGTAAGAAGACCCCCATCAGTGTTTGTACCTATTACTTGAACAAAGACAGTTTGCTCCCATCTTTGCTACAATTTAGACATAGGAAACAAATATAACTATTTAGTAAATTCATCACCTCCTCCATCCTGCACCTGTGGGGGAAGACAGCCACTTGTTGTTCTGAAGGAGCAGCAAATATGCATTCCTGTTCCTTGGGGGTGGGACTGTGAGGTCAGAGTAAACGTACAAGCACCAGAAAACCACCACCGCTCCCAAATCTCCCAGGGCATTTCGTCCAGAAGGTATCAAGACTCCTCCCACACTTTTTGACTATGGTGTAACTCCCCAGACCATATATATGCCACAGGATTTATGCTCAGGTAATCCCATCCACATGACTTCTATCCATGTTCATGACTATCCTGCATTAACAAACCCTTGAATATTGAGCAGACAGGGATGGTATTTAGAATATATTCATTTTCTGTGAGAATATATAACATAAACATATATTATCATATCCTCACAGGGCTGCAGAGAAGGATGTAATTTTACTAACAGCATAATTCAGCAGAGTTATGACCTTTGGGCCCCCCAAAGGACATTTTTTTGCTTTTACTTGAAATAAGATAAAAAAGTATTGAAACCCAAAATTGATGTGAAGTTACACATCCATTTAACTGTCAGCAATGATGAAAACTTACTTGTATGTCTTGTCTACACCAGAAAAATTACTGAAGTTCATTCTGTGAGCATAGATATAAGAACAAAGCCTGGAAAAAAAAAAAAAAAAAAAAAAAAAAAAAACTACTGATAAATTGGTTCCTTGCATGCTTGATCTCTAAAATTCTCTATATGCAAATTTCCCCTCAGTCCCTTGATAACAGAGAATGGGGGACAGTTGATGCTACGTGTGAAAAACAATCCTATACTGATTTTGAATTTCGATAGCTTGGATTTATCAGATAGCAGAAATAAGTTGTCCAGACATAGGCAATGCTAAGTTGTGAAAGCAGATCTTGATGTAACAGGGAGAGGTCTGTCCAATTCATATGTAATTAATAAATTACTCTCTCTATTCTCCCACCTGAATTTCATTTCTATGTAAACTTGTCAACAGAGAAACAAATTATGAATAATTCAGAAGACCTTTCCCTCCCTTCCTTCTCCTCTAGATTTATTAACCCATTTTCAAAGTGTAATTTGATCAAGCTAATAGCCACAGACTTCCGAAACTGACTCTCTCTACATTAATCCTGTCTTCAAGATCAAAGTCCTACTCACAGAGTCCCATTTAACAGCAATCGATTAAGATACGACATAGAGGCACCTGCAAGTCAAATGAGACCTCAGCAACATTCTTTGTTACTTAAAATCTGTTCTCTGCTAGCAAGAAATTTCTCTTATTTAATCTTGGCTGTTGTCCTGAAGCTCTTTCCTCTTCTAGTCCTGAAACACTTGCACCTCAATAGCTACTGGCTGATGTTTACTCGCGGTTTTATGAAGAACACACGTACCTACCAGCATTACAGAAGGATCACATAGCTAGCACCTATCTGGGATATTCCTATCTACCCTAGGCACCCCTGTGAGCTGACTTTAGATGGACAAGTTCTTCTTTAAAAGGCAGGGAACATTCAGAAGCAAATGGGACTTTGAACTGTGTAGACAAGTGAGAGTGGGGCTCTATTTACAGGAAAACATAAAGCCACGAGCTGGATTTGAATATATCACAGGCTTTTTGACATTTTGCACCACCTTCCCACTATTCGTCCCGTGTCCCTTACACATCATACACATATCAGAATCCTGTCTTTGTCTCAGAACTCATGGGTAGGTATTTCCAGTACTATGGTAGCAATGGAATGATGTTTCTAGACTATGTGAACCTGTAATACTAGATTGAAAAACACAGACCTCGGTGCCAAATGCTGAAGCAAAATTTACAAGAAAGATCTCCACTTTACTCCTTTTGCCGTAATTCAAACTAATTCAACTAATTCAACCCTAATTCAACCTAATTCATGCTCACTGCAGTTAATGTGCAGCACTTTTTATAATGTTACTCCGTAATCTTTAGGTTACCAGGAACCTGTCCAAATAGCTGTGGCATGACTAGCAGGCAATGGCCCAGGAAGCTCACATCTGAGCCAGTAGGAGGCTGCTCACTGGCAAATCTTACAGCTTGTCACAACAGAATCAAACTGATGTGGGTTTGCTGTTGTTCACAATTTTTTTTCATGCTTCCACAGCTTGGAAAATCTCAGAACAGCCCTTTTGGTGCTGACTTTGTCAGCATATGGAGTCCAGGTGATAACAGTGTATCGGTTTGCACTTACTTCATGTTGGCACCTAGTGGGAAAGAAATGTGACTTGCTGTTGTTGAAAGCATCCAGCAAAACAGAGAAAGGAAAGAGAAGCATTCTGAATGCCCTTCATTTTGCCTAAGGTTGTGCCACGTTACATCCCGAATTTCAAAGCTGTTTATTGTACAACATAACCAACACTGAAGGGACAGCTGACAAATAAATACAGCACAGCAATATTTGCCATATGCACAACTGCAAGCTACTCTGGAAGGAGCCACTGTGATCAGAATACTGAGGCTGCTTTTCCTTTGTTTGACTTTTGTTTATAACTATGCATCAATTCACTACCAGATACACCATTGCCCCACTGCTCTACTAACCTCCACACTCAAACTGCTCAGTAAGGATTAGCATCTCCATTAGCAGGAGGTACCACACACCACTCATGACAAGCTCAGCTGGCATCAGGCTGAATAATAACTCGCAGCAAAGCAATTTGG
The DNA here is from genome assembly GCF_009769625.2 of Cygnus olor. Lineage (NCBI taxonomy): Eukaryota > Metazoa > Chordata > Aves > Anseriformes > Anatidae > Cygnus > Cygnus olor. Next base: position 17,910,600 of record NC_049181.1, on the reverse strand, counting down.
GAAAGATATCCTGGCAGAGTATATACTTTGCCTGGTTTAGAATTGTTAAAATACCTCCAAATGAATACCACTTTAGTGGAAATTCAGTGTTTTCAGTGCCCATGCTGGACAATAGAAATAACAAAGAGATTAGGAAGAGCTGATTTGGCTTTGAGGTAGTGGGTTGGACCAGATGTCCTCTTGAAGGCCCTTCTCTAAAAAGCTGCCTTCCTTATCCACGAGCAAGTCAAAGTTCAGGCATAATGCTTGTAGACAACACCATTAAAGTTGGTGTCACTCCTGTCAATTAAAGGCTTGAATAAGCCTCTGCATTTTATGAATACTGATTAGTTCAGCATCACTGCCTCTTTTTTCTTCTGCTGAGGAAACTCGAGATCACGGAAATGGCTCGCACCTCACGAGCAGCCAACAGAGTAAGATACACACTAAATACTTACAATTAAAACTTTAGCTCAGTGTCCATTTTATACAGACACACAAGTATCCATAACACAAACAGCAATCCTTGAACTAGACATGCAAAGCAAAGGAAGGTCTGTTATGGGTAGATGTGTTCACAGATGTGTGGCTTTAGCTTTCTCCCACTGTATGTTTTACTCATGATTCAGCTCTGAATTCAAGAACAGGCAGAAGAGCCACACAGTGGCACCCTCAGAAACAAAGACAACTGCAGAATCAATTACTCTCTTACTAGCACAGATGATCTTTTTGGTACACTGCCTGTGGTAGCTTAGATTTTAGCTAATCTTGACATATCAGTCACCACAAGTAACTGCACAAACCTTCATACGTCTCTTCTATGGGGATAAAACAGAGTCATACCAGCTGGGAATGGATGGTGTGGTTGCAGAGGGTAGTAATTTCTTATTTGTTAGAGCAATGTGACCTCTCTCACAGCAGGCAATAGACTCTGAGAAACCAGCAATAGCCAAACCAAACGAAAGGGTCAATGTTACACTGCCAGCCAAAGGCTTTGGAATGCAGACTGACTATGAGATTACTTTTATAAGTACAACCTGCTTTGAAAAATTCTCTTTCAACAAGCAGTTCCTTGCATTTAGACCAGGTACAGCAAATGCGACTCAGTTGTCCATGGTTTGTCAGTGATTGCTCCATGTGCTTTTTCTTCCATTTATCTTTGGATATCACTGTGTCAACCACTTAAGAAAGAACACAGGAAATTGTCAGAGAAAAGTTATCTAAATAAAGTTTTGTGCTCTTTGAATGTAATTTAAAGGTAAAACGAGAAACCAACCAGCTTTCCCTGGACTGTTATTGCATGCTCTGACTTTGGGGTTATTGAGATGGGAAGACCTCTGAGTTGCTAAACTTTGTCTGCTTTCTGGAGATTTTGCCTTTGTGCATGTATAAATCATCTCAATTGTTTCCCTCAAGGAAAGACAAACATGGCAAACAAATGTCTCCAAGGCCAGGAAGCAGTGAGAGCTGTTGTCTGTCTCTCAGGTGATTAGTTCCAGCTATACAGGGTTTTCACTTCCCCAGGTATCATCTTTCAACAGTAATCATGTTTTTTGTTTTTTGTTTTTTTAGTAGACCAACCTGTAAATAAACACAACATGCAGTCCTCCTCCTCCTGGGAAGGCTGTTTGTTCTTTCTCATAAGTGAGTCTGGAAGATCTTTCATTCAGTGTTAATAAGGACGTGAGACCCTTCCGTTGAATGAAAATAAGAGTTTGGACTCAATTTCACCAGACAGCTGGGGAAGGCATATTTTAGGCATTTTCAATGTTAAACACTGCGTCTTTATTAAATATTGCAGATTTAAAAACTCAGAACAGAACATCAGGAAAATAAACTGATGCCTTGTGACATGCATACGTGTGGTTATCTCATCCCTGAGTGACTATAGCTTATTCTTTGTCATTCTCATCTATAACCATCCTCTGTTGTGCTGAAGAAGCTTTGCAGCTCTTCTCTATGATGACTTTTTGCTGTTCAGCAGTCTTTAGAATAACCTTCAGTTGAGCTTAATGCAGTTTAATGAACTATCTCAGGTTTAGAGAAACCCAACCAAACCTGTACTGAAACTTGGTCTGAAAAATAGGAGTGGGAGTGAGGAAATCAGAGGTTTTTCCCTTTTCTATCTCAGGCAACCCATTGCGTGATATAACATATCTGGTGACAGAAGTTACAACACAAAGCTGACTGGGCAGTCTGGGGACCCAAGCTAGTTTGGAGTGTCCCAACATTTGTTAGGATTATAGTAAAACTTGGTTTTGGCCATTTGCTTCCCAAGTCTCTAGTTCAACATTATTGCTTGAGTATATGTCACTAAATCTATCAACTTTCAATTGACAGAAATTCTTTTAGGTATAGCGAAGTCATTATATTTCTTAAGAGCGTAGATAAAGGAGGAGAGGAGTTTATACAAACTACTTCATATTCCCTCCTTGTTTCCCGGGGTAGTCCTTTATCTTTTTTCTGTTTTGTTTTGTTTTTTTCTTTTTTCCCTGTGGTAAGTGGCTGGCACAGACTCTCTCTGGCTCTCTCTATCTATTGAGAAATGTATTATAATTAGAGTTCCTTAAGATTTTTAGCATATCTAAAGGGAATTAGTTCTTTACAGGAGAAGGGCTTTCTCCATTGTGGGATTCATGCTATAATTAGACAAAATGATGGGCTAAGTCCCAGTGGAAAAACTACACTGTAATTGGCGTTCATTTTTGTTATATAAACCCAGGGAGATCGTGCTGGTTCCTCCTATTGCAGCCACTTCTGAAGCACAGTGTTTAATTTAAAACTGATATGTCATTATTACTTAGTACCCACAAGTATCCTCAAGACTTGATCTGTCTGAGAAGTCTGATGTTCTCATCCTCTGAAGAAAAAATAGAATGCCCCAAAGAAAATTTAAAACAAGTTGCATTTGTATTGCTTAAGTTCAGAAGCAACAGATTTCAGCCAGACATGCTTTGCCCCCTGTTCCTTGTTCAGAACATCCTTGAGCTCCAGTAAGAAAAGAAACACTTCACCTGGCACAAATCATATCTGTATGTCAAAGTAAGATGCACAAAATAAGGTGTTCCAGCCTACACAGTACATAGGCAAAGAAAATAGTTGATTACAACTATAGAACAAAGGTACTAACCACCAAAGTCAGATGTTGCTGAGGCCAGACTTTGTAGAAAACAAATAACAATATTTAGATTGTTTTATTCCATCTAACAAATCATTAATGGGGACTAGTGTTATTAAAAATAACCAAATATGTGTAACTAGATTTTTAGATGAAAAATACTAATCTCAGAAATATTTGTCTTACTTTGCTGTTTTCAGAAATTCAGGATGCTCACAATTTAGCCAAGCAGTTAAATTCACCTCAATCATGAATTTATTTTTATGGAAGAACAAAATAGTATTCTGTGTATATGCAATTCCACTAGCTAATTAGTACCTTGGGGTAGGCTGTTCATAAACAGAAAACATTAAGGGACTTGCAATATATCCCAGAAGTACCTTGCGTAATACTAGTCTCAGACTCAACGAAGATTTCACTTGAATCCTCACCAAGTCACTGCCTCACAAAGTAAAAAATAAAATTCCAGGTTCCGAGAACCCAAACAGAGTAATTTTGCCCATCATGACAGAAATCTAAGGCTGTGGAGGCAAATGGGACACTGCTTCAGAAAATGTTTCCTTTTGATCATAGATGTGAATCATTTCTTCAACATCAAAGCTCCTTACATTCAGAAAAATTAACTTATTTTACTAGTTATGCCAGAAGTGTAATTATATCAACTGTGGGTGCTGTCAGGCAATTATATCCATTTGATAAGGGACAGAAAAGGAACTTTATTTGCTTCATGGCAAAGGCATTGGCTCAAGTTCAACACAGTCACACAGCAACCTGATGCAGTTCTATATAATGGTTGCCCAGCTGCCTGCAAGCACGCTCAGTCCAATTTCTGATGGCCAATTGCCTGTATCTCCAAAGCTCAGAGCCATTACCAAAAGGATTAGAAATGGGCCATGATGTGAAGCATGAAGAATTTTCTCAACCTCATAGTTATATCTTCCAAGCAAGGCAGAGAAAAGTTGACCGATATATACTTCTGCCAAGCGTGTTGTACCTCACTTTTGGATTGATTAAAGACCTTAGCCTACTCTCAGCTGTCAACCCAATCTGTGATATACTTAAATATCAGACAAACCAAAACCAAGGCCTTTCATTTGGAGCAATTTCTTTAACGATGAATCACTGTTTTAATATGGCACAGTGACAAGAACAGCGCTTTGTAGTGTGCCACTAACAGGAAACGTTGGTACACAAAGCCTTATGTAAATGAACAGTCACATTTTGTATTTGAACATCTCTTAGTTTTATCAGGAAAAGGGAAAAGGCAATTTTACATGTAAATGGAAGTACAGGTGGCCATGCGTAAGTATGCTAAAGGGTGAAGCAAACAGGACTATCCTGAGTCCAGTAATGTTTTCTCCAGGGACAAGATAATGCAAAACAGCCTTGTTTTGACATTAGTACATGCAGCAATAATGACTCTCCCAAATGTAACACTGAGCTCTGTTTTAGATCTAAGTCCATTAAATTACACCTGGGATGAATCTGGTCCAGTATTTCTGAGTGAGTTCTAGCAAGATTATTTATTCTTAACAGATGAATGTTATCCTGGAATTATGATGCAAGAAATCCTGAAGGAAGCTTTCACCATATGTTGGTATCTAAGGAAGAATATATATTTGTAAATCACATAGGCACACAAACTCAAAGCAGTTTGCCAGTTGAAAACATTAATAGATATCTCTGTTATGCCTCTCTCTGCATACATGATGTCCTTAGGACATTAAAAAATAAAAGCCAAAATTTTTTATCTTCACATCTTTGTGAAAGTTACTGTAAAATATTAACCTTCTGATTTGCCTCTGCATAAAATATTTGTAGCATTTCTGGTGGTAAAAAGAAGGCCATAAACAGGAAATGCATGCAAAGAAAGATGTTTCTGGTATTGATTCTTCTCAGTATGATTCACTGCTATATAAACATGCAAACAAAAAAATGGTGGCCCAGACTGAGCGTTTTAAGAATCTCCAAGTTGAACTCAATGGTTTTGGCAAATATCTAGTGGCCACTTTGATCCCAAATGTCTCATGGCAACTAGACAGCCTGTAAATAATAAGCTATTATCTTATTAGTACAAAAATGACAGGTTAATGAATCATGACTCTGTTGCTGCTGCTAGCACCCCTGCCTCTGTTGCAAAGGCTTGGGAATGATGCAGAGGGTACAGTTCCTTTGAAAAATATTTGCTGAAAATAGGCAGACTTGGTGCATGAGGCATAATCTGATCCTTGAGGCCTTATGCAGAGCTGTGTTGGCTACCTCTGTCGTTGGGCTGGGAAGCGCATGTCATATGCTTTCAGTATTTCACTTTGGTTTTGATAGTCAGTTTGAGGAGATAAAAACAGGGATTGCAAATGCAAAGGTGCTCATACAATGCACTGGAAGACCAAGCGAAAATGAGCCTGCGTGCTTGATGCCTTTTTATTTCCTTGATGCAGCGTATGCAGGCAGCCCTCTAGTGGCATGAACGCTGCTGGTCATGTTTGCCCGACAGCCGTGCTTTTCTATTTTCTTTTTAGGCAGAATTCAAATAGCTTTTTAGTCATTGTACGGTATATTCAGCTAGTCTCCATCCTTGCAAAATCCTTTTACTTATTCAGTAGAGTGACTCAGGCACCCCTGAAGAATTCTGAAGCGCAATTCAAAATGCCTACAGAAAGTACTGCTGCTGAGAGCCAGCTATTTGAAAACAATAAGCACAAGGGAGGTGAAATTTAAACTGGGTTCACAGGCCACCTCCTTTCCTATTTTTATGCTGCGTGGTGAGGACAGACGTTTCTATGTACCTATACAGTTGGGACTGGCTGGGAAAATGGAGGAACTCCATTCACTTGGAGATCCTTCCCAAAGATCTGAAACTGTTTACTTGAGCATAATATTTAAATTCCCTTCAAAACTGTGCATCAAAAAGAATAATTGAAACACAAAGTATATCTCGGTGCTTGTAAAAATACATGCAAGGCTACCTCAGGATTTGATTGCATGTGCACCAGAGCAATCTGCCTTCAGAGAACAAAGCTCAATTGATTTGAGTCTGATTTGCCTGGATGAAAATGAATTTTAATAGATTTGGTTGTCAGAGGGATTATGCAGGAATATGAAATAGCAAAGCATTCACACAGTGGATTGCGGTGGAGGTGTTTGCTGGTAGCTAGGGGGCAGAAATAGCAGGGTGTGTTTTCCACAGACAGCAAGGAGTAGTGCCAGGCTGTCACTAGTGGAGGTTCCCTGGGAAGCTGAAGAGACCGGTTGCCAAGAGACATCACCATATCGAGCCTTCACAGCCAGGATAATGCTCCTTGCAACAGACCTCAGGCTCCCTCCTATGTCTGCACACCAGCCTGTGTTGGAACCATTCTTCAAATTATTTCCTTTACAACTTCCCAAATGTCCCCAGCGCTCATTGGAAATTACCAGCTTTGAGAAATTTTATTTGATATGAAGTCCACTTTATGTTTCTATAATGCAAGTATTTTATCCTTGACAGAAACCTAGCAGAGGCATCAAGTTTCACTAAAGATTCAGCTCCACAGCTGGTACAAATCAGTTGAGCCACACTTCATATAATAAGGATTGAAACAGAGTCTGTGCTATATCCAAGTATAAAGGTAACCTCCTGCTTCATGTGCAGGGCAGAGGCCAGCAGCACTTTACTTTCATGAATTAGTAAGCCCTGAGCTTCCAAAAGTCAGGTCTCAAAGAATCATGACATTTTTAAAAACAAAGTAGAATGGGAGTAATAAGAGGATACATAGTTATATAACAAATATTATATATGTGCTAGTCTTCAGGACCTTAAGATTCAGTTGAGTCATTTTTTCAGTCTCCTCTCCAGAAGCATAAGGCCTTAAAAATCATTCAAAAATCCAGAACCTGGGCTTTTAAAGTATGCTATCAAATAGTGCAAAATTCAGAAAAAATCTGCAAGAGTAGTCAGATCACGGACTGATATAACACTCATTCTAGCTAAGCCATAGCATCCCACCTCAAATGTGAGATATTTGGCAAGTGGACACAGCTCTTCTGTGCCACTCCAGTGCCTGCCTTCTGCTAGTCAGCCCTGAGGAAGAGGTGATCTAACATCCCCTTTACTGTTGCCAGTCAGTCTAAGCCTTTGTGTATACGTAGGCTGACAAACCCCACTGTGAAATAAGAAATCCACAAAGAAACAATTCAAATGATGTAGAAATGTTGTGATGAAATATTTCAAAGTATACCATTTAAATTTGCCTGACAAATGTTCCTCTGTCATTTTCCCAGACCAAGCATCTCTGAATCACATTAATATGAAGGAATCATTCCCTAAAATATTCTCCATCTAATTTTGACGGTTCCCTCAGTAACAGAAATACCATTCCTCACAGGGACAGCACTATATCTAAATGAGAGAGGAAAAGGAAGTGGACATTTTTTCAGTTCAAATGCATATAAAGCCAACTAGAAACAGGAGTAAAGCCATCTTTACTCATTTTGCAAATTCATAAATATATAAAAAGGAATGAAACATAATGTACTACCAACTGAACATGTAAATTTAGTGGGGAGAAATCCAATTGCTCTCTTGTGCCTCATGTGATCCACTGCAGTGCTGCCAAAAGGAGAACCAACATGTGCACAAAATACAAAGGAAAGGAAAGGCAGGTTTGTGGTTTTAATTAGCCAATCATTGGTATTTTTTCCCCTCAAAGAAAATCAGACTTTTCAGGCTTACAGGTTTATTTACTTTTCTGTTGGTGTATTTTTTTTTTTCAAATGATTTATTCATTATTTAATGCAGTGTCTTCAGCCCATGCATTTTGGGAGTTGACAAAATTTAATTGTGGCAGTTGTGACTAGTCTTTAGCCTTCAAGAGCAAACTGAGGGCAGTATGCAGTTTCCAAAAACCAAGAAGTGAATTGACTACTTTATTTTCATGCATTTTCTTACTCCTGAATAATATAATTATGGAGCTTTCAGGGCAAACTGTGGCAAGTTGAGTTGAACACAAAGAGACAGTGCTCAATACTGAGCCATCAAAAGAAACCGAGAAACATTTCAGAGAAAGCATACATCATTTCTCACTTAACAAAAACCAGCTTGCACTCAGGCCATCTTCATTTTTTTGCCCAGATGTTGTCATGGGAAGACAATACCAGAACATAAATTATGCCATATAAAGCACAGATGGGTGCAAGCTCTCAGAGGAACTTATTTTCCATTTTAGCCTTCTCATGGGTCTTTGACTACATTATGTCAGTTTGAGCCCATATTTCTTGAATAAAGACCCTCCATCCCCTCAGTACACACACATATCCTGGAGAGAAACAACTAGCTCCGCAGAGACTCTCCAGCCCAAGCTGGGGACCGGTTCACAAAAGCTCTGTCCCAAAGGCAATGGTCACTCATTGCCTGAACCATGTGGCTTGCAGAATGCAATCCCACCTACTAATGGCAAGGAAGAGGTGGACAACAGCTTAAATACTGGGGAATTGTACCTATCTAAGTCCAAGGTGACACAATCATGCCTTTTTTCTTGTGTTTGTACTGGTGTTTGTGCAACTCAGACAACTGATGTAACTGCAAACAAATGACTTTTCTGTCAGACCAACTCTCTGAGCTGGATGACTGTGTGGTTGTATGAGTACCTGTAAAAGCATGAGGGCAGGGTGGGAATGAATAGCCAGGAAAAAAGCATAACACCCACTCTGGATTACATGATCTTTAACTGCCTTAGAACTGCAGGGATCATCTCCAAATATCTCATTGTGTGAATGATCTGTAGTTCTCATGGACCAGAAAATAAGCACTTCTACATATGCCCTATGCATGTTCAGCAGGTACAAATGAGGATGGGGTTGAATCCCATAATGGATATCTTTCCTTTTCCTTTTTAGTTTAAGACTACCCTAACAAGCCTAATTCAATGTGCAAGAGGAATGTATCCTCCATTGCTCAATTGAAAGCTCCAAAGCAAAGTCACTGCAATGTTATCTGTGAATAGTATTTTTCCCTCTAGTCCCTAGACAGCATGATACTGGGAGTACAAACTGCAGAAGACACTAACTTTTCAGGGACACATTGAAAATACCAGGCTGGAATCACACAGACCTACTCTATACCTCAGAAATCCTGTCAGCAATTTCTGAATTATCTTCATTCTAGAAAGCAAATGAGTAAAACAGAGTCCCATAAAAGTGAAATTCAGCACTTGTGCAACAAAAAGCAAAAGAAGCAAATGCAAAACCTGATGCACCATTATCCTAAACATGCTGCATTTTAAAAGTAGCGGTTTTAACCCTTATCTCAAACAAAACTGCATATAACATCTTCTACAAGGTAATTCAAAAGTGATTCAGCATAAGGACTCCCTGTCCTTACAGGCACTCACTCTTGGACATTTTTGACTGAGAAAACTGGAAGACAGATGCTATTTGACAGGCTGGTGACATTAGGCCTGTTTCTGCAAACTGCTGAGTATGGTCAGCTGTCCTTGAAGCACTATGTTCTTATGCAATCAGGTCTTCTACATTTAGAAGGTGAAGGGCAGTGCTTTGAGGACAGAAATTATTCTGAATTTCTTAAGATTAAGAAACGATGAGTGATTTGTTCTGGTTTGGTTTTATTTTTTCAGTTTCTTGAGATGCATGGGTTTATTCTTACCTAACAGGTTATTCTCCTAAAACGTCCATAGTTTCATTTAATTTGTGAATATACCCTAAAGCACTGTCAGGAATAATTGAGCAGATTTTAGAATATACCATCATTAGCTAGAAAAGTAAGTTTTCTGTATCCAAACATTAATAAGTAGAGCAAACCTAGATATAGGAATGTAACTCACAGTACTGTGCAGTTTGCATTCCAGTTTCTCTCTCACTTGAGGATTAGAAAGACTAATACTACTCAAAATGTTTTCAATGTACTAAATACACATTTTCTACTGTTGGAGTTTGAAGGGGCAAATAGTAAAAGCATGAGCAATTTGCTGCTCATAGCATACAATATTTTCTTGAGAGGACCTTGCTTTAAAGAAACTTTAAGTTACTAGTGGATGGCTGAAAGTGAGATCACGGGTGAGGAACAGTGACAATAACTCTAAACCTGTTACAACTGCAGAATGAATGTGTTGACTTACCTCACCGTGATGAGGCTTATTTTTCATTTGGGCAGGGCAAGAGCATGCACCTGGTGAGCTACATAGCCTTAATTACAAACAAGCAGTAATATGCTGAACTACAGTAACCTAGCCTAATATATAAAAAAAGATACAGACAGGAAAACACTCCAATATATTTAAATTCTATCCTTATTAAAAATAATAACTCAAATATCCTAAACCTTTTATCAGAAAGGTTTACAGATGTGTTGATACTCATCTCTGAACCACCTGATAGTTTACCATTCTTACCTTCACTCCAAGTCTGACTTATTCAGCAGTTGCCAGGACCCTAGTTGCACTGATTAGGTCTTACTTGCCCTGACCTGCATCACCTGGGGCTTCTATCACCTGCCCTCTGCTGGGGGGCAGTGTGTGTATGTGTGTGTGCAAGGGGCTTCCTTTAAGCTGAGGCTTTAAGTAAAAACAGGGAGGTGGAGGTAGTTTTGCTCCTGAATCACAGTTTGGGTTTCTTGGCTTGACCTTATAAGTGTCTTGTTATCTCGTTCTTGCCTGATGGTCACTAGACTGTTGATAGGACCTGTTCCGTCACTGCTCTACCTGCCTTTTTCTGGAGCTGTTGGGCTGTGTCCTGTTGGTGAGGTCGTTGCCTGGCTTGAATCACACAGACCACACCTGGTCCTGGACTTTCTTTGCCTGGGAGAGAGCAATAAGAGCAGGGTGAGGCCGATTGGTGCCACCAAGGCCCTGTGCACTCTGGGCTGATTATTGTTTTGCTTAACAACGTGTTTCTCAAGATAAAGTACCCCTTCCCCCCCCTTCCCCCCCCTTCCCCCCCCCCCCCCCCCCCCCCCCCCCCCCCGTGTCTGCTGTCAGCACCATTTCCTTTAATCAAAAAATAAATAAATTTTAGTGTGGCTCATTATGCTAAATGAAAGCAACAGGGGGCTAATGAGCATTGTGAATGATCCATTAACACGGCAATCAGAGGTATCCTCAGGATAGCTAGATCTTTCTGCATCTTTCTTGGAACACTCAGTAGTGTATACAACTGTGACCTCATCTATTAAACTTAATTCAGGGAATAAATAGATTTAGATGTTTAACTCGAGTAGCTTCTTTCTGTAGAATTACACAATGTGTTACACTTGAGAAAACTGTCAGTTCAGTTTTGTGTAACTGCTAAGGGATTATCCTAGCCTTCAGTGGACAAGACTATTTTAACAGATTTAATGGTGGTGTTATTGAATCTAAAACACTATTTCTCCCCCTTCCCCCTCCCCAACAGGATGTGCATCACAAAGGGAAAATGTACCTGAGGTAATAAATCTACCTGTGACTTCATCTTCACAACTGACTTAATGCAGTTTAGCAATGAACAGCATTGTTTTCAGAAGAGGCTTTCATCTCAGCTCCTGCCTGATTCCCTGGCTCCTGGGATTATGTCCCATAGGGAGCTGACATGCATTTGTTCAAGGGAGTGTTTTTCATCAGTCTTCTTAAGATGGTAGTAAGACCAGCCTGAAATAGAAAGATGTGTGCTTAGAGAAAAGGCAATATGGAGTAGGGAAAACCTACCTGTATTCAATGATGACCTTTCAAAAGGTCAAGTAAAGGAGGGTAGGAGGAAAAAAAAATTCAATGGCTTCAAATGCGAGTGAAGATTTTTAAATGACTTAATTCTCTACACATTAATATAATCACCTCCACAGGATTCTTTAGAGGAGATAAATTGCTAAACACTGCCTTGCAGGTGGATAAACAGAAAAGATCACCTCCCAAAGGTGTTACTATTGGTAAGTGGCAAAGTGAGAAAAAGAAACCAGGAGAATACAGCTCCTAGCCCTGATTTCAGTCTTGCTTCCATTTTTTTTCCCTGAGTTGCAATCAGGACATAATATACATTTTCAGCTCCTCTGACAGATTTGTCTGTGATTTTTGGGGGGCAGTGCACATAGCCAAAATTATTAAAGGTCTGCTCTATTAAAGCAGAACATAAATTGCAGCGTTCAAACCACATTTGCCTCTTTTTCCTTGTTTCCCATCTTGCCCAGTTGCTGTGGTATCAGTGGAAGGGTCTCCACATGGTAAAAATTACCCAAGCTCACTCACTGAGATGTGTGCAATTTGCTCCTGTCTTCAGTCATTTGAAAGTAGGCTTGCATGCCATGCATCTGTAATGATATGACTTCTCCCCTGCTTAACAGGCTGAGGTGACCAGTTCAGCAAAAACCTTCTGAACTGCTCACCTCAGACAGGTAAAATGTCAGTGGAAGCTAGTGATAGAAACTTTGTTGTTTTTGTTTGTTTGCTTCTGAGTCTGTAGTTTCCTGTTTTCCTTGTGTCTGTTCTAGTCTGTCTGCCCTAAATACCTCATGTTTTCTTCATTAATAGCAAGCTCAGAAATGGTTCCCCTGAGAGCATTTTGTTGTGTTTTCCTTCCTGGGACTTCACGCTCTTTTTTTCACCAGTGTCTGACACCCAGGACTCCCCATGGTGCCTCAGCTCTCCAGCTGGGAAGGCAACCTGTCACAGCAGTGTGTGCTGTCAGGTTCCAGACCTCACTTACACCAGCCACTGTGCAGCAATATTTGCGTTAGTGTGGTTGTTCTAGAAATGCTTTCTTAGCAGGAAACTTTAATTTTGAGAATCAAACTATCAAACTTCTCTTCTTCTAAAGCAGTAGCAAACTTACTAAGGGAGCTAAGAAAGCACAAACCATCAATAGCAGGTACAGTTCAAATTCCAGAAGCTGTACAGCTGCATTAACCAAGCTTCCTGGGTTAATTAGTTTTTGTGATAAAAAGCCATTTAAGAAAAGGCCATTTTGGTATTTTCTCAAATACATATATGTATGTGCATGTGTATAATCACACCCTTTTATGAACTAAATGGCTCTTTAAATCTAGCTCCTTCTGGTGATTTGTTTTCCATTGTAAGAGACACTTTCCTTCTTACCACAGAGGGAAATCTGGGAAGGAAACTGACTGAAACAGTAGCAAGAGAAAAGGGACAGTAGCAAAGTACAAAGGCAGCTGTCCTTGAAACAAGGCAGTGTTGTGGGAAAGCTGGATAAACCTCGGTAATCCTAGTTCACGTCAGTTACAGCCTTTAAAGAAAAGGTAGCTGTGGCTGTGGTACAGGAACGGCCGCTTGTGAGCACACCCAGCGCCAGTCAGGATGTGACAGTGAATGAACCAGTCAGTTACAGTGACTCGGTCCCGCTATTGCTAAAATAACACGTGGAGGAAAAAAAAACTTACAGAACTGAATCCCTTTTAAAAACTTAGATTTTTTTTTCCCCTTTGTAAGTCGCACCTACCCGTGCCCTTCATTCCTCTAGAAACGAATGGGGCGCGGGCGGGCCGAGCGGCGCGTATCCGCCCCTCAGGCCGGCGGCCATTTTAGGAGCGCCGCGGCGGGCTCTGCAGCGCTCTCTGGCGGCCTCCTGTCCGCCGCTGAGGTCCCCCGCGGGCGGCCATGAAGTCCGTCTTCGTCACCGTGGGCACCACCAGCTTCGACGAGCTGATCGCAGCCGTCTCCTCCCCGCCGGCCGTGCGGGTGAGGCGGGGGAAAGCCTGGGCGGGCGGCTGGGGGCTGTCCCCTCACGGCCAGCCTTTAGCGCCTCAGCGCGGCGCGCGCACTGCGGGCCCGCCCGCCAGTACTGACTGGGGGGGGAGGGGGCGGCATCCCTGTGCCCGACTGGGAGCGACTGGGAGCCACTGGGGGCCCCGGTGTGCGACCTGAGGCCTCCCGGCCGTCCCCCTGCAGGCGCTGCGGAGCCGCGGCTGCGAGCAGCTGGTGCTGCAGATCGGGCGGGGAGCTCTGGAGCCGGCCCCGCGGCGCGCCCCGGCCTTCGCGCTGGACGTGTTCCGCTTCAAGGAGTCGCTGGCCGAGGACCTGCGGAGGGCCGACCTGGTCATAAGCCACGCAGGTAGACCTGCAAGCCCTCGGTCTGCCAGGCTTGTTCTCTCGGGGGGAGGAAGCCGGTGTGTGAGTGATGTGTGCCTGTCTCCCTGGGGTGCTGGTCTGAGCCGGTGTGGGATGTTAAGGTTCCTAGCTAGAGCAGTGTGGGTAAAACGTTCACATTCAGGAGTGTCTCGTGTTTCAGGAGCGGGTAGGATAATATTTCATCAGTGAGAATGCTCGTAGTGTTTTCTGCTTCTCCTGTAGGTGCAGGTAGCTGTTTGGAGACTCTAGAAGAAGGAAAACCACTCCTGGTGGTAATAAATGAAAAGCTGATGGACAACCATCAGCTTGAGCTGGCAAAGCAACTTCACAGAGATGGACACGTCCTCTACTGTAACTGCAGGTATGGAGCCATTGCAGCTGTCCAGACTGAACAAGCAGTACTCAACACCATAACACTGTTATTACAGTATTGAGACTGTAACATGAAAACTTGCATCCTTTTCTGTAACAAAATCACATTCACTAAGTACCGCAGTAAGTTTCTTCACTGGGCAGTGAGAACTGGGCAGAGATCTTGGAGAGCTGCTCTTCCATTTATCTTCAGGGTAGATTTTCCATAGTGGATAGGTTAACGTTTGGTGGTTTATCTACCAAACTTCTCAAATTTTTTGACCAAGAGTCCTTTTAATTTATAGTTTTGAGAGCACATGTTTTCAGATTGGACAAAGAGCAGTTTAAACCAAATAGAAGTGGTTGAATTTGGAAGTGTTAGATCCACCCTAGAAGAACTTAATAACTTCTTTTCTCTGCCTTTTCTTACCTGTTGTTTAATTACTTTTAAAAGTTTAGAAATACTACAAACTAGGCCATCAGTTCAAAACCATAAGCCATAAGAAGTAACTTGCTCCCTACGGACTTAGTGCTCCATTTCATTGTTCACCATGTAGACTTTCCTTGCCTGAAAGTTGACTGCATAGATGCACTGACATAAGAAAAACGTAAATATTTGGGGTACTTGGGGAAAACAAAAACATAAGTGTCCTTGCTGATAAGGATAAGGAGACCATGTAGTTTTAATATCCTGTCTGCAGTAATCACATGCAGGTCAAGAACTTATGGTACTTCCTTATATTACATTCCCTCTAACACTGTTAAGTACTTTGATTTGGGAAGGACCTGAATCATAAAATCCTTCAGGTTGGAAAAGACCTCTAAGCTCATCAAGTCAAACATTAACATAGAACTGTAAAGCCTACCACTAAACTATATCCCTAAAATGCTGTAGATGCTAAGATGCTGTATGGTTAGTAACTCTAAATGCATCTGTATTCCAAGTACTTACTTGGGTTATCCTTTTAACCCAACTTTCTGAATCCATTACATCCTTTGACATGGAGTTTCACAGACCTACTGTCTGTCACTTCAGGAGAAAAAAATACAGCTCCTTTTGTTTTTATTTATCCTGGCTCCTATTTGTTTCATCTGCTATCCTTGTTTTGACTATATCTTGCTGTTTTCTCTTTTTTTATGGTTACTTATGATTCATTGTGCTCTGTAAATAACAGATGACCTGAAGATTAACTGAAGGCAGAGGAAATGCAACTCACATTATTTAGCCTGTATCTTGTTCCTTTGCCATGCAAATAGGATTTTGCATGTTTCAGGAGAGCCTTCTGAAAAGAATAGGCCTGACATACATTTATGTTGGGCAAGTTTCTTAAACTTATTATCTTAGTACTTTTGACAACTTCAGCAACAGTAAGGAATTTTATTTTTTGTTGAACAGTACCTGGCATTTGAGCCTTACTTGCAGTGTGATAATAGAAAGCTAACAGATCAATTTAGCTGTTATTTCTGGCTATGTGCTGAGCAGAGAACTATGCCATGTGTTCAGATAGGATGAATTTTCTGATATGGTTTATGGTGAAGATTCTCAGGCCTTGTTCAGCCTCCCAGCACTACAGCTACAAAAGACTAAAATGTTAGAGCTTGAGCCAGCCTGTAAAAGCTGTGATGTAGGTTGAAATTCTTTCTTTTCTCAGCAGTGCTGCCTAGAAGATGGTAAAGGTTGGAGCCTGTTGGATTGTGGTGCCTCTCTCTCATTTCAGAATATGTCCTTATTTTTGTGTCAGTCTTAAAGTATGCATGAATAGAAAGAAAATTGTGTGAAGAAAAAATCTCCTTTGGGATTAATATTTTTTGTATTTTGTTTTGGTCTGTTTTTACAGCACTCTTGTGGAAACATTACAGTCAATGGACTTGTCAACTTTGAAACCTTTTCCTCCTGGACAACCAGAAAAGTTTGCTTTGTTTTTGGATAAAGTTGTTGGGTTTGAATAAACAACTCTGAGGAATAAAAATACCAGAATAAAACCTTTCTGCTCTCCTAGTGAGATCTTCCATGCTTAAAGATTCCACCAACTGGGACAAACTCTTTATATTTACTCAAAGAAAATGCCTGTTAATATCAACAGATGGTTTCCTGTTTAGTTCCAGTTCAAAGTAATCTAGCTTTATGCATAAAAGAGCGCAATGCAAACAAGCGGGGTAAGTATGAACTCCGAGTTGACTTTAGTTTCAGCTTTATTGAAATGAGTCATGAATGGCACGACCTGTGACAAACGAGGTCCTGTAGAGAAAGCAGCTAGCATGATGGAAGGAGGAGGTGTTGTTAAACCTTTTGCTTGAAATAACTGAAAACGTGTTGGAAGAAGCAGCAAATGTGGACTTCTGGATTACTTTCTTCATTTGCTAATATAAACACATCCATTCTAGAAGAGTTGCTGATAAGGCAAGAAAGATGCTGCGGAAGAAACAAGGAAATACCTGACCTAAGGAGATACCATAAATGAAGAATGTGATGTAATGTTTAGTTCAGCTGGAGCTCTGTGAAGGTAAATGCTGACAATTCAAGTGCTGAACACTGTACAGCATACCTAGCATCCAGTCCCACTGTTTTTTACTACAGTTAAGGCTAAAGCTAGATCAAACCCTGATGTAAGAAAGGAATCACTCTTTGCAACAAACTTGCAAAAGGAAGAACCATTGTTTTCATTGTTCACATTGAAAGGGTAATTCACAATTTTAAAATTTTGCTGCAGAAGAAGTGTTTGTAAATTTTTCCTTTGAGTGGTTCTTTACACAGCTGTAGTTCTACCAGTGCTTCCAGTTTAATTCAGTAATGGCTATAACTGTGGACAAAAGTTAATGCATACATATAAAAAAAGACAGTGCTACCCATTTATGACTGGTCAGGTTTGATCTTTTTCCAGTTTCCTTGGGTTACTTTGAATGTGCAACAAATATGTGAAAGCAACCAATGCAAATGTTTATTTTGAAGGATTGAAGGGTATTTTTATCAAAATCATGATGTTTTTATTAAATAAATTATATTTGTAACTGATTTTGTATGTGTTCTGTGACTGGTTCAGAAACTATTTTCTTTTACCCAAATGCAAATAATGTATTTCTGTGAATAAGCTCACTAAAAGCATACAATACTAATTCATAAATGCAATTTATTCTTCATTTCGTGTATATACATATATATATATATATATATATGCTTTAATGATATTTTGGAATATGTACATGCCAGAAACCCTTACACTATTGTTAGCTATTTTTAACTTAAGTGCACAGTGTTAAAGCAAGACCTCTCCCTCATAACGTTGGATGGCCTCAGACCCAAGTCTGCTCCCATGGACTGACTGCAGTTAGTAGCTCTGACCAGTTTTGCTACTGTAGTACTGACCTACATGTTTCTGAGAATACAGATCGCAATTACTGATTAAGTAACATTTGTCTTTTGGACTGATACAGACTGAAGTGGAAAACTAGAGGTAATTGTGCTAGATGGAGAAGAGAAAGGATATTCCTATAAAATTAAGAAAATTGTCTTCTGAGAAGTGAAAAAGAACGGGCAGAGATGCACTCCCAACAGTGAAATAGAACTTCAGCAGCCTGTGTACTATGAGCATGGACACAGCTTACAGAACAGTTGAGGGAAGGCAGGAGAAACTGGGGATCTCTGCTGGTCAGGAATTAGCTGGTTTATATCTGTGGAAAGAAAAACAGGGCTCTGTGTTTCTTTTTCATTTAGATAAGCAACTGTCCAGTTGACTGCTCAGTCAGAATCCAACGTTGGGCATCCCACCCAACTTTACCAGAGTTCAGAAGTTAGCGAGTGGAGTGTAGACAAACAGATGTGCTCACGTTGCATCCACATGAGCTGAGTTTACTAAGAAATGAGACTTCTCAATAGTTTCTAGCATAAGGTGTTCCTGTTGGCATGACTCATAAAAAGCATTTACTGAGACTAAAAGAATACAGGTTCGCATCTTGCAAACCATTTTGCGTTCCCTTGTATTGGAGAAAATGAAAAAATATGAAATTTTTTTTTTCCTTTTAAACGCTTCCTAAACCAAAATCTGACCACTCAGGCAGGCAAATGGAGTAGGTAAAATGTCTAGGTCAGTCTTTCATGCTAGTACAGAGGTTTGCTCTGTTCTAAGCCAGTGAACCATCTAATTCCTGTGGCAGGCAGAAATTTACCCCACAAAATCTTCCCTGAGTTGGCAGTTCCAGTGAGGAGGACAAGCTAAATTACTTCTTAACAGACGGCACACATGTAATGGTTTCTTGACTATGTTTGCCTAGCACTAGTGGAAATAAGTTGTCCTCGTTAATATCCCTGCTGCGTTCTGCAAATAAGCAGATGTCTTCAGCTCTCGCCTCATGTAGTTACACAAGCACCAAAAAGAGAATTTAAAAAGTGAGAGATTTAGGCCCCTCTTAAAGGAAAGGGGAAGACAGTGAGTCTGAGTGGGAGAAGCCAAGCTGAAAACCTGCTGCCAAGCTGCTAAGTGACTTGCCTGGTTTGGGGCAATTAACCCACTCTTAAAGTAAAATGTGGCCTATAGGAGAGGGGTGGGGTTGAAAACACAATCCATTTACACAATTTTATCCCGTTATTACTTCCACTGGACTCCTGTAACGTGAAACACCTTTCTTGACCTACGCTGAATGGAGCTCTGCATTTCAAGTACAGAAGTGTACTACCAATGTAGTTAGGTAAATATTTTTAAAAACAAAGAGGATTTACACTTTAAAATGTTTATGCAGGTGTGGTCGATGCCAATTGCCCATTCTGTGAGTACATTATCTGGTATTTTTTGTTGCTGTTGCTTAGAACAAGCAAAATAAACTCATGGGTGCTTCTGGAGCCCGATGCACAATTCTCCTAATCGGATCAGGCACAAGGGCTATAAATAAATACTTATGAAATAATTGGAATAAATAAAATAAATATGTAATTGGAATAAGTAAATATATAAAATAATTAGAATATATAAAAATAATTGGAATATATATAAAATAATTGGAATAAATTGTGGCGCACATATCTGCGAGTGGTTTTTTTTTTTTTTTTACCGATCCCCGAAGTTCTCCCCACCTATTTCATTAGCAGTTGAGATTTTCGCTTCCTTCACACCAGTTTTAGTGCAGTTATTTCAACTTCACCCCCAGCACCTCATTTCCAGCCCAGGCAGGAGGCAGGAACGGGGCAGGAGGCTCGGGATAAGCCCTGGCCGATTTCCCCCGGTGCACACACTCTCCCGGACTGGCACATGGCGCAGGCAGCAGCTTAGCGCGCCCTCCTGTCCCCGAGGCAGACCAAGGAGCACCCCCCCCTCGCATTAAACAAGCCAAATATTTGGTGCATTTCGGGAACATTTCGCTTGGGGGGAGCGCGGCGGCCCCTACCAGGAGCGAGAGCACCTGAGCGCGGCCCCTCATTAGCGCACCCCCCCTCATTAGCTCCGCCAACTCCCCCCCCCACCCTCATTAGCGTCTCCACCCGTTCCCCCCGGTACGAGCCCCGGCCTCTTCCCTCCGCTGCCTCCGCCACCTCCCAAGGACGATGCAGAAGGGCTGGAAGAAGTACTTCGGGCAGAAGTCCCTCAGCGAGGTGACCATGGACGAGTACCTGGGCAGCCTGGGGCTGTACCGCAAGCTGACGGCCAAGGACGCCTCCTGCCTCTTCAGAGCCATCTCGGAGCAGGTAGGGCCGGCAGGGAGCCCCTGGGGACCCCCTGGGGCTCGGCCTCTACCCCATGAGGCTGCCCCTTCCATCCCCGAGCCCTGGAGTAGCTCCCAGCCTCCTCCCGGAGGCAGCCTTCGAGGCTCCGAGTAACAAAGCCTAGCGGGAGTTCAACCCCGCCAATTTTCTCCTTCGTTCTTACCTGTAATGTTTTTTTTTTTTTTTTTTTTTTTTTTTTTTTCAGCTTTTTTCATGTCAAATCCATCACATGGAAGTTAGGAAAGCTTGTGTCTCATTTATGAGGCAAAACCAGCGTAACTTTGAATCTGTAAGTAAATGGTGGGTTTGCTGGGTATTTTTGGATGGGCATTTAGTAAATACCGGGGTGGGGGGTTCTCCATATCAGCCCACTGGATGTGTGAAATGGCGGTGGCTGTCTGCCCTCCCTGAGCCACAGTCCTGACAAGTTTTATTAGACCTGATATCTCAGAAAGCCCTGAAATCAGTCCACTTGCTAATTCCCAGATTTCCCATTAAGCAGCAAGTAGGATACCAGTCAGCTGTGCAGCGTATTCTCTGTGGCACAGCCAGTTTAGAGTTACGTGAGAAACCTTTAGGACTTTGGAGAAAGAAAGGAATGCTAAAACAAGGTAGAGTGCTCCTGAGGGTGTTTAATCTTGGCACAAAATCCTGGTTGTATTGCTTTGGTTCCCTGCAGGTGACCTAGGGAGTATCAGAGGTGCTCCAGTTAGCTGATAAAAGCCAGGGATTTTTTCTGGTGTTAGTCAGGGTTCAGTTCCTGCTTGCAACAGTGGGACTTTTTTTAAGTATAGTCACGTTCTCTCTTGATTTTTCTATTAGTGCTGAGATGCTTTTGCTATTTGTAGTTATGGATAGGAATTCTCTAAGCAGATCCCAGGGTGTCACCAGCAGAGAAACTTGTTGCTCAAAACCCCCGTTAGTGCTTTGAAACAACTCTGTGCTGGAAGAGGAGTCAAGTGTTCCAGTGACCCTTTGAAACACAATTTGAAAATGGCCCAGTAGAGTAGCTTTGGATTTTATGAGACTTTATGAATCTTAATGCTTCTATATTGACTGAGTTTTACGCCACTCTGTATGTCTTGCACCTGGCTTACTTGCAGCTACCCTTGGGCTAATGGGAGGCATGTGCCTGCATCTGAGGCAGTTGCTTAGAATAAGAGGTCTTTTTGGCTTGGGATCCCACATTTCTGATGTTGAAAGGCTGTTTGGACTTGAAGTACAACAGCTGAGATACGTTTTCCTGGGTTGTGTTCTTGTTTTGTTTCTCTTTCCCTGTAATCAGTGAAGTACTTAAGCTAGTCTATGAGGGAAATAAGTTGCTGAGTATTATTCAGACTCATATTCCTAAGGGATCCCAAAACACTTGGTATTTGCACACTGGTACCCCAAATCACCCCCCATACCCCATGGCAGTAGCTGAGGTCTGCCCCTGGTCAGACCACAGCCCTTTAGAACCCCAAAGTGATTGGAGTTGGCAGGCCAGTTTAGGTTTAAATATGATTGTTTTCATTTAGCTAAGTTTTTTGTATCTGTTTTGTTTTTTGGAAGTATGTGGAAGGGTCATTTGAGAAATACCTTGAACGTCTGGGAGATCCAAAGGTAAGAGTTGTCTATTACTACTTGTGGAGGTATTAAAATTTGAGGTAGCTAGAACAGGGAAATAATTGGGTGATGGTTTCAACTTTTTGAAGGAGCTGTCTATGCAGGTTGCACTGTAAAGATGAGACCTTTCTCGCAGGCCTTATTTGTAGTTGTCATTTCTTTTTTTAGAAGGAAAAAACATGGAAAACATGGACTGTACCTCAAATATTTATTGGGCTTTGCAGCTCCTTTTTTTTTTTTTCCATTTGAATGCTAGTTTTCAAGCCTGAGGTTAAAAGTCTTATTTTTCTAGACTTTTTAACTAGTAAATATGGTGACTTGCAGCAGGCTCTGAAACAATGGCTATTGAAAGATAAATAAAAACAATCAAGTGGTGTCCTTGAGTACCTGCCAGAGCTAGTTCCATCTGTAGCTGTCAGTTTGGTTATCGTGGCCATATTATATTGCAGACATCTTTATTTTTTTTTCCTCCAGATCCTTATGTCTCTACTCCCAATAAAGTCATTGTCTGTTAGTTGTCAGTTTGTTGTTATAATATTATGGAGGGCTAGTATAGAGTTCCTAGTGTTGAAAATGTCCCTGCTACCCCTCATGTAATTTCCTAACTTTGCATAGGAAAGTGCTGGCCAGCTGGAAATAAGTGCTTTATCAGTGATCTACAAGTAAGTGTCTTTTTCTTAGGTTTCATTTTGTTTTGGTCTTAAAAGTATTTGGGTTCTGGCCTCTTTCTCCGGGACCTTTTATATGTTTGTTGCTGAAACGCATTTTGTGAAACATGGTAAGAATGCCATCCTGCTGAAGTTACTTAAACTAATGTGTAAATGGGAGCTATCACAATTCCTTTTTTAATAGTATGGATTAAGAGGCAGGTCAGTTTCCAGGGATGTTTATTTGGTTTCTTTTCACTAATATTAAACTTAGTTGAGTGTTTCCTCCTAGTGGCTGAAGAATGGAGAGTATATGAAAGAAGTAGGAGCTGTGTGTGGTGGAAACACTGTGGTAGCTTCTTAAAACTCATGTAGGTGTTCTTGAAGGCTCTGGTAGTGAGGAACAAGTACTGAACAAGTATCTGCTGATTAAAAAGAACCCCTTTGCAAACTGGTTCTGTTCCAGTACTAAAAGAGCAAACAGAACTTTTGCAAGCATTACCAGTTTCCTATACTGAGCCTGTAATGCTGAAGTGTGACTGAATCACCTGGACTTAATTGTCTTGCTGGCTGGGCACCCTGCCACTGGCACAAGTACTTGACGTAATATGATACATGTCTTAATCAGTGATTAGATGTAACTGCCTTTCCCAGATGCTTTTCCTCAAGATGAGTATTACTTCCCCCCCAGCTATTGCTTCATGATGGCATTCATTTATCAGGGAAAGTTTTTTTGCTTGAGTTTTTCCTCTGTAAATCTACAGTGGATTCTCCAGACAGCTCCCTTCAGCCTTTTTCATAACAAGGTTCTAAAAGTGTGCTCTTTCAAGTCTTCTTTTTCCTCTGCTTACCCAGTCGAGACTTTATTCTGTACCGGTACCCTGGAAAGCCACCCACTTATGCTACAGACAATGGCTTTGAAGACAAGGTGAGGAGAAGCGAGGCAATTTCCTACCCCTACCCCTGACTCCCAGATACCTCCAGACCCATGTAGCTGTGCAAGTTTGTCACTGGAATTGTGCTCTAACTCCAGCAAAGAGTTCTGGCATATCAGAACAACCCCCCCCAGAGCTGACTTCAGCTCATGGAGACAGCACAGTATTTGTATGACAGTTAATCAAGTTACAGTAGGTTTGCTACCAGGGATGGGTTGTGTGCTGTTCCCTTAACAATCTTTTTATTATTCTAGCTTATTGTTGGAAATGAGTTTAATTTGGAATGGAGGAGGTGAATTCCAGAATATTCTTTAGTGTTTCTCAAATTTTGCTGAGTAAGAACACTTCCCAGTGGAAATCAGACTGATATGACTTGGTAGAATGAGATATCTGGATTGAGTTGCTGAAGAGCAGAACAAGATAGATTTAGTGTACTGGTGAGGAGAAAGTGTTCTCCCCTATCCACGTTGCCTTTTCACTGGAAGTTGAGGTGTGCAGTTTTTCTTCCTCAATAGGGGATGTTAACAGAAATGGATTAATCTGACAAATTGTTCCTTTTTTCTGGTGCTCAAATTGAGCCCATTGAGAGTGGGAGCTAATGGAACAGCTTATCTACTCAATTATTCCAGGGAGGGAGATTTTTTTTTCTTGTAGTTTCCAACATAGCTTAATCTAATTTCAAAATTCATTAACTTTAAAAATCAAGCAGTATTTTCTAAATGGGTCACTGGGAGGCACCCTTGCTGGCCTAAGGAGTTCTGCCTGTTACAGGTGGCTATAGTCACATGTTGAGATAAGGTTTGAGGGTGTACATCTACTGTGTGTATCAACACATCTGTTGTGGAAAGCATGCACCTATTTTAAAGGCAGCATAATAGTGCTTAACAGGATCAAAGCTTTACTGGGGGCTAGAGTAGTAGATGCACTTCTAGTCCCTCAGGTATGGAAGTGTGCCTTTGATACTTGGTCATTGTACTTTAGGGATTCTGCATTTAATGGCTTGTATTTTAATACAAACTTAATGGTAGTTCTAAATGGTTATTTAATTTATGGGAACTTTAAATGGTAATACTACCTCTTGAGAAATTGACTGTTTTGAGCTTAACTCTGAAACCAACTATTTCATGTTTAATTCAACATGATAAACAAAACCCATTGCTTTGTTTATATAACAGATGAACTTATTTACTGACTTTGTGTAGGCTTCAGTTTTAAGCAAATCTGCAGCTCTTTCATTTTTCTGTTTAGAATACTTATAGATTTCTTGGTGGGTTTGCGTTGCCTTTAGAATAAAAGATTAATGCTCTCAAGCTAGAATATCAAATAAATAGTTAGGCTTTATGTCACTATATTCTTAAAGAGTTTTTTTAATTATTTTCCCAGATATTACTGTGCTGTTCCGGCAATGGCCATTATGACTCTGTGTATACAAAACAATTCCAGGCAAATGCTGCTATTTGCCAGGGTAAACTTGATTATTTTTTTCTCCTTATGAAAGAGAATTATTTTCATATATTTATAGGCAGTGTTTATTCTGGTTTCCAGGGGTGGGGAGGAGAGAGATGGGGAAGCTCCTTTAATGTATACTATCTGTTAAGAGGGATATTGGACCAAATGACCTCCAGAGGTCTCTTCCCACTTGAATTATTTTATGATCTTCTCCTTAATTGAGTTTAATTTAAGTAGTGCCTTGTTAAGAGTAGATGATATCTGAGGATGTGCTTACATTGAACGCTGCAGCTGTTGTGCTTTTGGTATTATCTTTATTTTTGAGCTTTGTGTTGATTTGTTCAGCTGTATTATATGAGATTCTGTACAAAGATGTGTTTGCCATGGATGAGGAAGAATTAAGGTCTGCAATTGAGATGTTTCGGAGTGGATCCAAGAAGAACAGAAACAGTGGCTCTGTAGGAAGCGAGGATGTAAACTTCGATTGTCTTCACGAAAAAGTACCCAGAAATCCATCAGAAAAGAGGTAGTATTTGGGGAGGGTATGTGGTCAAAGGGAAATGTGCAAAAATTGCAAATAGCAGTGAGTTAAGTCTGACTTCCCCAAGTTTCTTTGAATGTGCATGGGGTACTCAAGTTTTTTCCTATCTCATGCCAACACAAAGCTGAGGTGTAATGTGGTAGAAGAAACAGTATGCTTTCCTTGGAGCTTGGAAGTGTCCTGAAATTGAATATCCCTTGCTGCTGGCAGTGCTACAGTTGCACATGACTCTAAAATTACAGCTTATTTGTAAATAAAGTAGTTCTGTATATCATCAGAGTACTCTCTTGGTGAGAAACTTACACTATTGCCTCTACAGAGCTATAAAGGCTTAAAAAATAGTATTGAGAGAGCACTTTTTTTTCCCTTTTTTAGATGGAATTATATCCCTGTGTAGACAATCAAATGGTGGCATTATCCAAGTCTATTGGATGACTGGGTTGAGGGAAATAATATACCTACTGAAACCCTGGTATCCTTTGTTGATCAAGTCACCAGAAGGTCCTAAAGGATGGCTGTGACCATTAGTGAATGCTTGCAGATGGCGTTGGTTTTATAGCACACGCAACAGGGTGTTGTGGTACTCAACAGAGCAAGAGTTCAGTTGCATTCAGTGGGATCATCTTCAACCCTTTGAAAATTCAAGCAGTAGCCACTGTTAGGGGGTAGGTGTTGAACAGGTGAAGGTCACGTTCTTGAAACTAGGAAGAGTCTTGTTCCTGTACTCCACTGAAGCCTTTGTTTTTGGGCAAAATCTACCACTTGATGGCACCATGGTGCTTTTTTTGGGTTGTGTGAACAGTTAGTTAGTTAATCCTTGTTAGAAATGATGTTTTGCATCTTTTGTAATCTTAGTTTTAAATTGCTTAGAGGTGACGACTGGGAAGGCAACTATGCTGACAATCCAGTGGAAGATAAGTTCAGACAAGGCACTGAAGAATCAAAGGTTTGGCAATTAGGGAAGAATTCCCTGGGGGGAGGGGAAAAGCGGGACTTTTTTTCCTCCTTTTGTTGTAGGATGTTACCACTTTGTTAGGGGGTAAACCCTAAGTTCTACTTTTAAAAGGTGACTTAGGAAAATGTTTTTTCTTCCTTCCATCCATCTTTTGCTTTTGCCATTGAGTTTTTTCTTAAACTGGAAAATGAAAAAGGTGCTTTACACCTTCCTGAGATTCTCTTGTACTATTTCAGCTGATCTTTTTTTCCCCCCAAAGATGGAGCTTAGCAGGCATTTCCTGGTCTGCTGTTTGCTTGTCCCAGAAGTGGTTTAAATCATTTCACTTTCATTGTGAATACAGTATAAATAGTTTTTCTGGAACAGGTTTTAAAAACTCTCCAGAGGCCTGGTTTCAGATATAACAAGTGAAATTTCCACCAGCTTGGAAGCCATGACTTCATTTGTCTACCTAGTTCCCTTCAATTCTTTTTGAGTGAAGAGCATGCTGAATGTTTAGTTCAGAAGCTGAGCAGACAAACTACAAAGAGATCAAAACCAGGCTCAAGAGTAACAATCTCTAATGCTTAAATGTTTGTTGATATTCTTGGGCGTTATTTGCAAGGCAAATACAGTAGATGTGAAAAATTTGGGGAAATATGTATACAGCTTAAAATGGTCCACTGATGCTTCTAGGATAGAGACTACGCTGAGTGCTTTAAATGTGCTTGTTAATGCTTGTCCATTTCGACTCTTTCTAGCCTTCAGAAAATTCCTCAAAGATGCCTTTCCCCTATAAAGTGCTAAAGGCGCTGGACCCTGAGATCTATCGAAATGTGGAGTTTGATGTTTGGCTGGACAGCAGAAAAGGTACCTTTAAAACAAACAAAAAACTAAACCTTTCTGTAATAGGCTCAGTGTTTAAATTGATGGATCTGAGATGTATGCCACCTGTTTCAGCACAGCTGAAATATGCAGGATACTGGTTAAGCCAGTAGATATATCTAGGTAATGCAGCTTCTCACCAGTTTCTTGGCTTCATTTTGAACCATTGAATACACTGCTTCTGACACTGTATAAGGTTGCTAAAAATATGACACGTGATACTTACTAGCTATAAAATAGGAAATAAAGGGACTGAGCAGAATATGGAACAGAACTGTGTTATCACTGTTGGGAGTCATCCAAATTTCAGTTTGGATGGTCATTGTTCTTAAACAGTGCGTATGTGAGGACTTACAGTTTTTTAAGCTCTATTCTGGCTTCAGAGTTCTATAGTCACAAACATCTCACATTAAGCAGTGAGATGTTAAATGGGATGAGTGGCTTTTTGTTTTTTTGCTTCCCAGCTTTTCTGGGCTTGAGCATCCAGGAGAGACTTCATGGTCTTTGTGGCTTTGGGATAGGTTGCTGCTTTGTGGCAATACACTGTGGCTGATACGTAAAGAAGTTATCAAGAAAGTTTTGAAGTCATGTTTGATGGATGTCTGACCTGAAGTGCTTCGCATGTGGAAGACCTCCAGCATTTTACAATTGCATAAGCAATAATGAGGGTCATGAAAGTTATTGGAACGTAGTATATTAACTATGTGTGGTGAATACTGAGGTGCAGAGAATCTGAGCAAGGAATGTGGAAAAACCTATTGAAATCTAGTAGCAAGGAAGACTTCAGGAGTGTTAATAATACCTCATTTATGCCAAGTGTCACCAGCAAGTGTCCAGCAAGACAAGTGCAGCATTCTTAATACTAGAATTGGTATTAAATGTAGGATTAACTCGGTACCATCACAAAGGACACTGTAGTATTGAAGTAGTAGTGCCAGTTATGTATGCATCAGCTGGATATTATTAATTTCCTGTGACTTAGTCTGGTTGTGGTCTCAGAATATCTACAGTTACTTTAGTGTTACTAAGGGGAATGTTTAGATATGCATAGGAAGTATTAACTCAATTGGCCTATACCTAGTAGTTGGGTGCCATTGTGAAGTACTTATAGGATACATGAAGAAAGAACAGTGTTTTATAGGCTCTTTCCTTTTTATTTATTTATTCATTTATTTTTAGAGCTTCAAAAAACTGACTACATGGTGTTTGCTGGGAGACAGTACTATTTAGGAGACAAGTGTCAGGTTAGTACTCAAAGGAGATTCAGTTATGATAAATTATTAAAACTGCTTCAAGTGGAGTATGGTAAGCTATGAAATCACTTCATTGAATTTTCCAAGGCTTTTCTCATTCTCTTCCTTGTAGCTATTAATCTGACTTTCTTTTTTAATTACATTTCTGCCTAAAATCTTCATTTAGACATAGGGTATGAAAGAAAAGCTACTTGGAAACTCATTGTGAACCGGTGATATAATTTTCTGTGAGTCTGGGTGTTCCAGACTGAGAGCTCAAAATGTAGAGGGTGTACATCTGAGGTAGTTGTCTAGATTTTTTTCACTGGGGGTCACCAGCAAGTCTGGCCGGTCTTCCATCTCTCAAGAGTAACATAACAGATTTTTTTAAGTTATGTTTTCTGTACATGAGAGGGGAGAGAAAGTGAAGAGCAGCCAGGAGATGCTGAAAGCAAGGCCAACTTTCTTTATGTTTCCATGTTGTATGTAGGGAAGGCTTACTTCAAAGTGATATTTAAAAAAAAAAGTGCTGGTGACTCATTCAGTGACTTTTCCTTCTAGATGACTAGAGCTTTTTATTTTCAGGTCTGCCCAAGTTATTATACAAGTCTTCCTTGTTGCTTACCTGCTTGGCACAGTGTATAACAATAAGTTAGAAGGCAGAAATCTATCTTAACTCAAAATCTGATTTACAAGAGTCATGAGAGTTTAAAAGTTACTTGCAGGACTGTTTCTTTTCCGTCCTTCATCCCTTCAGTTAGTACACTGCTCTCCACATACTATCAGCTAGGAGCAGCCTTTGCTGTTAGTGGTTTGTAGACAGTATTTAGCACCTTGATGCTCTTTAGTCTTTTTTCAAGCTTCCCTTGTTCTCTTGCCAGGTGCGTCTGGAGCCTGGAGGTAAGTATTACAATGCTCATATCCAGGAAGTTGGGCAGGATGGCAACACAGTGACTGTATTCATTGAGGAGCTGGCAGAAAAGTAAGCAATATGGTGACAACTTCATGTTTGAACTCTTTTTAGTTGAATGTGGATTCACAGATGCTTAAAATAGGGTTGTTAAGATACTTCAAGAAGAAAGGAGAAATGATGCTTTTAAATACCAAGTGTGGCTACCAGAGGGAGATTTACTTCCTTGTTGGTGATGACTTTTCAACTGGAATGTTGTAGGGAACCTTTTCTGTGTTTTGAATGGCCAAAATTGTTTCTGTGATGCTTTTTGTGAAGTCTTACTCTTCTCTAGAATGTGAAAGTGATCTTTACATGTCGGGTGTAACTCATGGGTAGCAAATTACCCTCTGCTTCCAGTTTTTCTAGAATTTTTATGTTGTACCCCCAAAACCAATTGGCACTTCTAATGAATCCTATCAGTTTCTCCACTTTGTTTCTCAAAGCATGCACCCTTCTCCAGATGTATGATTCTGCTTATCTACATATTGCAGAAATTCTGTCTTGTCAGATGCTTTCAGGTGTACCTCTGAAGGCATACAAATGTAGGGAGGGAAGAGTTGACCTGTGAATTAAGTGTTGAGATTGAATCTTAGCTTACATTTTTTGATATGCAAAATAGACAAGTAACAGTAATTCGTGCTTTGTTCTGGAGAACAAAACTTTTATTATTCTGACATGCTCCCTAAACTTAAAGTTCTTGGTTTTTTTTCCTTGCAGTACTGCTAACATGAATGTTTTTCACGCAGGCATACTGTTCCTTTGGCGAACTTAAAGCCCGTGACGCAAGTGGCACCTGTCCTTGCTTGGAATGTGGTTCCCAGCCGAAAGGGAGGAAGCTATCAGAAAATAGGTGGATACTTCTCAGGAATAGGTTTGTATAAGTTCTCCATGGGCACTCTTTCTCTTTGGAAAGAGGTGGGGTAGAGGTTGACCAATTTTTGCAGTAGCAGTTTCTGGATATTGAAAGTGACTTAACTGAGCCTGTGATACAAAATCTAGTTGTAACAGGGGTTTTGTGTAAAGTGATCCATCAGACAGAGGGATAAGTTTTTGCTTTGTAAAATAGCAAGTCTATTGAAAATATACAATGGGATTAATATTGCTCAAAATTGCCAAGAAAAAAATCTGGCATTTGAGAACCATGTGTAGAGGTCTATGAACCAGAAAGCATGCCTTATTTAAGATGTAAGTTGCCTTGTTTAAGATGTAAGCCTGTCTTTTCTGTCCTCAACTGAAACTGCAGAAATGGATATGAAAACACGGAAGAGATTGCTCAAGAAAGTTCGTGGAAAGGAAGTCTTTATGACTGTGGCTTATAGCAGGGGTCAGCCCATTCTTCCACCCCGGCTACAGCATGGTGTTCCTTCGGAGCGCTCTCCTCCAGTTCACTGCTTGCAGGGTGGTGGAAACTTGGCACCTTATGACCTCTATAATCCTCAGAATCCTCCTCAGAGACATAACCGTGGATTTGGGATGCCAAGGTATGAAGCACTGGAAATCTGTCTGAGGTCACCACTTGTTCTGTTTGTTCTTGCTGTGGATTAGTTAGGAGAGAGCTTATGCTATTTAATAGGTAAAACTACAAATGAGTTCCATCTGAGAGGCACTTCCTGGTAATTGCACCTTTTACCCTTTAAACTTAGGGGATCTGCCCGATTTATAAACAGGCACAACATGGTTGGCCCTCAAATAGCATTCTACCCCAGTCCAGGAAAGAGATGCTATCAGAGCTATGACAATTTCTCCTGCAGGTCGCGGTAAGTGAATATAAACCTCTTTACAAAAAATTGCTCTACAAGAGTTGGGGAGGGTGGTGGGAGAGGGCCGTGGAGGGCTGAGTTGGTTGTTAATGGCACAATGGTGAACGCTGGGATTACTGTGCCTTTCCAAAAAGAGTTAAAATTGAGCAGTGAAACCAAGGTGAAGCTCCAGTAGTGGTGGTTCTTAACCACCTTTCTCACTTTTAAAGTTCGTACAGCCGTAGCCGCCGTCAGATGCAGTGTGTGAATAAAGAATGTCAGTATGGGTTTGTACCGGAGAATGGAGAGGAGCCTCAAGGATCAGAAGAAACAATAACTTTCTATGAAATTGAAGAAGGGGATGAAAGTGCTTTTTCTGCCTTACCAGTAAGTTATGAACAATGTATATGTTAAAGCTCAAAGCAAAAAAAAAAAAAAAAAAAGCCAAACAAATGCACAGTATTTTTTCACCTAATTTCACAGCGTTTACTTACTTAATTATTTTTCTTGGAATAAGCTTTAGCAGTAAACACCTTTGGGGTAGGGAAGGCTGAAATAAATCTAGATTCTAGAAAAATTCGTGTTTTAACCAGGTTTTTACAGGCTTTCCCCTTCTTCACTTATACTCCTTCTTCCCCCAGCAGCGTTTTCTCTTTTAGCACACTTTGATAAAGGTAGGGTCATATTTCTTCCTTCTATTGCAGTTTGAAAACAAGGTTTGGGGAAAAATGCCTTCCTACTCTGGATGTCTGTCTAGCTGTAAATACTGTGGGAGTAAGTGCTTCAGTTTGCCACACCGTAATTTAGGATTTGTGTAACTAGATTCAAAAACTGTATAGTGATGGCCTGGATTGATCCTATGAATTCATAGTTGTGATGTTTTGGGCTAACATGTTATTAGTGAAACTTTCTACGGAAGTAGAAAAATCCAAATCTAGCCTCTTTTAAAACAGCATTTGTTATTATGTTATTAGGCTGTAGATAAAAGTAGCACAATATAGTCTTGAACTTCTAACAATTTTTCTTATTTTTAGCTATGTTATCTAAGCTTAGTACAAAGCTGGGTGCACTACAAAAATCAGTTTATTTTAGCTATCTGAACAGGAAGACAGGTTTTTCTAAAAAAAAAAGTTTGAAACTTTGTTGAAGCAGTGAACTTCACAAACTTGAAGACTTTTTTTTATTTTTAACTAAATGAGAATTTACTCATTGTTTCAGCAGCCTTTTTTATTCATCTGCCTTTACAAGATCTGTGATCTTTGCTCTGACTTATTTTCCTCCAAGTATGTCAAGGAGTTACGACAGATTATCTTGCAATACTGCACCTGCCCCAGCCCCTGAAATCAATATAGTTTACTAGCTTGCTTTTCCTCCCTATTGCTATACTATATTCTTGCAGCAGCCAGTGAATAGTTCTCATGTTCTTTCAGCAACTCTGTTACTGTCAATGCCAAAGTATTTTCTCTGTCTCTTCCTTGTCTCCTTTACCAAAGGAATTTAATATGTCCTGGGGAAAAATGCATCTTGCAGAAAACTTGGACTTGGCCATCGTGCTAGAGGCCTGGTGGGAGAACCGTCTGACTTACCACCTGTACTTCACCTTTGGAGATCTTGCAAGCCTCTCTGAGCACTCTGTCGATCTCAGAGTCGTCATGTCTTCTGAGGAGAGTTTTGATTGTTACCTTAGCCATCACAAAAGAGTGAATCACCTCCTTTTACTCATGCTTCTCATAATCCTGTGTTTCCTGCTTCAGAGAACTCTAGATTTTAACATGTCCAGCTAACGACTGACTTCCATGCAAAACCGAGTGGCGTATAAAGCTTTACAACAGTCTCGTGGGAAACCTGATTGGCACTGCTGCCTGGAAGTCAGGCATGTGTGCATCAGTCTGGCTAGCGTAGAGACCATGGGGCAACTTCCAGCTGTGTGGTATCTGGTGAACTGATTTGTTGGTGGGAATGCCTAGGATGAGGAATGCAGGAGTATGTGCTGGAGGTTGGGGGTCCTGGCTGCTGGCTGGTGTCTGTTCCCTTCTTTTCAGTGTTGTTTGAACCTGATGCAAAGCTGGCTAAACTCTAGGTGAGAGTAACTTGACTGTATTGTATAGGACAGCTGTAGGTCTTCAAAGATAAATTACCCAAAGTATGCTAGGCAGAACAAAAAGTGAAATGTCACACAACTGTTTTGCTATGTGCAGGGTACACAGGGACTGTAATTCTAGTATGATGTGATTGTAGGAAGCTTTGGTCTGCCAGCCTGTTTCTGCTGTGTTTTTTTTTTTTGTGGGTGTGTATGGAACATGGAAAGGCTTAAACTATTTGTAAATGCACACTTCTGACTTCTCTTTTTAGAGCCAGGGTAGCCCTACTCCCATTGTCCACAGTCCTGCAGGGTTTTGGGTAGCAAGGAGAGGCCCAAACTCTGTTCCAGCCAGCAAGCAAACCCTGAATTCGTCAGAGGAAGATGTAGAAGAAACAAGTGAAAATGGTGAGTTCTTAAAGAATTGTTGGGAAGAGGGAAAAGACTGGTTCAGATAATCTGTGGTGTGCTTTTGATTATCAGACTGGGTTCCTTAGGTCTCCTAAAGATCTGTTAATTACGAGCTTTGAACATGCATGCATGATTGTCCTTATTCATTGTCTGATAAAAATGTGTCGCTGTTACATTCAAGCTTGCTAGGACATCACCCTTTTGATGGCATAGGTCTGTAGCAAGCCAAGCTGCTGCATAGTGTTTGGAAATAGCAAAACTTGATATTGATGGATAACAAAATGAGGGAGGGAGGGAGGGAGTGGTGTATGCAGAAAACAAGGTGATAATGAAAGCAGCTCAGTTGACGAACACACTGAAGTAAAATGTTGGTAACTCTGGCTTTAAGCATTTATTTTTTCCTAAATCAAAGCTTTCTATTCTCTCCCTTCTAGGGAAATTTCATGATTTTCTCTATGCACCTACAGGTAAGTAAAACTTCAGTCTTTAACTGATATATTTGGTGACTGTAATGCACTTATTACAACCTTTTTAGACATTCGTGAACAATGAGATCTAATGTTACAACTTCAATTAATCATGCCTGTGCCTTCCAGATCCAGACTGTGAAACTGCAGCAGTATTTAGTTCAGCAGAGTCTACAGCAAACTTGGTAAGGTTTAGTTGCTGTCTTCCCAGATTGGGAATCCTTGAAGCATGTAGTGTTCTTCATGGAAACTCTTTGGAAGAAAGCTTAACGTAGGAGGTCAGAATATTTTCTTTGGAAGAAAAGGTAGATCGCTTCACTTATTTGCCCCCCACACTGGTGAGGATTTTATCAGAGTCTGCAAGCACATCTGAATTGTGCTAGATACATTAAGACTTTCCACCTTCTCCCTCTGCAAAGCTTCTATTTGAGGGCTGTTTACTTTTTTCCCCTTTCTGCTCCAAGTAGCATTTACTTTTATTATGCTACCTTTCAAGTTCTATACCAGTTAGCCTTATCCCTCTGATGCGTAAATGGAGAGATCTCACCTTTGATAGAATTGACTTTGATTTTTTTTTTTAAATCTGAAATTAGTCAGGGGCTAGCTCTCTTCCTTTCTCAAGTCACCTGTTGGCCTGCAGTGGTGTGAAAGACCTGTGCACATCAGAATAAAATTGGTTTTACATGAGTTATGAAAGAACTTCAGTGTGTTTGTGTGTAGTTCATGATTAGAAAATTTTTAGGGCTCTGGTGTGTGTAGCTTTCACTTCTATGCCTTTTAAATGGACCATGCTCTGCTTTGGAACCCCTTCAGGAAGAAGGGAC
The DNA here is from genome assembly GCF_009769625.2 of Cygnus olor. Lineage (NCBI taxonomy): Eukaryota > Metazoa > Chordata > Aves > Anseriformes > Anatidae > Cygnus > Cygnus olor. Next base: position 17,875,714 of record NC_049181.1, on the reverse strand, counting down.
AGTCTCTGTGCCGTCTCAAGATGGAGTGGCTTCCTACAGCTATCCCCAGAAGGTAGTATCTAGTACTCTGTTGTGGCAGCCCTGCGGATAGATGACCACTGTGCTTACCCACTGTGGGGGGTTTTGTTCTTCCCCTCTTAGTCTTGTTGCAAAGAATATAATTCCTTATAGCACATAATGGAAGGGTGGAAAGATGCATTTGTAGGTGTCTGCAATTTAAATGGATATTTTTAGGTCAATATTTTTCAAGCCAAGTTTTGGAGAACTTGGATAACTACTTGCCTTCACAGAAGTGCACTTTGGAAGTTCTAGTTGTAAAGCGTGAACTTTTAAACTGTGATATTTCTGTAGCTCTTGTCCAAGCCAACTATAGAGGTAGTGTAATGAACATTGATTCTTTTGCAGGTGATGGTGAACTCTGCAGTAATCTCAAACTCCACGGGTGTTAATGTTGCTCCAGCTACAGTATTCTCCTCAAATTCTGCTGCCTCCACTCAAGCCAGCATCACAACAGCTGTTCCCCCACAAACAGGTGTTCAGCCAGTCCTAGTGTCTCCCCCTTCAATAGGGACACCAGGTAGTGTGCATGCTAAGGCTGTGAACTTGGATGTCTAACCTTTCAGTTGCGTTCTTACCTCCCATTTTTTCCTTGTTCTACGTATCCAAAACAGATGTCGAAAGGTTTTATAAAAATACCACTTTGGCTTAAATGACTTATCAGTAGTTGTAACTCCACTGCTGACTTTCACGTTCCCATGCTTTGAAGGGAACAGTTGCTGCTGAATTTGCGTGGGAATTGGAAGTCTCTGCTTTGGAGTTGTTCCACCCACCCTTGCCTGCCTTTAGCCATCAATGTAAAGTGTTTTACTAGTGGGTTCCTTTTTAAAAGACGGAAGTTCATGGCTGCTTCATTCTTGTGTTTTTACAGTTAGTTTTCTTTGTCTTGAGAGACTGGTGTAAGTCCCAGGTTTTACTACCTCTTCCAGAAGAGTTGCTGGCTGTGACAGCTCAAGGGCTGCAAAAGTGAATCAAATTCATTTTTGTGGTCCTTACTTAGCTCCTATCCCTAGCTACTTGCTACTTCTATGGCAAGATCAAATTTGTGACTTGCCACACGCTAACCACCTGGAATTGTCTTTCCTTTGTTATTGCGAAATGTCTCCCTTAAGAAAATGACTTTTCCTCCTTACAAAGAATATTTCTCATATCTTCTGTAACTCTTCATTTCTTCATTTAGCATCCAAAAAAAAAAAGCCATAAATCCCCACAAAACCCCATTGTAAAACCCCATTGTCATTCAGTTCTCCTTAATTCTGTCCTCTTTACCTGTTTCTTTTTACTTGTTTGGGTTATTTTGTATTCTACTTGAGAGATCAGTCAGCACTGTTCTCTAAGTTAATTGGTGATGCAATTAAAAAGAAGCTGCTGTTCTACAAATGTGGGCCGCCTAATACGTGTTCAAGATAAATTTGTCCAAAAACTTTTGCCTGGTATGTTTTGAGCCTTCCCTTATTTTTGTGTGGTTTTGTCATCAAAAAACTGTGGTGGTTTGAGTAGTCTTTTCCCTGTTGTTCTAGGACAGACAATTATATAAGGAAAGCCTGACCTACCATCTAGTATGAACAACTGATTGAAAGAGGCATTTGTTCTTAACTGGACTATGAAGCACGTAAATAGATACACAATTAAGATGTGGAATTGGAACCTTCCCATCTGGTTTTAAAACTTCTGGACTTTTGAAGTGGGGGGGAAGTGATTACTAAAGAGAACTTAACATTAAAGCTTATTTATGGGTACTGAGATGATAGGAAGTATACACCTAATTGTGTAACTTCACATCTTTCTCAGTTGAGGAAGATGCTATTGTAAATTTGACTTGACTTTTGTTTCCTTCTAATAGTAGCAGTTTCATCAGTGCCATTCCCAATTTACTCAGCTCCTCTTCCTCCAGTCAGTGAGGTGGGAGAAGCTGGTGCTGTTCCTCCGCCTTACTCTTGTGATCCCAGTGGCAGTGATCTGCCTCGAGGTAATGAAGGTATTGTGTTTTTACTACTGGCATAGTTCTGACTTGTCTTCTCCTTGGAAACTTAACAGAATACCTGTAGTGAGAAGAACTGGCTCTTTACTTCTTATTCCATTTGAGCTGCAATGGTTTGGATGCTTACAGTAAAAATTCATAGTTCTGAATAACAAGTTCGTATCAGACTCAAACATGTGATTTACTGCAGCTTTAGACAGCATCCTAAAGAAACAAATATCAGTGGAGAGCGTGCTTGTATCTGTATCCTACTACCTCTGGGTGGAATAATCGTTTTTCTGATTCTTCTTAAAACCAGTTATGCGCTTATAAAGTTCTGGTGTTACACAGTTCAGTGGATATTGGGCTGTTGTCCTGTATGGCTTTGAGATGTCATTCTGTAGTATCAGAAATAGATGATGGAGAGCGTATAGGTTTCTGTTCATTGAGTGCGCAGACTTCTTGTGTACTGTCATCAGTTATGACAGCATCTTTTAAGGTAGATTTTTGTCTGTCAAGCACCAAGCATGGGAAGACCGGTACAGTAACTACTAGCATAGCAGCTCAAAATTGGCTTTCAGCCTTGTCAGCTGAGCTTGGGCTTCACTTCTAAAGTGGTGGACTTTAATCAACTTGCTCCAATTTAAGAATACCTGTATACAGTGCAAAGTTGCAAGGCTTGGCTAACAGTGCAACAGGCATATACATACTTGATTTTGGGGTCATTAATATATCCCCTTATTCTATAATGTTTGTGTCTCTTGAGACACAAATAGGGTCTGTAACTTGCAGAGCTTTGTTTCATTAAGTAAGCCAAAGATCAAGCTGTCTGCTGTCCTTACCATGAGCTAAGTACCTCTCAGCTACAGGAATAACAGTCCTGCTTATTACTATGCTGTGTATCTTGCTTTCCTCTTGGGCCTCAAAGCGTTCCTGCCTAGTGTGCAGTGATGTGATAGAGGCACACATCTCAAAAGGAAGATAAAAGTATTGTGATAGTGTCTGTCTTCACTGATGAAGGATTGCTTGTCTGTGTAATTTGTGCAGCTGTAGAAAATCAGCTCTTCTCTGTGAATTGCCAATGGCTCAACTTACTCTGAGGATTAGAGACTTAAAAAGGTTGTAAAAGCAGTTACTCAGCCTGCTTGTCCTGATAGCAGCATTTGTCTTGTCCTAAAGTGTAGTGCAAATGCTCTGGGTAGGTGTTGGTGTTTACTTCTGGCTACCTATATGGACACTGCATCAAGTAAACAGCTTCAGGTGTTGCTGCCTTGTCTAGCAGACAGCTTGGGGGAGGCTGGTTTTGGGAGTAGTGAGGCCAAGCTAAAGGTAAGCTGTAGCTTGATCTGGAGAGCAGTAGGCAGGAAAACTGTATAAGCAGACATCCATTTGTTCTTGCAGTGGGTTCGTCTCTGCCTGCTGGCTGAAATACACCTGCTCTTTAGGTATTCTCCCCCCTTCATGGAGTAGATATGTTGAAAGTCAGTGCATGGTGGTTGGCTTGCTTGATAGCCACCTACAGATAGAACAAATGTGACTTTTATCAAAGCCTTACCTTTTGCTGAAGCTCCTGACTCAAGAATTTTCTCTGCCGGTGTGGAGAGTAGCCTTTCATTCAGGGTTGAGTGAGTAAAAACTGGCTGCATAAATGTAGGGTGTGTAAAATCCAGCCATTTTTTTGCATTGTTTGGATTGGTATGCTTTCACTCTAAGTATCTAACTTGAATTTCTCCCCACAGCCACCCTGGGGGGGAGGGGGAAAAAAAAAACATGCCACAGCCTTGTAACTGCGACTGTATTTCAGATGTATGGTAGCTCTGAGTTCTAGTGTGTTAGAATGTAAAGCTTGTGGCTCTTATTCCAAAATCTGTTATCTTATTTAAAGATGTGGCATAAAGTACTTCAGTAATGCAGATTGTTTTCATGCTTGATTCAACATACTTCCATCTAAAGTAGCTTCATTGTCCCTGTGTGGAGCTTGCATCAAAGTACTAATCCTAGAGGGCCTATTTCAGATAATAAGAGTTGCTATTGATATCTACAGTTCAGGTAGCTGCATCTGGTAGATTTCAAAGCAACTTTGGGCCAGAATGCTGTGAATTTTGAGATTTATTTATTTTTTGCCAGAAGTTGATCTGGAGAAAAAAAGCAGGATTCAAAAACATCATGGTATGGCTTCTCAAAGGTCTGCTGCTCTAATAGGTAGTGCAAACACATTAGCGGTATATTTACTCTTTTGCAGGTGCTCTTGATTCCTGGTTTTGATCTTGAATTTTCTACTTTCCTACTGCAGTAGTATCACTGTAGATGATCCTAAGTACCTGTCAGAGTTAATCATCTTTAGCTTTCATTAAATGCCCTTAACTGAGGCTTTCAGTGCTCAGGAGAACTGGGTGTTAAGTGTACTGAAAAAATCTGGAGTGGGTGTGGATTAATAACCTCTTCAGGCCCTGCCCGCAGTTCTTCAAGTGAGTCACTCCTCGTAGTACTGGCCATGTCCTTCTGGGGATAAACTCCAAATTTTTTTTAGAAGTTTAAATTTGGTAGTTAATGACACAAATGGTACATGTAATTCCGTGTATTATTGCTGTCTACATTGAGACTATTGTCAGTGTCACTACACAGAAGCTTTGGAGTAGTGCGTGGTAAGGTATTTGGATATACTTGACTTAAAGTTCTGTGCAGTTTCCTTTAAAAAAAAAAAAACACAACCTACCTGCATGACTGGTGTTTGGGAGTCTGACTTGTTAACAGACTGAAGTCCTGGACTGGAGAGTAAGACAGGCCATGTGCTGTAGTATTAATTGGTACTTCTGCATTTGTTCCAATTCTAAGAGACTCTTGAGTCTTTTTTTATAGAGTTTAGGGCTTGTGAAACTTACTTATTAATATGGTGACCTTAGGGGTCTTAGCCTCATCTGCTCCCTTCCATTTGAAGCAGCTGCTGATAGACTGCTTGCTATTGCTGTGTTCCAGAGACCGTTCCTTTCCTGCAGTGGCATTCAGGATTGATCTGAGAGTCACTCAGTGCAGTGAACTTTGTCTTGATGCCTTATGAGATTTTTATCAGTAGTAGATGTGGTCTTCATATTTTCATGTTAGGGTGGTTAACTTCTTCTGGCTTAGCTGTTGCTTAATAAGGTATTTTTTCTTTTACTAAAGAATGACTGGATTTCTAGGCATCTAAAAGAAGAATATAAACAGACTGATCTCCTAATGTACTGGCTTCTGTTCTAGCATACCACAGACATCAGTACTTCCTGTATCAGTTTCACTTTGGTCTCCCTGCTCCTCCTTTGTACTGTTATTGCTGCTATGAAGTAGATGTTTCACTCAGTTCTTACGCTTGATTTGCATAAACAACTGAAGAACAAAATCAGGTTTAAAAAAGCCTTCTTTCAACATAGGTGCAGTTTCAGTTAGATACTAAAAAGTTGGCATTTAGGTAAGTCTTCAGGTTATATTTTCAGTATTTGACTGGTCAATGTCACAACCAAAGCACCAGCCTTTTCAGGAGTAAGCTTAGAGCTCTTAGCTAACTTAGGAAATGCATACAGTTCCTTCTTTACATCTAAGTGGATTGTTGCCCTGATCAAATATGCTGAACAGTAAAAGAGTTGAGAATTGGCAACAGAGGAATAAATCCTTGTTCATTTCAGGATTGGGGTTTGCATTTCTGATGCTATTCCTGTCTACAGCAAACTGACAGTACTATAGAAGAGCAGGGCTGTGAAAGGATGCACGTGTAGTAGCTGGATGGACAGGAAGGCTATGTGGAGCCAAGGTCGTGGTCTAGGGAGGAGTGGGTAAGTGGTAAGAAGACAGCAACACCTCCAGAGCTGCAATACTGCCCCATGTTGAAGCCCTTAGTGATTTGCTCATGTTGAGTTGTTTTCTCTGCTTTACTGCTTTGATTTTTTTTTTGAGGTCCCAGCAGCACTAAATGATGTGTGTCTGTTTGTACTTGCATGCAAACCTGTTGCTGTGGAATAGGTGACTTACTTTTTTGAGCCTTTAAAACAAATCTCAGTTTTATGACTGAGAAATCAGTTTATGCACAGTTCTGGAACTGTCATAGGATTAAAACATGCTTGAACTTAAAAGGTTTTAAACAGCTCCACTGTTTTGGGCAGTTGGACTTTATAAACCTTGTTATCATTGGCAAGTGGTTTTAAACTTCCTCTGTGCTTCTGGGATTGCTCCTTAGTGTATCGTGTTTGCCCCGAGTCAGATAATCCAGTACATGGAAGACGGAAGTAAAAGACTAGCTGCAAGAAGGCAGGAACTGAGTTCCCTTTAACCCTAGTGAGGAAGGGGAAGGAAGGAACAGTCCTTATCCCCACCCTGTATTCTGACATGGTTATAACAGTTTGGGGGACCTCAAAACCTAGTTCTGAGGGTTTTAGGGTTGCTGTATATGTTGTCTCTATTGACATCTCTCTGGGCAGAAGCAGCGTGAAGCTGGGGTCTCTGTGGAGTTGGGCCCTTGTCTCACGTGCCAGCCTAGTACGTGGGTGTTCACAACGTGTATACAGTCTATGTGTATACAGTGTGTGTACATTGGGGGTCAGTGACCACTGGCATATGAGGAGGTGGCTCCTGCCTTGTCTCTGCTTCCAGACACTTCTCTATTTCTACAGTGAGGAAAAGAGGGAGTGCTTTTAGCAGACACCTTAGTTCAGGACCTCATAATCAAATTCTTATTTGATGACGAAGTGTTTTTTCCTCTGAAAACCAGGCCTTAATAAGCCATAATTGCCAAAGTTCCTAGGTGGGTGCTTAGACAATGGAGGCTTACAACAGATCTGACAAATATCACTTGAGGAATCAAGACCGGACTTAAAGCAATGTAATGACTTGTTAGTGTTAGGTCATAGGTTGGACTAGGTGGTCTTGGAGGTCTCTTCCAACCTAAATGATTCTGTGATTCTGTAATGTTGAAGTTTGATTTGACATTAGTCAAGCACAACTATTGTACAAATATCTAACTGGATTAACTTAACGGGTCATTATAACTATTGCATCTCTTCATATTCAAGACATACTCATCACCCTCAAAACATTAAAGAAAAAAATAATGCTAAAGTAGTTACTTAATCATTTAAGTGATTCTAAATGTTCTAATATATGTAAACTTATTTTCCTCATCAGTTTATACTAACTTGCTCTTTAATGTCATGTCCTTTAATTTCAGATACAAAGGTCTTGCAGTATTATTTTAATCTGGGACTGCAAGTAAGTGCTTTTAAAACAAGTACAGTAAATTGCCTGTAAAAACTGCTGCTTTTCTTGACAGATGTACTGATGTATTTAAGACTTCCAAGTGTGCTAAATGTGTAGTTGACTATTAATACATATGGGCTTGCTTGGAGGAGATTAAAGTGTAGCTCAGGAAGTGAAGCGCTAACTCAAACTGTAAAGCACATTAGTACATCCAGTTGTTTACTTGGATTTTTGTGGAGGATGGTGGATAAATATTCTTTCTCTTAAGATAAAGGGAAGGAACCTGAGCCATTCTTAAAAAAAAAAAAAAAACTGCTTAGATGAGATCAAAGACCATTTAGAGATGTGTGCTTTGAATCCTCTAGGACATGCACAGCTGTGTTCAGACCATTTCTTGTGTTCTGGGAACCATTGCTCTGCAGCTGCCTGCAGCCGTTGCCTCTGCACCAGCAGCCGTGGGCAGTGTCAGTGCTGGAACTCTGGGAAGTAAAAGTAGTACATCAGCTTTTTCAACTAAAGAAGTAGGGGGAAAAAATCTTGAATATGACCAAGTTGATTACAAAGACTCAAATTCTTTAAGAATTAGAACCGCAGTGTAGAACTGAGGTAGTTACAGCTATTCCAGTAACTCTTCTGGCAGTCTGTCTTTTTTTCCTCCTTTGTGTATAACTATCTTAGTGACAGAAGAGAAAAATGCACTTCTTCCTACGTTTAGATCTGAAACTAGCAGTGATTGGGAAGAAGGATGGGGAGTGTGGTTATATGCATGACTCTGTTTTGTTTTTTCCCCAAAAAGTATTACCACCAGAGCTATTGGCATTCCATGGTGTACGTACAGCCAGTACCACCAGCGTCACCAGTGGAAGCTTATCCAGCATATGCTGAGCCTGCACACGTCCTAGATCAGTCAGTACCTCAGCTCTATGCTGATGCTGGGCGAGCTGAAGTGCATCAGGTTCCCTTGGAAGCACCTGCAAATGGTTAGTATTTGAGGATAAGACTATATACAGAGACTGTGAAAAGTAAGGGAATGATTTTCAGAGTGCAGCTGCTTGCTTGCACCATTATAGGAAGGGTGAGGTTGGGAAGATGTAAAGTAAGCATTGTAATGGGTTACCACAAGTTCCTCTGCCATCTTTGTTACTGCTTAAAGTTGTTAGACTTACTGATGTAGCCACCAATGCCAAAGGTTTTTTAAAGCTGTAAAAAAAAGAAAAGTAATCCTTTTTAGGTTTGTATTCAGCATGCTAATTTTAACTTGGAAGAACTTACTCTGAAATTGCGTTGAAGGCATTTCTTTTGCTCATTGATAAGCAAATAGTCATGGTATCAAAACAATGCCCGTTCTTAAAATAAAGGAGACAATTAAGTTTTGGCAGGCGTCGAGCATTGCTACTTTCACAAGTATTTTTAAAAGAGATATTGCAACCCGTAGTTTTAGGCTCTGCAAGCTGAGCTGTTATCTTCTGAATAGGCCTCATTGCTAGCTGTGTCAACTACTGTGTGGAAAAATTGCAGCAAAACTTAGCTTCCTGTAGCAGCTTTGTAAAAAGCTGGTAGATAGACTTGGCAGTAAATAAAAGGTTTGTATTAAATAAGGAAAAAGACGTCAAGAAGGTCAGATGCCTGGCTCGTGAAAGTCTGTGGAATGTGGCAAATGGTCAACGTTGGAAAGAGCGCATCGTGACAAATCTGTTGCTTGGATGCAGAGAGGCTTAATGTTCTGATAATGCTTCAGCCTGTTAGCTGGGGTAGTTCTGCATAGAATAGCATCATCTCAAGGATTAAATAGTCAAATAACATATTAGCCCTTTACCCAAGTTTCTCTTTAAGTTTCTACTTCTGCAGAATGCTGTTAAGTAGTTCTCTAATGGGTTTTAGTGACGAGTCTAACTTGAGGATAGCTCACCAACTTAGGTCCTAAGATGACTTTCACCCTGCCATTGGGAAGAAAATATAGGGGTATAAAGTTGTTGTCACCTAAATAGATTTTCCCTTCTGGCTACCAAAATAATGCTATGTTTGCTGTGATGAAAGTCTATATAAAAAGGTCACAAATATAGTGAGTATATGACAAATGTGTTTTGTTCTTTTTTAGGTAACTTTCAAAATGCAGAGCCTCCACCCCCATCCCACGGCACAGTATACTACCCAGTGGTGTCAGATCCCTACAGCCAGCCATCTCTCCCAGGGTATGACTCTTGCATCTCTGTAGTACCTGCCTATCACTACCTTAGTTCCTGGCATCCAGTAAATCCACCGTATGGAAATTCCCCACGAATTCCCAATGCTGTAAGTTCTGGACCACTACACCAAGTCAGCTATATTGCCTCACCTAATCCTGCACCACACTACATGCCTCAAGGAATGTAAATCTGGGAGGTGTAAGCTCACTTCTTGCACTTGGTTTCTCGTTTCTTTTTTGTCAATTATATATTAATGTTGTTTCATAAGTGTTATCCTGTCTCAGTGGGCTGGGTTGATTGATTTAAGCTGCATTCAGGTTTCATGTTTCTTTCCAGGCTTATGCTAATGATAAGCTTGACAGGATGCTGTTTTGGTAGTTCATAGAAGAAAGCATAGGAAAAGAGTATACATACACTATAGTGTAGGGGAACACAAAGCATATATTTGACTACACAAAATACGTATAAAAACAAGCTGTCACTAAAGGAAAATAGCACCATATACCTCTGAGGGGTTACACTGGAACACATAAACATACGGTTCTTGTTTAAGCATGACTGCCATTACAACCACAGCTAAAAACTGGGTGCGGAGTTGTTAGGACAGAATTGTTTGAAACAAGTTGGTGTTCTCAGATTTCACCTTTGCAATTAGCGATCATGTATTTGTAATAGCTGTATCTCCTCTGATTTCACTCTATGTAGGCTTCATGTCTCTTGAAAGTGTAAGAGTACTGTTGTGATCTGTTCTGCTGTACGTTGGTATGTATTTGTGAGCTTTGTTTTGTGAAAGCTGTTGCACAAATGGTGGTAGTCTTGGTGTTCAATTTGCACTGACAGCACAAAATAAAAGCATCTAACACAAGGAAGCGAGTGGTCATTTATCACTGGCAGGTTATGTTCCTAACGATTAGTGATCCAACCGGCAGAACTGAGGAAGTGTAATTGTGTGGGGTAAGGTTGCTCCAACCTCCTATGAGAAAGCAGTAGCTTTTAACATGAGAGAGTGCAGCTCTAGCTGTGTTTTTGTTAAGTTTAGGATTAAAATGTTGAATATTCTCTGCTTGCAAACTTAATTCTTTCCAATGACTGCACAGGCTCTGTCCCTGATGGAAACTTGCACTGGATGTGCAAAATTGTCAGGTGGTGGCCCTGCCTTTAGCCTGGGCACCATGGTGGCATAGCCCTGTCCTGGGGTAACAAACAAGGGCACAACTGCAGGTTTATAGCACCTTGGTGCCGAGGGCCCTAAAAACTAGTAAAGACCTCTATTTACCAAATCTTAACTTGACTGAAATGCTGAATTCAAGCTCAAATACCATGCTTCTGAAAGTAATGTCTGCCAGGTCTTGTAAAGATTTGGGCCATCATAATTCAAACAAGCCTGACAATCCCCCATGTAGGCTAGGTAAGGAAATTAAGTTGTAATTTTGCAAAGTGTGGCACAATTGCTACTTGATAAAGCTGAAATAAACTGTGTTCTGGACTTTGTAGTGACTTTTTTTATATAGCTGAGTAGGGATAAAGAACCAACTGCAGAATGGGGCGGGAGGCGTGCCTTTACATCAGGCTGTCTTTTAAGTAAACACAGGAGCAAAAACAGCAGGAAAAAGTGATTCCTTACAACTTTATTTTAAAATTCATCCAGCACTTCTGGTGTTGATCTTATTTCCTTAAAACTCTTAAGGCTCTTTTTCCCTCTCCTTTAATAAAGGTGGTGATTTAATCCTGTTGTCTGGGGGTTGTAAGCTTGGCTTCTGGTTTGTCTCTTCAAATCTAATCGCTGTGCGTTTAACTTGGTAGTTTAATAAGGTTTTTCAAGATGGAGGAGACAGATGAAAAGTCAAAGCATGATAAAAATGATCCCTGATGAGCTAATTTGATTATGAGCTGTTGTACAAGCTTTAAAAAACACACACAAAATATGATTCTCATGTAATGGGAGACCATTAGGATTTTGGCCTTAGTATTTGTCTCTTTCAAAGAGCATGGGACTTGCACAGGCCTCTCTCAGACTGGGGAGAAGATACCACAGGGGTTTTTTCCTCTGAAAAAGCATTCACTAGGCTAGCCTCTGAAAGGAATCTGTGAACCATGGGACTGACGTAGGCACTCAGAAATGGAACAGATTTAAGAAGTACAATCTCCATCATGGAGTCATCGAGTGCCTTTCCACCTCAGTCACGAGTGCCATCTGTCATATCCCAAGCAGTTGCTATTACTCACTGAAGTGAATCTCCCCACTTTCAGGCTTCGGCTGTGAATAATAATGCCTCCTTTCTTACACTGTCAGGGAGACAGCCTTGCTTTTTTATGCAAATGGTTATCGTAATTAAGATTTGATGTTTATCTCCTGGTAATTTTTTGTCTACAAGAGTCAACTTTTTTTTTCTGCTGTTAGAAACACAGATCAATAATTGTGGTAGGGAGTCAAGATTTTTATCTTTTTGCTTATCTTTCTAGTAGGTGGATTTTTCAGTGTTAGCCCTGGCTCTTGTGGCCATGTTAACCACTGTGACATATGTATTTGTATCAGTTAAGCATAATTTTCATATCTGTAATGTACGTACAGTTAACTTGCTTATTGATATATATATATATACACACAAAGGCACCTCAGTTGTGACTTGATGCATGCATCGAGAGGGCTGTTCACAGTTTAAAAAAAAAAAAAAGCCACTGCTCTACCTAAAACACAGTTAGCCACCTTCATGCTTCAACCATTTTGTGATCCAGAGATAACTGGGCCTGGCTACATCGTCCTTGCATTAATAATATTGCTGGTCTTGGGGTTTAGTGTTCCAGTGGCTAACTGCTACAAACCAGTTCCCTTTTCAGAGGCTGTAAGGTAACTCATGTTAAAAACACACAGAACTTCAGGAGGGGTTGAAGGTTTCTCTTGTTGGGGGTGATGGTTTAGGGGGAAGGGAGGGATGTCTGCCATAGACACCAAGATATGGGCTCTGGATTTATTTATTTTTTTTTGGGGGGAGCCCAACGTCAGCCTGGTGGTTATCAAAACTTGTCATCTTTGGCTCAGTTACAATTTGGTACCGGACCAGTGCTCTGTGTTTCATACTCGGCAAAATTGCCCTGAACAGGGGGAGTAGGGTGTTGCTCCCAGCTGTAAGCATATTTTAGCTTTGAGTAGAAGCACAGAGAAATGTGAGCATTGATTCCTGCAGGGAACAATTTTCCTTCAGATTGATTTTTTTTTTTGTCCTCTTTATTCAGCTTCTTCAAGTATGTTGCATAATAATTTTTAAAGCAAACAGACTTGATCCTGAAATCTGTTGTTTTTTAGATTTATTTTTTTATGTGGATAGGTTTTCAGCCTTCAAAAGGGAGAACGGAAGACTCACGCTGCTCAGTCTGTGCTAGTCATGCTTGCCGCCTCCTTTTCCACACAACGTTTTCCTAGGTGAAAGGCAGAGGCTCCAAGTACATTATCACCTGAAGGCTGTGCAGGAGAGGTCCGTGAGCAGGTAGCACCACCGAGCAGTGCTCCTGTCAGATGTGGGCACTTCTGATCACCTAGACACCAGCAACCTCCGAGCCATGCCTCTTCTGAGAGTACAGGATAAAACCAGCAGTGATCAACCACAGTTCTGTGTTTTGGGGTGTGGGCTTTTGTCTAAGTATTTCACGCTCTTCTGAGCTGCTGCACACCTTCCTGCACTTAGGAGGGGCAGCGCTGGTCCTGGCTCAGCCCGTGCACGTTGACATTCCTCACATCTCTGCTGCGTGCTAGAGTCTTTCTGAAGTCTTTTGAATTGTGAAAATCCATCTGTTACTGAAGGTAATTATTGTAAGTGCTGTAGAGGCAAATCATGCCGATAATGCTGCTGGCAGGCAGAAGTCTGCAGGGATGTTGCTGGCTACTGCTCTGTGGTTGGTAGGACCAAGCAAAGACCCACGGCATGGTGCTTTTCTGCCTCAGTTGTTTGGCTTTAGCCTCCCATTCTCTCTGGAGTGGTGCTGGATATCCTTCTCACTTATAAAATCACACAGCATTATGGATGGGAAATATTCAAACGTAAAATACTTCTAAGTAACCTCTTTTATCACAAGGGAGGAAGGTAAAACTCCTGAATTAGAACCTTATGGCTTTGAAATGAGATCAGAGTTTAAATTTTGCAGGGCAGGCCAATATCTAGAAGCTCCTACAGATCTTCAAGTCACTGCTGCTTACCGCTTTGCAGTCAGCTGTGCCGAGGCAAGTACAAAATATTCCAGTGTTAGCTACAGGCTATGGGCAGGTGCTTTTTGCAGTTCAGTCGTCACTACAAGTGTGGTGATCTGCAGTAACGGCTGCACGCGCCTGGGTCTTGACGGGGTGTTTTCACATGTTGGGATCATTTATGGCAATATGCTTATTTCTGTTGCTAAACCTTGCCTTCACTGGAGGAGGTACAAGTTCTGCCACCAGCTTCGGGGTGCTGAGGTTTACCCGATGGTAATTGCCTTCCCTCATGGCTGTGACAGCTGCCTGACAGCATTATGTTACAGAAAACAGTCCTTCAAGAAGTGACACATCCTATAACAACGAAAGTAGTGGACCCTCCAAATCCCTCTACCCTCTCCTTCGTATATCTTTCCTGTTCCCTACCCTGCCAATTTCCATTTTTCATCTGAATCTCAGACTGGTTTCTGCCTCTTTACATCATTTTTTTATATTTGCCAGAGTTGAAAGCAAAAATGTTTAATATTTGCAGTGATTATGTGAGTGTGTGGTTTGTATTACTTTTTCAGGAAGTGCAAGTAAGGGGGGAGAGGATATTCTGCAAAACTCCTGCGTCTGCCTCCCTATCTCCCTGATCAAATCCAGGATTTTTGCCTCTGCACTGACGGCTGTACACATGGAGGTCATTTTCAGGTGCAGTTTGGTCCCAATTTCTGGAGTAGAAAACACAACTGGGGATTCAGGGTGCCTTAACTTTGAACTACCAGGCTTTCCGATAAGAGAGGGGAATGTGAATCTAACTTTGAAGAATCTAACTTTGAAATATCCTTTTTCCATTTTTTTTTATCTTCTAAAAAAAGCCTTCTGACATCCTTTGAGTGTTGTATAACTTGGGAAAGCTCTTGCTTTCCTGGGGACTTGACCGAGAGCTTCTGGTAGCTGCTGGAAACCTGAAATTTAACTGTATGCCTACAGTACTTTAATGAGATTTGGAGGACAACTTAACACGAGCAAATTATGTTAATGTAGTTATATGTTGTTGCTTAATGACTATCTCACGCTAGTAGCTATGTTGCTGTATAGTCCAATGTGGATGATATAGTTACGCTGGTCGAAGGATATCTTTGGGGAGCGAATTAAAATGAAATTATGCATACTTGGACTCCTTTGCACAGGAGTAATTGCGTTCATGTGGTGCATTTTATTTACCAGCACTTAAAGTGGGTTTGCTATTCCCTGTTACAGAGAGGATATAATGAAAGGGATTTTTAAATTACTATTTTTTTATTTTTATTTTGCACAGGCCGGTGCTGCTCAACTCTTGCCCACGAACACTTGCTCACATGTGGCTGGCTGACTTCGTTGCAGGTAAGTAGGACTACACCACATCTTTTTCATGTAAACACTGATATAAATTTATATAGAATTGAAGCCCTTAAGTGCACCTATGACCACTGAAAGCCCTTGAGGATGCTGTGCGGAACGTGGTAAAAATTATAAGATGTCACGTGTTTTACTGTTCATAAATGTTTATTATCAATAGGCAGCTGGAAATGTTACATCTGAAAAGGTAGAAACACCTTGAATTTCAATAGGCTTACATTTTTGGGAAAAAAATTAAATGCTTTATTTTTTTCAGTTTACAGTTAAGCTAAAAATACACATAAAATAAATATTTTTATTTATTTATATACATTTCATTTTTACATGTTATGCGAGGGAATGACGTGGAATCTGCACTACAGACAGAAAAGATGCAAGTAGAAAAGTACATAAAACTAAGCGTTTGTTTTTGCTTTTTGCTCTTCCCCCTTTTCGTCCTCCCCTTCCTCTAGGGGTGGCTACTACTGCTCAATGGGCAAATGCTGAGGTCCCCACTCTGTCTTTACATAAGCAAAATTCTCCAAACATCTGAAAGCTCTGTTGCCTGTAAAAGGCCATTAAGTTTTTGACGAAAAATAAAAGAAAGAGGAAAAAAGCCTCACTTTTTTTTTATCCCATGAAATGGTGTTTTAGAACATGATCAGGTGTGAAGCTGTTTCTGTGATAGCTTTTTTATGAAGATTTACTTTGATATTAAAACTGGATTGCTAAAAAAAAGCCTGTTTGCAGTGTAAGCCCAATTCTCTAGGGCTTGCCATATAGAAAATAGAGTACTTAAGCATCTGCTACCATCCTTTTGCTTCTCAAAGATCCCTAGCCCTCTAGTTCCCAGACCCACCTTATAAACACATTCAGTAGTTTTTAAATAAAACTGTACAATACCCCAAAAAATAGCTACACCAAAAAGTGCCCCCCTTGCTCAAAAACAACTATTTATACTCAAAAGGCATTTCATTCTGTTGGCTAAAGGTATCACAGTGTTCTGTTAAGCTCGTGTGCCGAAAGGCCAGCTCCTGGATTGATCACCTCTCGGTCTAAGCACATCGTTTCTTCTGGTTTAGGAGTTACTGCTGATGGAAATGCTGTAAATGGGAGGGGAAGGAAATCCCCGAAAGAAACAAAAGAAACCATGCTGAAGGAGGACATGCTGGCCAGCAGGAATGGGCAGTGCTGTCTTCCATGGTTGGTGAGCCACCGACTGAGTAGGGTCTGTGTATGAAGAAAGAATTGCACGATCAACTTGGCTTTCAAAATTGCGGGTGGTTTGAGCTAGGTTGGGAGTTAGTGTTGACTTTTTTTTTTTGCACACCTTAAAAAAGCAGAGCAAGTAAAAGCGTTTCCCTGAAACATAACACACTATCAAACATTTGGAAGTTAAGGATCAAATGCTTTTGCCTTTTACATGTACTTTTTTTTTTTAGATAAAGCATATTCTTCTTTTTAAGCATCATTCTTGATCATCAACTTACTCTAGAGCAGTAGTTAGTTTGGGTGGAGGGAATTATGTAAAAATTGTATAAATGACTTGTTTGTACAAGTGTAATGGTCTGAAACAGGGAAAGTGGTAGTGTGAAAACTCAATTCAGTTGAATTTGAAAATACACTTAGGTGGCCAGCCCAGACTGCCCCACCGCACCCCCAAAAAATCCAGTGAGGGATTGATTTTATACTTGTTGGGCTTCAAATTACACATTCGCTGAAAACTGCAGATTATTTTGGTAACAGTTTATTTCAGATGCTACTCCAGCAAGTTGATTTGTTATTCACTGCAGTCTCACCGATTCCAATTAATTTTGTCTTTGTGTGAATGGAAGTTGCTGCTGCTGCTGGCTGCAGCCACCTGTGCTGCCAGGAGAGGAAGGGGCCCTTGGGGTGCACCCACCCCAAAGACAGCCCCAGAGAGCTTTTAGTAAGGTGATAGCTTTCCTTAATTCTAGGCAGCCTTCGTGATTTCGGTGGCTTTGCTTTTTTTCCTTCTCCATTCTGTTTTTTGTGGAGTTGTAACGGAGGTGGGAGGGCGATGCTGTTCCTTTGGAAAGGGGCCTCTGAGGCTGCATGCAGCTTTCTCGTGGACATCTCTGTGTTAGCACGCAGCAGACAGACTGGTTAAGGGAGAACTCAGCCGAAAACTAAACCAAAATTGAACCTCTTCCTGGTAAACTTAAGTGTGTGAGATTTTGGCCTTTGGGAAAGGAAAATGGAAACTTCAAAGCAAGGCCGAGAAGTCCCAATGGAAGTGGGACCTGCAGTTACTGGCACAGAGCAGCTGGTGCTCCTGTAGCTTTCTGACTCTGCAGGATAGCCCAGGAGTAAGTCAGGTCTCTGCTTACAGTACTTGTACTTCTCCAAATGTCTGCTGGAGATACCCTGCCACTGCTTCTGTTCCTGTAAGAGAGCTCAAAATGCAGGTCGTGCCCTCACCATGCAAGTCTTAGAGCTCCTCTAACTCAAAGGAAAGACTCTTATCTAAGCAAGCACTAAAGAAAAAGCAACCATACCCAAGGAGAAATGAGGGTGAAGCCCTCACAGAGGCACAAGAGCCTCCTGGCTGCCCAGGGAGGCTTCTTGGGTGCCCGGGTGAGTGTCTGGGAGCTGCCTTATCCCGTGCCACAGGGTGAAGTGGGCAGGCGCTGGTTGCACCCCAGCTATGGCCTCCCTCACCCTGCGTGTCACACACCTTCCTGTGACACCTCGTCACCTGCGTGACTTGCTGCCATTGCCAGCGACGGGATGAGATGCAAACACTAAAGAAAGAATGAAATTTTCCTATAGCCCAACTCTGGTATCCTTTTGTGTGTGTCAGTGCTGGGCTGGCTGTGGAACCTCCCCATGCTTAGAAGTTTGCTGGGTTAACCAATCTTAGCCTACTCAAAAGGTAAGGTTTTACATTTATATATGAACGTATTTATTTAAATAATACTTACAGTGACTGTTTCTGTTAAAAATTTACACGTGCCATTAGAAAAAGGATGAAACACAAATGCAGTAAGGTGAGATGAGACACAAATCACACAAGCGAGGATGTCAGAGTTTAGGCTTACAAAGTATGCTGCTCCTGCTCTCTGTCTACTGCAGAAGTCCCCAAAATTCCCCTCGTGGGAAATCATGCTAGTTTTCTATATGGAAAACTATCGTAACGTACATAGCTAAATCCTAACCTGAATTAGTCATAAGAAAACAAAAGTACATACCACTGCTACAAGTATTAACTACTGACTGTATATAGCGCCTTTAAATTGAAGATCTGAAAGTGCTTATAAATAATGAACTAACCCCCCGGCGAGGTAGGTAAGTATTATTGTCCCTATTTTACAGATGGGGAAACTGAGGCATTAGAGAGGCTAAGTGACTTGCCCAAGGTCACAGGTGAGGCAGTGGCAGAGCTGGGAACAGACCTCAGAAGTCCTCTTTTCTGATCCTGCGCTCTAACCACTGCGCATGCTGCTTCTGTAGGGACCACTATACAAATAGCTGAGTATTTACATATACACTAGTATGTGATTAATATACAATTACCCAAATAATCTGCAGAGAGATGTCGCTTGATTCCTTACTTCTGAAATAACTTCGATCTCTGACCTGAGTACAAACACCTAGCTCTGTGTGGTGCTCTGTACCTGGATGTTGGTCTTAACTTTCTACTGGTGATGGTTTTTAGGTGTGATGCTTCAAAAAAAACAGGTGAAAACGACACCAGGGATGGGAGGTGAGAAATAAAGCTACTTCAAGAGTGGGAAACCTAAAGATAGGACAAGTGATCAAACCTGGTATGATCCCAAATTCCTAGCATGTGTATAATGACTATCCTTGAAGCTTATCAAATGTATTTTCACAAAATATTTCAATTTCCTTCACATGAATCTTCTGCTTAAGAGTAGTAATAACAACAACAATAATTGACTAGTTGCTGTAAAGTCTATTGCTACCAAAGGGGGTGCATAGGTGCAGTCAAACAGACTTGGCTTTTTGGGGATCAGTCTGACAGTTTTGGATACTCCTGGACACATGCATAAATCACTTACTAACACAAATATTTGCGTTAAATCCAAAAGTCAGCTGAGGCTGGCTCATAGCTGGGAGCTAGGAAGCATCTGAATCATGAAACAAATCCTGCAGGAGCCCCAGCCAAGCAGCCCCATGATGTACCTCTCGCGTTCAACATAACATTATCAAGGAATTATTGCAGACTGCTTGATTCATTGTGCCATTACAATGTGGCAGTTCCTACCCCTGCCCTTTCTGGGCACGGCAGGGGAACGTGACTCACGCAGTTTGTACAGAAGGGATTTGCATTGCCCAGTGTAATTTTTACATTTTTGGGGGGCACTGCTGCAGAGTTAATTGCATTTCATTTTGAGATTTGTACCCGTTACCATAGGGCTGCAGTTGAATGGCACAATTTAGTCATAGCCAGTAGCAGCGTGCTTGCTCTCATGGAAAAATTAAAAGCCCTTCCACCATCCAAGGATATGAACCCTGCTTCTACGCCTGCTTTAAACCCTGCTGATGTAATCTGCATAACCATACTGGAGTTGTTTTCACTCCTATGTGCTAGAAGGTAACAAAGATGTGCTGCCCCGTGTCAAGCAGACTTCCTGAACTGCAATGTGCTTAGGTGAGGCATAAAATAATTCAAACCCTTCCCTTCATCCCCCTGTAGCAGCTCTTGCTAATGTTCGTGTTCCCAGAAATGTACAGAGGCTGGTTTATTAAACTGCAGGCTTTTATTGTGGGCTGCTTTGAGAATTGCCTTCAGTTGGTTCTAACTGCAGCTCTCACATATGGATGGATTTGCATCGTAAAAGAGAGGGTTGCTGGATTTCTTCTTGAAAGATCAGCAAATTGCTTCTGACCCTACGATTCTGCAAGACTCTCTGTGTAGTGCCAAAGTCAGTTTGCTCAGCCTTACTTACAGGAAGAGGAGATGCAATTTTCAAAGGCTGCTCTAACCCTGCAATTAGTATCAAAGCCTGAAATCTGTTGATACAAGAATGCTTTTCACTCTGTCTTAACTAGCATGTCTAGGGGCTTAAATATTTTGGGCTTTGTACTGCATGCTGGTAACAGGGCTGGCGTCGTTCATGAGCAAGGAGAACAGAAACACGTTTGAGTCTCTGCTCCTAGTTGCTCTTTTTCCTTGACACTGTGGCTGGCCGTAGCCTCCATCTCGAGCTCTGCGTTCAGAGCTTCTCATGAGCCAGGGGTGTTGGTGTAGATTTTCCAGCCTTCATAAATGCTTTTTTCAAATGCAGTTCCCAGTGTACTGCGCACAAGAGGTGATTTTTTGGCACCTGCCCCTGGGCTATGCTCCAGCTTGTGTGACCTGTCCTGGGAACAGAGCCTTTAGCCTGGCTGCACGGACTTGTAAGGAAGCTTTGGGGTAAGGTAGGGCCATCTCTGAGCTCAGGACTTGCTTCTTCCAAGAAAGCTGACTGCTAACAGCTCTGAAGCAGCATCAGGTGCCAGTCATCTGCATTTCTTAGCAACAACACTGAAGAAAGTTCAGGTGTCATGTTGTTAAAAAGCAGTGTCAACCATTTTGCCCTTATTGTCTTCTCCCCTGTCTCATGCTCCTTAGGACAAAAATGCAGGGACATGGGTAATATCTGGAGAGGGCCTAGCACAAATGTTGTAGGGGTGAAAAAAACATAAGATACAGAAGGGTAACATCTGCTGCACTGCTTTTTGGTGCACCTTAGAAAAGGAACTGCAGCAACTTTCCAGGGTGCCAGCTGCAGTCTGAGCTGCTACTGCTGAGCTTGCTTTTCAGAAATGCAGCTCACAGACCCAGGGAAGTGACTGCTGTACACCAGGAGGACGATTTTCTACCTAACAGCATGATATTGACCAGAGAGGCAGCGAAAAAGGAATGCAGCAGTGGAAATAAAACCAGGGATTTCAAAACCCAAATGCAGCTCAGGGGGGTCGGTATAAGGGGAAGGTTTAGGGCTGGGTTTTGGTGCACCCTGTTAGTGATAGGAGAACCACTCTGAGGTTTCTCTTTCAAGCAGCCACAGCTGGCTTTGTGTCCATTCATCTATGTAGAAGTTGGTAGCAAGGCCAGGTGCTAGCTTCCACTGCCAACTGAAGTGGGAGGTCATTCTGCTCCCTACGAGGGGAATTTCTTAATAGCAATTAAGTAAATAAGCAAATCATCACATGTTCTAGCTGGATGATCAAAGGTGTCTCTTATTCAGTAACAGTTTACAATATGGATATAATGACCTGAAAAAAACACACAGCTGAAAGAATCAGAGGTGGTATTGCTTAAAGAAAATGAAAAGCCAGTTATAACCTGAAACACTTTCTAAAAAGATTGCAAATATGATTCTCAGCCTCCTGCTAAGCCACTGCTCACCAGCTGGTTGTGATGCTGCGGGGTTTGAGCAGGATGCGGAACTGATGGCATTGGATAGCAGCGATGATAACCCAGCGGTGCTGGGATGATGATGAGTGCACTGGAGAAATCCTCTACTCCGCCACCAGCGTGTCTGAATTATGTGGGATTTAAAGACTAAGCCTGCATCCGAAGGAGTCCCGTAGTTTACAGTGACCTTATAAATAGTGAAACCTTCAGTTCAGTATTTGTGAGTGTAAAAAAGTAAATTAAAAAAGGTGCAGATGGCTATAAAATAGGTTAACATAAGTAGTTTTACATTTTTTTCTCCTGTGGACAGAAAGGAATTCATAATGCTGAATCAGGTGAGAGCAAACAATTACAAATAATTAGCTAAGTTTTCTAGCAGGTGTTAAGGTAGCCTTACTTATAGCCGAGTTGTTACATGATCCTCCTGCCCGTCTTTCCACTGGTTTATAAACAAGTCACAAGCCTCTCCCCATGAATCAAACACATCCTCTGATGAGTCTAAAAGTTTGGAGTTAGAGGAACAAATACTGGAAGCACAGTGAAGGGAGCTGGTACAAACCACAGGGCACTCCTTGCTCTGTCCTGTAAGTCTCGTGTTCCCACTGTAGTCCACCTCATTGAGGTTAATTTCACTTTTGGAACAATTCTCTTCTCTATCTTTATCAATCTGAGAATATTTAATGTCTTTCCACATATAGTGTGGCTGAATAATTCCATCTGAAATAGTGTACATGGGCTCTGAATTTGCTTCAGGGACGTGCCCGTTCATTTTGGAGAACAGCAGGCCCAGTCTCTTAAAGGACTCCTTCTTGGAGCTGGAAAGCCTCTGAACTCTATTTCCATTTCGGATGAAGGAGCGCTTACTGATCCCATTGCTTTTTGGCTTCTCTTCCACCATATCAATCCCAGACATGGTTTTAATTAGAGCAGATACATTGAAGTCCTTCTTTTTGTTGGCTACATTGAAAGACACACTCTTGGCTTTGGATTTTTCCCCAGCACTGTCCTCGTTTGTTTCATCCTTTTGGGACACCTCTGTGCTGCTGGTAGAGTAACTTCTCCTCTGGGGCTTCCTGTTTCCCAGGAGATCAAGGACTTCGTAGCGAAAACTTGAGATGTCCTGTTTTAATTCCTAGGGCAAGAGGGAAAATGAGTGCCACTCAGCAGCATTATCTGTGATGTGAAAGAATGATCATGTTTTCTTGGGAGAATTGTTAAGAGTTATGCAAATGGCTGACACCAAATCACACTTACAAGAATGCTATGTAAATCTTTATGATTTGGTGACATGAAAGAATGTATTGGTAAGCCTGAGAGTCGGAGAGCTTACAAGATCTTCGTCTTCAAGGGCTGTGGGACCAGCCTTTGTGACCACCCCTTATCCCCTCTTCTTCCTGCTTGGGGTTGGGGGAAGCCTAAATAAGACATTTATAGAAGTGAAACTGTTGGAATTTAGAAATGTTGCAGGAATCTTTCAGTTGATAGGCCCAAATTTAAGCATTCTCTGTATCCATTAACCTAGACTCGGCTTAGGATTAGGAATGCAATGCTGACTCAAAGCAGATACTTCATTCTTACCGTTTTTCAAAGCCATTGTCTACGTAAAATATTGTGCATTAAGACACGTTGAGACATGAGAAGACACCCGTATAAGGAATGTTCTTTGCTCAAAAGAAGACTGCATGTACATCACATACCTTCCCAGCTCCAGTAACAGTCATATTTCCACTGTTGGTCACAAAATATATTCCTAAATTAGCGGGAACTCTGCAAGTGGCTACTGGAATTAGTGTAACACGATTGTTAAAGAGTAGGAAGTTACCTTGAAATTTTCTTCAGTTAAACCTTCATTGGTTTTGGAAGTTCTGATCATTGCTGCAACGTATCTTTTCACAAGATTTCTGATCACTTCCTGAAATATGAAACAACAGAAGTGATTCAGCTGCTGGCTCAGACCAAATTCTGTTCTTGCTGTACTTTATTGAGTTCTTACTGATGGCTCTCCTGACTCTGCTCTCTTAAAAAAAAAAAAAAAAAAAAAATCACTGTTAGAAACAGAACTTTCTTTCAAATAGAACAAACCTTTGCAGAGGCTTATTTACGTTTCGTCTTGAAAGCTCAGCTATTAAGTGTAGTGAGCTGATTTGTTGTACTTGCTTTGCATATGTAAAAGTTGTCCAGAAAAAAAATCTAGATTATCTTAAATGTCTTCAAGCCATTTAAACCTCTTCATGCATTTTTTTAATCTCAGATGCTGAAAGTCCTTCAAGATTACCAGTCTCACCTGTGTATGCTGTATCTTGATGGGCTAAGCTTGTCACTTTAAGATTTTTTCTTTAAATATTGGAAAGTCCATGATGGTGTGTTATCAACAAATAACCTGAAGAACAAACAGCCAGGACTCTACAGGGCAATGCACGTTCATGTTAGCCCACATCTGCCAGCTGCCTGGGTGCCCTATAATGGGAGGTTAAAAACTCCTTACAGAGCTGCTGCAGCATCTGTGGACAGCGCTGGAAGTATAGAGTCACACCTTTGGTGACTGTTCCCCAGCATTACCTGGGCTGTTTGTTACAACTTAGATGAGATCCATTTTGCTCCGCATTTGTGTACCTCCTTGCTGGCTTTGCATAAGCAGGCTTGGACTGTTATCTGACACACAGAGGTTGACCTCTATATACAGAAAAGACTACCCCAAATCTTCCCTGCGTTTTCCCCCATAAATGGAGACAAGAAGTCTGAATAACCCAAAGCTTTAACCTGTGCTCCTCACCAAGGTTTTACTGGGAGGTGCTTTGAGATCCCACTCTCGGTACCTGTGAGCTGTGCTGTAAAGTCAGAAGGTACCAAATGTCTGTTATCAAAAGTGACTAAGTATGTTAAGTGTCAACTCCACGTACAAAGACTCTTCAGAAAACAGGAGATGTCCTACGTAAGACAAATTATTTATGGCTTTTGACAGTATTGTCTGACGTACCACCTAACATTCAGGAGATATTTTTTTGTCCTTCCAGCATGCTGGCATAATCACATTGAATTCAAATACTGAAGCTGGTGTTTTTAATACCGCTTCATCCTTTTGTAGGTTGAATTTAATGAACACTTGATGACAAGCAAGCT